>NC_035445.2:125174470-125774470 GCF_002127325.2 Helianthus annuus
AGGTTCAACTATGTCCATACTAAAATATCCAAACATCATCTTCTAGATGTACTTGAGGGATAAGTAAAATATGATTATATACATACTCGAACTGCAGTTCGAGTAATAATTAGACCGTGCTATGGTCATTCAAAAATTCTCCCTCTAAAAGCTCGAGAATTTCTCTCAATGATGCCTAGAATCATTACTGTAAATTGCGATTATAGTGAACTTTTAAAAGTAGAATGTTCATAGAACATGGCTAATTTAATTAAACTTATATCCCTCTTTATGTGAATATCTCGAGTTGTACAACACTCGACCTAACTATTTTAGTCCATACGTATTTTGTCAACTTCATATAATAAGTTCTTGCAGTTTTTACATCATTAATGCTTCTAGCATTATCAATCCATGAGGGAATTCTTTCCATCTTATCCAAATATGCATGTGCTTTCACTCTTTAGAAGTTTTGCTACATAAATTTTGCCCTTTTAACACATAGATATCTATATCATATGCAAAAATATCATGAACACTTACTTTTATCTCCAAAATCCATGTTGTACCATGTTTATACACTGTGTACATTGAGATGCTATAACAACCAGGTACGCATTTTCTATGTATGTTTATTGGAGTATTGGTGCATAATAATTACATCCATAAGGTGTTTCAATTAACCTCTTATGTCACACCCCCAAAATACCACCTAGGGAGTGTCCCTGTTAGGCGTGTGACGAACTGACAATGAGCCACTAATTACATTGAACTCACAAGTTTCAAAATAAAACTCTCTATTAAATGATAAAATTCCAATATGAGTTTATACGAAAACCAATGTGTTTAGCGGAAGCGTTATCAAAACCATACGTTAAATATTCTCAAAACAATTGTATGAAAACCAATATTCCAATAAGTGAATCCAATCAACACGACCCATGACCACTCCAGCTACTTCAGACAGCAAGTTCCAAATCCATATGGCCTAACAACCTGCGAGCATGCAACAAGTGTATCAGACAACGCTGGTGAGTTCATAGTTTTACGAAAACGTTGTTTACCAAGTATGTAGTTAATCCATTGAAGTTAATTCCCGAAGTAATATTGAAAACAATGTTGATAATACCCCAATTCAAGACGGCTTCTGATTATTTTGCCCTTTCTCCAATGCTCCTATCAAAGCATTGGTCATGACTAGGTCATTAGTTCAACACCCGTCCTCCCAGGTACGGGGTGAGGTTGCCAAACCTAAGTAGCGCTACTAACTAATACCATGTTACCTTCCAGGTAACCAAACAACACGGAGGGACTTTAAAGGTGATAGGAAGAGTATATTATCCAACATTCCCGTTTTTACCCAAAAGACTTATCCCTTCCCAGGATACCCACTGACTGTCCCAACCACCGGGACGCATGCTCAAGAGAGATGAACTCACCTTTGGTTTGCTCGGTAAGATTAAAGTATGTGTTCCCAGTTGGTCAACTAACCCCTATTGTGGTTATCAAATCAGTCAGTTTCGTGCAAACATAACACATGTGTTCTTTGCATTCATTACACAGGTTGCAATCAAGCAAAATATATTTCATCACGCAAGTCACAGTAAGTATCAGTATGATTAAACACCGTATTCATAACATCGTGAGCGTTCAGTTCATAAGTGATCCATATTACCAGTCCACACAACTCATGGCAACTTAATTCCTTCAACGATTACTCTAGTGTTTGACTTAATCGAATTAACAGCCCAAACACAATTTATAATTCCCCTTTAATATTAATACCAGTTTACCAAATTAAGTCTAATAACAGTCCATTTGATTTCGGCCCACACTAACACTACCCCTTTGACATGCTAACCCAAACATCCCATCCACCCAAATATATCCCAACCCGAAAACACTTTCCCAGTTAATAATTCCTCCATGGTGCATGTGGGCTAATGAGGGTGGCCCATCGTTACTGACCCAGATCCATCTACCATTTATGATTTAATTTGCTTAAATTAATCCAGTTACATGCAAGGCCTAATCCCCATTTGAACATGTGTCGCCCATTCACATAACCCCACCTAATTTCTCACTAAATTTTATCAAACCAATTTACAAATCCATGGATCCACCTGCATCTGTTATTAATTCGTTAAGTGTGACTCAAGTATTCCATAACAAATCCATACACTTAATCATATAGTGGACTTTATGATTTTATATGCAAGAATACAACCACCATGCACTGATTCTCACGCCACTTATCTAGTTATTTGAATCACAAAAATAGAATATATCATCTTTAACTCATCAAAAAAAGAAAATCAACAATCTAAACAACCCTTTCATTAACATCGACAGCCCTATTACTTCAAATAATGTTCATGTTTTATTAACAAAACCCTTGTGTTCATGCAACTATAATTATTAATATCAATCATGCTATCGAGCAACTGTAACCATGCAACCAAAACAATCGACCAAACTCCCGACATCAAGCAATACATGATACACCCACTAATTCAGATTTGCAAACACATAGACAGTTAAGCATGATGTCACGTAAACATAGATTCGCAAGTCGAACCGAAACCATGACGAGAAACCGCGATGAATACGATAATTTAAAGAGTTACAGATGAAGGAGAGGGGCCTTACCGGCGATCGGTAGTTGTGCTCCGGCTGAAACGGGGGTGGTGATGGTTGCCGTATGCGGTCTTGAGTGAGGGGGGGGTATCTACTGTTGCCGTAGTCGTGCGATCAGGAAAGAGGGGTGTAGGGTTTGTTGTATCTTAATTGTTGTGATAATATGATAACGTAACCTCCTTATTATATTGCTAATCAATTAATGAAGTGGGCTGCCAATCAATTAATGAAGTGGTTCGGTGTTCAATTTAAAACAATTAGTAATCATGTTAAGTATAATAGTTGGGCCGAGATTCAATCTAAAATGTGGGCCGTGAAGTATAATTCAAGTATTATTTCATAACACACAATATACATAGGTAGATCCATACATGTAAATTTAGTCGGAATGAGTGGGTCGGGTCCACTTGGATTACGGTGTTAATGGGCTTCGGTTCGAATTGTATTTGACGACCAAAGGGATAGTGAGTGATCCAAAAACTTGCGGCCCAAAGATGTCAATATGTTAGTTTAGCAAAATACACACACGCTTAACAGATTTACCAAAGAAATGCGGAGTAAAGATCATCGGATTGAACGTTACAAACCTTGAGAGTTCGGGTTGTCACATCATCCCCAACTTGAAAGAAATTTCGTCCCGAAATTTGACAAGTAGGCACGAAAGGGTGAAGTGAGGAAATTAGGATTATTGCGGATTTTGCTCGGGTGTCACATCCTCCCCATGTTACAGAAATTTCGTCCTCGAAATTTAGGCTATATTATACTCTAGGCTCCAATTATGAGTTTGTCGATAATTCACTAAACACGTAGTTAAATACGATTTCACGAAAGTTCACTAAATAATATATAAGTCATATAGCATATAAAGTCAGATAACATATAAATTCACATAAGTTATATTTCTTTATTTGTTCAGGAATAGTGTTCTAATTGTTTATCAACGTTCGAGTACAACCCATGTGTAATTCCGTAATTCCCCGAATTACCGTTATGTGAGTGTTATGCATGAATGAGTGTTTGAGGTAATAGAGTTTGTGTTAATTGTGTTAAACTAAAAATGTCTTGCTCTTAAGTAGAAACACAAGTTGAGTTAATAGGAGCTTGATAATGAAGAATGTTGTGACAAGTTATGCTAAGCTCAAGAGATGCTCACAAAAGTTGAAATACGAGTGTGTCATACATTTGTATGGCATTGCCTGATGCATTTAACATGTGCGACCGGGGGGGGGTTGTTGCACTAAATATAACTTGGGTGAGCTATACGCCTTCGAATTTGGGGACTTGCAAAAAGGCAGTGTTTAGTTATCATGGATGTTGTATATTAAGTAGCCAACACTTCACGAAGCAAGTGTATCTAATGTATATCTAGAGCTTACCAGAATTGAGGCGAATGTCGTACATCATAAACGAAGGGTCGACGAGATAAACCGAACTGGAAATGTGTTAAGGTAGTTTGTTACAGGCTAAAATGCTCAACCCTCAAATCACGTGTGTCGGGTGCACCACCAAGATTTTCTAGAAGCAAAATATGTGAATGTGATAAAGTGAGTGTAAGAGATATATGTTTATATATGGTGTCGCTACCGGCAATCAGAACTGGTGCAGTCACCCCTATCGAAGATCAAAGGTGATGCCATCGTATGTAAGAATTCGAGAAAGAAAATATGATTTCTTGGAACAGGTGATTCAAGCAATTCAATCAATCGATTGAATGAAAACTCAAGTTAGGCATTAATCCCTATTTCAGACTGGTATCATCTTGACTCGTTCGTTCAGAGGGAAAAGAGATTTTCAGTTGATATTGATCGTGTTATTTTGGTCGCAGTTGGTTGTAGTAGATGACCAGCCTTCGGTCAAAGTGAGATAAGCATGGAACAAAGAGGTCGATGAAGCTATACATGAGTATGGTGCTTTCACACAAGAGGGAATTTTGACCTTGGCATACCTTACGTAAGTAATAATTTTATTTTTATGTTCTTGCACTTGATGATCTTAAGTATGACTCATTCCTCGAGTGACGTTCGTAGAGAGTGATTTAGCCAAGCGAGGATTAGCGTATAACAGGGCTATGCAAGAACTATGGTATTCATTTTAGCACAACAAGATAAGACGCGAAGAATATACCAAAACGCGGTTATCATCAATCTGTCCCATCTAATTGTTTTAGAATCATGCGTAAAGTAGCAAATCCGATGATGAGGATGTAGCTGGTCGCAAACAAGAAGTATAAATGGAAATAAAGTGATGTACCAGTCGATGGAAGCGTTACTTTGAGGGTGTTGGCGCAAGAAGAATTATCTATGAAGGTGATAGTTGGCTAAGTCTGTAGCATCTCGGTTAAATCAGAGCGTTCTCTACAGTCGTCGAGCTGCTCGTAGGCGAATAAGAATAGATTCACTAAGATCCATGAAAGTAATTGAGTATGCAATTAGTCGAACATGTATGCAACCAAGTTTGAAGGTTTGAACTAAGGCGGGTGTACTGGGGACATCACATATGTCGCCAAGAGGTTTCATTACAAAGGCGTGTAAAGGCGTTCAAAATGGTATGGTGATGATAACAATACATCACCATTTTCAGAGTTCAATATTGAAATGATGGAACTGTTCTTATGGAAATCCGTTTGCAGAGTTAGATATGTTAGGATGAAAACCAGGTTAGACTAACGATAAGTCACAAGGCAGTATAATGGGGCCAAAGGGAATTTTATAGTTAAGTGCAAGGGGTAAAGTATTAGTGTACGAGGGATTCTTCATACTACGTTGATATGCTGATGTCGAAGAGCTTACACTAAGAGTCTTGTAGGGTTTAGATCGAGATAACAGGTTCTGATGAGAATCTTAGTTTCACCAAGTTTCTTACATGAGTAAAAGAAAAATAATGAGGGATTCCCGTGATGATAGCTCATTGTGTTCGAGAACATCTTCGGTCTAATAGTTGCGCCTATCAACTACCGCATGGGTTTAACTGTTCCAGTTAGTCGTTGAGTGGTTTATGAGAACTTCTACTAGCGCTACGGAAGTTATAAGCAAATAAAAAAATAATAAAAAAAAATATCACAGGTTACACAAAGATTCACATGCATCCACAAGAATGGTGGAAAGAATAAGGATCAAGATTGAATAGAAGTCAATCATCGCCATAACCCCAACAGATTGTTGAATCCCCAGTTATGTCAATTAATGAGTCAGAATCCCTTTCACACTTGCTAAGCCTCACTGGGACTCACATGCACCCCACATTATTATTATGTGTGCACCCATAATGATAATGTAACTTGCATGTTTATCTCAGTTCCTCTTAGCTTGTGTCAAAAGGTTCCTTAGATTCGAGTAGCAAAACGAACGTTGTCAAGATAGTAAAGATCACAAAAGTCTAGAGGTTATGCCATACTAACAATGCATCATAAGGTAGACAAATAATTACATAATAATCATAATATTCTCGAGAACTTATTTTATATGACTTAGTATCAAGTGATACATAACTTTCATAAGACGTGTGTCAATTTTCTTTTATATATTACCAGACTAATAAGATATTGGAAATTCAATGCATCCACCACGAGAGAATACGTTTTCTCATAATCAATCATAGGTCTTTGTGAAAATTCTTGTGTCACCAATTTTGACTTATATCACTTAATTTGATTTTCACTTGATTCACATAAAAGACACTTTTGTATCCATCATATTTTACAACTTTAGTTGTATGGACTGTTGGTCCAGAAACTTTCCATTTCATTAGAGAACTAAACTCTGCCTTATTTGCGTCTTTCTATTTTAGCCAATCATTTCTTAATATTCATTCATATGCAGATCTTAAATCTTGATCCTCATCATTTTAATCATTTTAAGCGCTACATTATATACAAAAGTATAACGACGTCGATTTTTATTTCGATTCCATACATATCTTAGACATGATTCAACTTATCGAGATCTCTTTATTTTCAGGTACCTGAGGTTCTTCTTGAACCATCATGTCTATTATCTCTTCAAGAGATCTTATTACTATAACCTCGACTTGACCATCTTAATTACTTGCTCCAATTTTCGAGGAATTTTATTATTGAAATCAAATAGTCTACCACGCCTTAGGCATGTAATGGACTCATTACAAAAATATATTATGTCCTCTTGGGACACGAATATAATTGGAGCATAAGCAGTTGATTATGTGACTTACTTAGTCACTCTAATTAGGTCAGTGAACTTATCTGGTAATTTGTTCTTTACTATTGGTAAATGAATTATACTTTAAACTTCTAATTCATAGTTTATAGTCTAAGGATGAAGATGACATGATAATTCATTTCACTTTTCACTTTCCAACTGCTTGTTATATCCCCCTAATGTTGGGAACATTCATTCACTAAAGTGAAAACCAATGAGCCATAAATGAATTTCTCACTAATGGGTTTAAGTATTTAATCATAGACGATTATTTATACCCAACATATTCTCAAATTTTTTAGAAGTCCCATCTTTGTGCGGTGTGGTGGATGAGTTTCAATATATGTCGCACAACCAAAATCTTTGATGAGATATCTTTGGTTCCTGACCAAAAACCAACTGTATGGGGAGAACTATCACTTATTGGCTTGATGTGAACTGATGGTACTATATATAAAATTACATGTACCTAAATGAACTTTTGCTCCTCTCATGATCATCTCAACAATAACACTTATTCCAATGATTGTTAACAATTTGTGAATCAAATTCATTATTATCAAATAAATATACTAATCTGGATTAATATGCTTGCTGTCACATTAGCTAAGCCACAATCACAAAAGCTTCATGTTGTGGATTTGATAACCATTTAGACGATGCATCGATTTTAAAATACTAAATGGTATCATGTTTGTATATTTATTTCCGTTATCATTTCCAGAATATTTGGGGATTCACACGCTACTTTTGTTGATCAGTACTTAACTTCACTTAAGAGCAAACATGACATGTATAATTATCAAGATAATCTTCTGGTTCTTCGATACTTTTCACATCATCATTAATGACTCGGTGTGGTCTAACCGGTCATGCCAACTAACTAAATACTTATGATCCATAAATCTTTGGATTATGATCGCATATGTATTACTTGCACGTATGTAATACAAAATGTAAGATACAAGAGAATGTATTATAACTTCAAATTTTAAACCATCATGTTATATGGTCATTCCTTAGTTTGCCACTTTTGGTGGTAGATCTCATTATGACTATTGTTACAATTCTAATAGTCGATCTCATCATGACTATCATTTCAATTATTGTAGTCAATCTCGTTATAATTTCTAACGGTTGATCTCATTATCAACATGACCATCATTGTATTTTTCTCAGTGATCACAATGATCAATATATATACATTTCATGGATCAAAGTAAAACCAAACAATTTTCACGGTTTCCATTATTTACTCGGACATATAAATCTAAATTCATTTAGAACCTTTTGTTTCTATTTAATGATATTGCTACCTTAGGATCATATTTGAGGTTTGACAAACAAAGTTTGTTTTATCCGATTTTCCTTATAAATAAACTTCTCTTTGTTGTCCGAGTCATATAATATTACCGGTCTAACATCTCACGACCATTTAAAACTTGATAATGAGATACATGGAGTATGACACTTTGGGTGTCAAATCTACGCATATTTCTCCTCTTTTATGAGAGTGACAGTAAACCATGATCTGGTTTAATCGTTCCATTCAATGTTATCGATGCAAAGAAATGATAGCATATTGAATACAAGATGTAGATAGCAACAAATCATTCAATACATGATCTCATAGCATGTCATCATATAAAAACAACTTATAATAGGCCTTTATGAAATAAGAAACCTTTTCATCACTAATAAGCAAACGTATATAATTTATGTAATAACTTATCATGGTATAACCAATCATAAAGATATGATATAACCAATCACAAAGATATCTTATATATATTCGTTACTTACTTTGAAACTTAAACATATATCTCTTTCAAGTTCTCAGATCATTTATTATTTGAAAATTGAAATATTGATGAACTACATAGCGTACTCAATTTTTTCTTCTCAAATATTGATATTAAAAAAAACTAATGACATCAAATAAACAATCTATATATTGCACATATGAATCATATAGCAATGGTCATTATTTTATACAAGCAATAATAATAGTTAATCAAAAATTAAATTATTAAACATTATGACATAGCCTATGAATGCATGAGAAATACCGACATCGCTAGAAAGGGTTTCTCTAATAACAAATAATGATATCTAGCAATACGAATCAATTACATGAATTTCTTATATGCAAAATTTGTTATAAATGCTAGTATAACCCTAGTATAAATACCAAATGTTGTTTTTATAATCATGCTATAACAATAATAATACATTGCATTATTATAGATTGTATACTTTATTTAAAACTAAATCACGTGATGTTTCCAATGAGCACTACACACATAACTCATTTATATCTAATTGTGTAAAAGTCCTTTGGCATGCTATATATTAACAATGACTAATGAAAACAATTAATTACGTTCCACATTATAACTCATTTATATCTAATTGTGTAAAAGTCCTTTGGCATGCTATATATTAACAATAACTAATGAAAACAATTAATTACGATCCACATTAATATTTTATCTTTTTTACGGTCAACAAGCAAATAATTTCAGTTAAAGAAATAAAAAGGACTTCACTTGGGGTTTAACAAAAAAAGTGTATATATTATGTCCTTGATTGAGTAGTAAAACTTTATTAGATAAGACTAGTAAAACTTTATGAGATAAGATATTCTTTTCGATCAATTAAAAAGCATAAAACTTTTTTTTTTAAATAAATTATCATGGTATAATTAATTATAATGTAACAAAAAAAATATCTCACGTATACATATCTGTCATGTTAATTTGAAACTATGATTTTAACATATCATCATTTGTTTACTAGTAAATAAGCCCACCTTTTTTTTTACTTTCTACAATAATAAATTATGTAGTTCCATATAATCGTAAACACTATAAATATAATATCTTACCATGTAAATATTTCAAATATTCATATATAACATTTATCTGATCCAACTTTATGAATAAGATACCAACTCATCAATATAATCAAAATCACCATAACAAGAAGCAAATTTAATTAAATCCAATTACTTGATGTATGCTCTTGTGTTTCTATGCAACCATCTAAATTCATTTTTTTTAACCACTGTGTTCATATATTCTTATCCAAGCACTAAAAATAAATTAAGAAGTAGCCTACATATTGTACATTAAAATAATGAGTAGTACGGTATCTAATATGAATGGGTAAATTTTTTTTAACTACATCTTTTATGTATGCACCGAAATCAATATTTTGGGGTATATGTCCTTAATTCATTTTTTTTCTTATCAATAAATTAAGATATACTAAATAACAAAATATCAATATTTTTTGCACTTAGAAATATATTATATAAAAAACTGAAACTTAAATAGTCCTCTAAAATTGTAAATACAACGGTATAACGTCTCCATTATTTAAATAATCTTTTGAGATTGATATAAATTGAATCAAAACAGAGATTTAATTAAATAGTTAAATAATCTTTGAATTCGTTGTCCCATACAACAAACTCCCATTTCCAAATTAAAATTCAATTCAAATCAATATAATATTATAATTCGTCAATGCATATCAACAGGATGTGTATATGTATTATGAGCAATAAGTTTTTATGTTGTTACCTTATTTGCCACTTGAGATAGGTTCGTGATTCGGAATGGAACGCCCCGTCAAATGAGCGATGGGTGGGATGTTGGTGATAGCTGTTGTTAAGTGAGACTCGCAGTTGGTGGCTCCAGTATGCAATATTTACTTGAACAAAACAATAGAGAATCGCTACCGCTATGGTTTTTTTCAACAAAAACACCGTCATGCTGATAACGTGTTGTAAAACAATGGTCTATTAGCTACTAATATATAAGTATATAAACATGAGAACAAAACTATAAAATCATGTAGAGAATAGAACATGGAGAATTCTTATTCATTATTCAATCTTCACCATATACAAATGCTTCTATATATTTAGGCATATACATTAATACAAAAGAAAATGAAGAGATATGAGTTATGTATGTGGAGAGTCACCATATAAATGACTCATTCATAACATGTATTATTTTCTATTATATTTTAAGGTAATTATTATTTATAAGGCAAGTTGAGTTTTAATAACCTAAATATCAATCATTGGTGGATTATAATTTACATTATTTATAAGGCAAGTTGAGTTTTAATAACCTAAATATCAATCATTGGTGGATTATAATTTACATTGGTAATTTTACCGATGACATCCCTAACTATTCTGAACTTTCAGTTTCATATTAAGAATAATTTTACTCCATAATCACCATGTCCATATATTTACACGTGATATTCACTTGATTTAATTCATGTATGATTATGAGAAAAATAGGGGTACCTATATTTCGGGTGATCAAAATCAAGTAAAACTCAAGTGTAAATGTGTGATGATTATGCAATTGAGATTGCGTTAACAACGACGAAAATAAAACTTAGTGTATTTTCTTGTATACTCAGTTGAGCTAGTCCGTTCACTCTGCAAAACTGTTCCAGAGAACCACACCCACACGTTAACAAATTGTGGGGATCGAGGTGAAGAAACTTGGGATCTCGAAGGTGGTATCTCTCAATGTTGAAGAAGGGGCTGTGAATAGGTCTGGCAATAAAAACCCATTTGGTTATTTTAGGTCATTTTAGAAATGAGGATTAGTCATGATGGATAGGGAAATAATTAAAGATGGGTCAGGATAGATTGTAAGATATCTATTAAAAATAATTTGTGGGTCAGGATGGATATTACGCTGTGTAAATGGATAACTCTAAAAATAACATTACAGTCAGATTCTTCATTCTATTCAGGTGTTCGTAGACGTTGACTTCACAAAAAAAAAAAAAAAAAAAAAAAAAAACAGAAAATTAAAAATTCAAAAAAATCTAAAACATGAAAAAAAAAGTCAGAAAAATTAAAAAGAGTTAATTACATAGTTAATCCTAGTGGTTTGCACAAAGTATCATACATAGGTACTAATAGTTTAAAATCACATTTTAGGGTATTAACTTTTCATTTTGTAACGTTTGGAGGTATTAACGTTATTTGTAGGTTTAAAATCACATTATATTAGTACCTAAGTATGTTATTTTGTGTAAACCACAGGGACTAGCTATGTTAATACCCTAGAAGTTAATACCTCCAAACGTTACAAAATGAAAAGTTAATACCCTAGAAGGTGATTCTAAACTATTAGTAACTAAATATGTTATTTTGTGCAAACCATAGAGACTATGTAATTAACTCAATTAAAAAATTTAAAAACTAAAAAATAAATAAAAAAACAAAAAATCCCAAAAAAAAAAATTTCAGAAAAATAAAAAAAAACATCAAAAACAAAAAAATGTAAAAAATGTAAAAAATACAAAAAATTTAAAAAATAGAAAAAAGTTAAAAAAAATCCTAGAAAAAAAATAAAACAATCAAAAATTCAGAAAAATAAAAAACAACTAAAATCTTAAAAAATTAAAAAAAAATAAAAATTTTAAAAAATAAAATAAAAAACTAAAGAAAAAGGTAAATAATTAAAAAAATTTAAGTAAAGAAAAAATTAAAAATAAATATTAAAAAAATCAGACACATAAAAAAGTTTGAAAAATCAAAAAAAATTATTTTTAATTATTTTTAGTTTTTTTTAAATTTTTCTATTTCTATGATTTCTTATTTTTTAATTTTTTATTATTCTTTTTTTTTTATTTTTTTGGGAATTTTAAATTTTTTAAATCTGTTTATTTTTTGGAATTTTTTTCTTATTTTTTATTTTTTAACGTTTTTTTTGTTTTTTATGGTTTTTTTAAGTTTTTTGTTTTTTTTCTGATTTTTCTTATTTCTTTATTTTTTCTGAATTTTTTGATTTTTTTTAAATCTTTTACTTTTTCTTAGTTTTTTATTTATTAACATTCTTTTATTTTTTACCCTTTTTATTTTTTTCAAAATTGTTTTTTTTTTTATTTTTCAATTTTTTTATTTTTTATTAATTTTTTATGTTTTATGTTTTATGTTTTATTTTTTGCATGTCATCATCGAAAGTCGAACCAATATTTACCCAAATTCATCTTATTCTTTAATAAACTCATCTTTACCTAAACCTATCTAACCCATACCCATCCTAACCTTTTCTTAAAAAACCAATTATAACCCAAACACATCCTAACATATATCCATCCTAACTAATAACACAAACCTGCCCAACCCATCACTTTTGCCACCCCTAGTTGTGAGAGATAGGACTGTATAAAAAGCTCGCAGCTCACTCGGATTTAGCTCGGATCGAAAAAACTCGCTCGATATGGCTCGGTTTGAAAGTGAGCCAGCTCGGCTTAGTTCGGATTATTTTCTTTATAATATATTTATTTTTATATACATTATAATATATTACAAAAAAACTTGTTATTATTTATATGTATTTAGGCTTGTAATTTGAGGGTGGAGTTATTGTAAAAAAGACCTAAAGTGTGAGAAAGGTAAGAAAGAATCTCAACCATTAGATCTAAATTAATTGAAAAGGGTAAGATTGTAAATTCAAATATGGTAATCCTTGATTTAAGGATTTGGAGAGAGAAAAACCTGGATTTTAGGACTTATAACCGTCCATAAATATAACACCATTCATAACATGTTCATACATGGTGTTTTAAATATAACACAATTCAGAAAAAAAAACACCATTCAGCAAACAAAATAACACCATTCAGTACAAAATAACACCATTCAACAAACAAAATAACACCATTCAATAAATAAAATAACACCATTCAGCAGTAAAAAAAAACACCATTCAGTACAAAGAATATAACACCATTCAGTACAAAAATAACACCATTCAGTACAAAAATAACACCATTCAGTACAAAAATTAAACCATTCAGTAAACAAAATAACACCTTTCAGCAGTAAAAAAAAACACCATTCAGTACAAAAAAACACCATTCAGAAAATAAAATATAACACCTCTGTATCATCTTCTTCACTTCCGGCACCACCACCACTGCACTTCCGGCACCACCACTGCCGATCCAACACCACCACCACCGCCGCCGCTCGAACCACCACCGCCGCCGCTCGAACCACCACAATAAACATGCGATCTTCATCAATCGGATCAAAAACCACGAAAAAAACTCCAATCGATGACCTACATAAAGCCGATTCACAAGAACAACTGCTGAAATCTGATTTTCGTTTCATGTTATCAACGATTTCTGCGATTGGAGAGAGAGAGAGCGTGCGATTGGAGAGAGAGAGCGTGCGATTGGAGAGAGAAAGAGAGATTGTAGGGATCTTAATTACAGTTACCTCTTTTGAATGGATTTAAAAGACTTTATTACCCCTATAATTTTCAATTCAGTCCAAAAAATAAAATAAATTTTACATTTTGGTCCCTATTAATCTAAACCATTAGATCAAAGATCTAATGGTGTGTATTCTTTCTTATTCTTCTCACACTTTTAGTCTTTTTTACAGGATCCTCTACCTGTAATTTGATATCTATGGTATATTTGAATTTTAATTACATTGCTAATGAACTAATATTGTATTTCTTTGAAATTTAAAATTTATTTTTCGTTGTTGAAGTATTAAATAATATTTTAGGCTACTTAATTTTGAGAACTATATATTATATTTTTCTTTTTAAAATCGAGCCGAGCCGAGCCAGCTCGGTTTAAAACCAAGCCGAGCCCGGGTTTAGATTTTCAGCTCGGTTTTAAATCCGAGCCGAGCCGTGCCAGCTTGGTTTATAATCGAGCCGAGCCCGAACTTACCCTGGCTCGGCTTGGCTCGGCTCATGAACATACCTAGTGAGAGAGCGGAAGGAAGGGGGAAGGGGGTTCGGGAGGTGCGCGAATACCACCCCCTACATGCGGAATCTCGCTAGAGGTATCACTTTGAG
Organism: Helianthus annuus; assembly: GCF_002127325.2. Taxonomy (NCBI): domain Eukaryota; kingdom Viridiplantae; phylum Streptophyta; class Magnoliopsida; order Asterales; family Asteraceae; genus Helianthus; species Helianthus annuus. Next base: position 125,189,133 of record NC_035445.2, read on the forward strand.
GGTTTTCCCCGACTCTCCATCTACACTTAGCATTGGTTGTTAGTTATTTGTTATATCCTTTTCATGACTCCTCATCTACCTATAGAGGTCATTGTTTGTATCATTGTATTTACTTGATTAGTTACATATTGAGAGAGTTCACATGCGTGTAATTCTGGGTACATGAGCAGTGGTGGACCCATAAATTATTTACTGGGGTTGGAACGTTGGTCTTAACCAACATTTCAAGGGGTTTTTGCCTATAAAATACACTAATTTTTTTTTTCCAATGGGTGCGCCCGCCCACTCAGCCTATAACCTAGTTCCGCCCCTATACATGAGAAAATATGAAAAAAAAAATTGAAAAGCAAGACAATAAATTACATATCCTACAATAAAACTTAGTCTAAAAAAATACACATTTGTTATGTCATTGTCAATAGAAATAGAATTGTACCTCATTCTATGCAATTTTTACATATAGAAAACATTTTGTATGTTTTCTAAACCATAATCTTAAAGAATTGTGCAACCTAATATTTAAGTAACGTTACATATAGCGATCAACTCTTTATTCCTTGACCAACTTTCTTCTTTGGAGCACGAGGACGACGGAAAGAATCCCTGCAGGTGACAATCATAATGTTACAATACGGCATTATTAGCACTGCAATGGATTATGGATATACCATGTTCCATGTTAAAGGAATAAATATAATAAATTTACTTCACACTATGTAAAATTCTAAATGGATAAACATGACAAAAAATAATAATCTTCGTAGAAGTACAGAAATAATTAAATATTTATAAATGTGTAGAAATGATAATAAGGGAAATTAAAAAGTAGGCATTGGAAAGTTTGATATCCTATCAAAACTTAAGCAATGTGCTCATGCTTTTACAAGTTCAACTTGAGTGTTATATTAACAATCAATATGTAGATTATTTACAAATAATTTCTCAATGTATATATTTAATATAATGTTGAACGACCCTTGGAGATTTTGACACAAACCCCAATGAAAATTTGACTCTGACTTCAATGAATAATTAACACCTATCACTAGGAAAAATGAATTTGAAATTTTAAAACTTTACAAACATAACCAGTTATAGACTAATTAACAAATATAAAACAATTAATTTGGATAATTCAAACAAATTTAAATTTTTTTGGGTAATTCAAGTTTAAACTAAATAATTAACTATGATTTTATTAAGCACATTTGACTAATTAACTTATTAAGCCAATTTAACTTAACCCAAATAAAATAATTAAACCAACGACATCTGAAAAGAACTTTGACATTAGCAACATTCTTAACAGTCATCCAACCGCATGTCAGTTGAAGCATCGCCGGCTGATCTACGAAGTTTGCCTGCCCCTTCACAGTCTAAGTTAGAGTCGATTGGGAGAAGTGGGTGAATTTCAATATATAGGATATATAAAAAATTTGTGGGTGTGGGCATGTGGTTTTAGGCTCGGTAATCTTTTTTTTTTTTTCTGTTTTCAAAGTAATATATGGGTGAGGAATAGTGGTGATGACTGCATGTATGCTAATGTCTCATTGTTATCTTTCCGTAACAATTTTTGGTGATGAGTGATGAAGTATTTTTTTCTGTTAAAAAAAAAGTCAAAAGTCTGACAACCCCTCTTATGAATCTAAATTTCTTAACAACTTTCATTCCTCCAATTCCTCAATTCAGTCATTCGTCTATGTCTTTAAAGATTATCAATAAACTTTACCTCATAAGTTGATTATTGTCTAGATTAATAATTATTAAATTATTGATTAGTGGATTAGATTATTTAACTTATCAGTTGATTATTTGACGAAAGCTTAAGTATATGAATTTTACTATGTTAGTTAATATTATCTTGAAATTGAAATTTGTTTCTAGATTAAATATTAGATTATATTAAATTTAATTTAGTTTTATCTTCTTACGACATGACCAAAACTGAACAAGACCAAAAGGATAATACGAGCCAAAAGGATGGAAGAATGAATACCTGCAAAGTTGAGGAACTGTCCAAGAACCTTTATACTCTCCTCTTGTTTCATTCACAAAAGATTTCATATATTTTCGCCAATCATTGAGCATGACTCCAAGGTCATGAACCTTATTCTCTAAACCAACACAACAATTAGCATGCATTGTGCATGCCTTGTTGAGATCTTGGCTTGGATGACAAAAGCCACCAAAGTAAGCAGTATCGAGGAACCGAATTCCTAATCCAATATTTTGTACGAAAGGATCAAACTTGATCTTGTTGAAAACATCTTGATCATGTAGGTCTGGGTAAGTCATCCTTGACTTGTACCAAAACTTGTAAAGTTGAATTGTTTTCTCATTTGATTTAACATAACTAAAACCAGTATTTGGTTGGTTTCTCAAGTCAGATGGGTTTCCATTGAAGAAATCACAAGAAGTTTGGAAATCAGCATCTTTATCAAACTGTGAAAATGGATCTCTAAACCACATTATGTCTGCATCCTGGATGTATATAACAACAAACCTAAAAGTGTTCAGAGTTGTTAAATTTTATAGATAAAAGGGTTGCAAGTTTTCTTATGTATTTGACACTAGTTTGTTTGATGGTTTCTGTACAAATTCACAACAAAAGTAAATGTGGGCACTTGAAATTCTCAATTATTTATTGCAAATTGTTTTTAAATGAGATAAATAAAAGTTAGAAGTATATAAAGTTACCTTTTCCTTAGAGTGAGATTGTCTTTCACAACGAAAATAAAAACTAGAAGTGTCATTGGTCACATTTACAATATGGATTATCATCGGCCAAACAACAAGAGTTTGGACTACTAAATCTAGTTTGCCTTTTTTTTAAAGCTGTAAACTTTTAAAAAGAATTTAGACTTTCATAAACATTGTAATTTAAGAACTTAAAAAAAAGGAATTTTAACGTTTTTATATATTTATTTATGCCATTATTTGGTTGATAAACAAATATAAAGGGTTTTGATAATGTGAAGTGTAAGGATTGTTTTTAGTGTTGCTGTGTTTTTAGCATTTTTTAGAACCATGAAATTTTCTCTTAATTAAAATTGCACGAGTTGTTCATATTGTCTAATTTTTTAACCCACGAGATGATTTCTCGTGTTGGCTTCAAAATTAGAGATATTTTTATGAGGACGAACAAAATTAATAAAATTATAAAAGGAATACCGTGAACACGAAGCTATATCCTAGATCAAGAACCTTGCCTAGAAAGTCAATTTTTCTCCATACAATCTTCAAATAATCAGCTGTCATAAAACCAGCCTCCTCAGAAAAGTCCATTCCATCGGTGTTAAGATTGTAGCAATGCGGATGTAACCTCAAACAACGGGCATGTGCCTTTTGGTCGACAGTTACAACAACCAAATGTTTCAAAAATCTTTTGGTTTGATTCCCAATTTGAAAACTCTCCAAAAGAAGATCGAACATAGACTCCGGTTCAGCCCATGCATCGTTTAAAGATGTAATAATAACAGTATTGTTGTCCATTGTTGCACCTTTTAGTATCCTGCTCAACTGACCAACGTATATCCTTGTAAGTAGAACATTGACAATATTAAAGTTAAAAAATGAATAGAAAATTATTTGGAAGTTCTAAATGTGGGATCCGACCCAGGACAGTACAGATGGTTATTGATTCCAAAGTTGCCCCAATAAATAGTCATAGGGCTGTCCAAACTGCTCGACGATCAAGGATCGCTCGAAAAATGCCCGAAAAATGCTTGTTCGATTCCCGCTCAGTTTGTAAATGAGTCGCTCGGCTCAGTTCGATTTGAAAACGAGCCAATCATGAGCAAAGGTCCGCTCGCTCGTCGATCGCTCGGTTTCGCCCGAATTATTTTTATTAAATAATTAATATATGTTATAGATTATATATATAGGTTATTTAACGTACAATACGGCTTAACGTATATCACGTACGACAGATAATTACGCGCGTTCATTTGAAAATCACGCATGTTGGAAAACATTAATCACGCATGATGAAAACATTAATCATGCACGTTATACACATAATCAGGTACGTTGTCGTATGTTAAGCCGTATTGTATTTTACACTTTTCCTATATATATATAGGGTCAGGATCATTTCAGAACCATAAATATTTACAGAACTCGCAGAACTCCTAATAAACAATCTTTTTATTTATATATTTTTATGTTTAGGATAATTTTATCATTTATTATGTGTATTTTTACGATTACATACATGTTAAGAGTAACTTTATCATTTTTTTATATGTAATTTTATAATTACAAATATGTAAACTAGTTTTTTACATATATGTAATTAGTTATGACACATATATATAATTTTGGCAATTAAACATATGTAAACTACTTTTAACATGTATGTAATCAAAGAAATACATATAATAGATGATAAAAATATCCTAAATACAAAACTTATATATAAAATGATTGTTTATTAGGAGTTCTAGAAGTTCTGTGGTTATTTATAGTTCTGAAATAAACTCAACCCTATATATATATATATATATATATATATATATATATATATATATATATATATATATATATATATTGCTTTATTTTTTGCTTTTTAAGTGTAACTAACAGGGTGGACCCTTGCGTTGCGAGAACTTCATAAAAAATTAACATAAAAAATAAGGTAAGAATCAGTAGTCTCAAGTCGAAACTATAATATAGCTTACAATAACATTCAAAAGTTTTCAATGCACGTATCTTTTGTTTGCATATAATAAATTATATTAATTGACATTTATTAGGTTAAAATATCACTAACAAAAGCTAGCAAAGTATAGACAAATGCAAAACAAATAAGTGGAGAGTGAAGAGGGTAATGGGTGTCATGTCTGCATCAGTAATTTGAACGTTAAGTCAAGTTGTATGTTATCACCTTGTAGAAAATTGAATTGAATAGTAAACAAAAGGTAATAAGTAATAAAGGGGGAATTTAATTTAATAGATAACTAGGATTACGATCCGCCGCAATGCGGCGGGGATTCTTTAGTTATAACTAAGTCGGTCTAGGATCCGCACATTATGTTAACCCTGTCAAACGGGAAAAAAATAGACGATGTAAAACGTTCACCCACACACGCATGTTGTTAAACGTGTCAAACGGGGAAAAAATAGACGATGTAAAAACGTTCACCCACACACGCATGTTGCGTCGTGTTAACTCGCAAAATTTAGAACGAAACGTAAAAACGTTAAGCCAAAGACGCACGCTGTGATGTGTTATGTCATAAAATTTAGAACCAAGCATAAAGCGCAAAATGAAAACTATAAAGGAACAAAGTTGAAAGTAAAAAAAGTTTGAAGATAGATTGCAAAAGATAAAAAGTTTTGGGTTAAAAGTAAAAAACAAATAGTTTTGGGTTAAAAGTAATGTATGAAATACTTTTGAGTGAAAAGTAAAAAAAAAGTCATTTTTTTTTGGAAAACCCCTAAAGCCAACGTTACGACAACCAGCATAACCATTTTTTCTTTGAAAAACCCACAAAGCACACCCTGCGTTGCAGCGGGGCGTAAAACGGTGTCAAATAGTACTAATGTCACACAACCGTCATCGACCACCAACACTGACTTGACCTAGGATATGCGTGTTGCGATGAACCTGTCAAACATGGAAAAATAGAGGCAAAAACGTTGAACCACACATGCACGTTGTGTCGTATTAACTCGAAAAATTTAGAACTATACGTAAAACAGAAATTTGCGAAAGATGAAAAGTATAAGTGACAAAAGTTGTGAAGTTAAATTGCAAATAATGAAAAGTTTTGGGTTAAAGTTAAAAAAACAAATTATGTAAGGTTAAAATTGCAAAAGATACAAACCTTAGGGTTAAAACTAAAAAGTCAAGTTTTTTTTAATAATGTGCAAAGCATAATGTACAAGTCCTTATGCATAGAAAAGTTGCTAATTTATATAGGTTTTAATTATTATAAATTATAAACATTATAAACATTATATATTAACATTAACATTTATCAACACGGATGAACAGTTATTTATTAGTATTTTATTAATTTTTTCCTTTTTAATATTAACATTTATCAACACGGATGAACAGTTATTTATTATTATTTTATTAATTTTTTCCTTTTTATTTTTTTTCTTTTGTCTTTTCCTTTTTTGTTTTTTTATTGCAATAACAATGGTTGGCACTTACATATAAGGTGGTTATTAGTTGCTTTTATTTTTTTTTTCCCATGTTTTAACTTTTTTTATTTGCCTTTTCCTTTATATTTTTGAGTTTTTTTATACTTTTGTGATCTTTTTTATCTTTTGCTTTTTACTTATAGTTTTGTATTCTTTTACCTTTTAACTTTTAGAATTGACACTTACAACCCTTTAACTTTATAAAAAAATTGTAATCAAGTTTTACATGTTTATTTTTATTTGCGTGTTGGTATAAATTAAAATTGATTTGTGTTATTTTGCGTTTAGACGTATTTTTTTCGTGGAAATGAGTTGGGTCAAATAGAATATGTTCTCATCCGTAAATATGTACGTTTTCAGTTTGTCTATATTTTAACGTAATTTTTTGAAAAATGAGTCGGGTCAAATATAATACACTTTCGCGCTTATTTTTATTTACGCTTTCAATTTCTCTATGTTTTGACTTAAATTTTGTTCGGAAACGAGTAGAGTAAAATATAATACGTTTTCATTAGACGGTATAAATTCGACTCCCTTTGCGTTTTGACGTCACTGCAACGTGCCGTAACTATTTTCTTACTTGCTTATTTGATTGCATGTGTCGGTACAAATTCAAGTTGGTTTACCTTTCGATGTAATTTTTTTTCTTCAGAGTATGTCATGTTAAATATAACATGTTTCTATGCTGATTTATATATATATATTTTTTCTTTCTTGATTTTTTTTCTAGACTTTATTATTTCCGTTTCTATACTTTTCTTTATGTTTAGTGTTTTAGTTTTATTTTTTTTCTATTGAGGTTATATTTAATATAACGTTTACCTTTTCATTTACAATTAATTTAAAATCGCCCATCTTGTTGTCCAATTTAAATTTATTTTTATGGTTTTCGATCGATGTAAAAAATGTGTCAATATTCTTTTGAGTTTATTTCTTTCGGTTGGTTGTTATATTGAACCAGCGTAGATATCGAACGAAACCCCACAGCGTAGCGCGGGTAATCTCACTAGTTTAAAACAATTGCGACATTTCTTCACGTAAGAAGATTCTATATGATAAAAGTCGCATTTATTTTCTTCGCTTATTTTTCTATTCCCATCTTGATTAATATGTGTTACCTAAATTTAGAAGAGTACGACACAAGTTACATTTCTTTGATTAATATGTGTTCCCATCTTCGCTTATTTTTCTATTCCCATCTTGACTAATATATAAGAGTAAATTACACTTTCGTCTTTTATGTTTGTAGCGGGATGCAATTGATACCTTTTAACTTCAATAATTACAGTCACAATTCTTTATTTGGAAAACGCATTACATCTTTCGTCCTTTAGCACTTACCAATAAATACATCTCTCTCCAACTCCTGATGCCCCACTCTACCAGAGCACCACCACCGCCATAGCACCATCGCCGCCATAGCATCACTCTCGCCATACCAAAAACATAATCACTCTCCCTCTATCTTTCTCACCCCTGCCTCTCTCTCTACCTGTGACAAAACCCCCTTAAAAAACCGCAACCATAGTTGCAGGTCTGAATTAATGAACCAAGGTCTCCGCGCGTGGTCGACGTTGACGTTTGCGTCATATGATGAATCTACAGATCTGACGGTAGATCGGACGGTTGTGAAGACAAATAAAGAAATGAAGGTTATTAATCGGTGCTCCGGTTGCCGGAAAAGAGTCGGTTTAACTGGATTCTGATGCAGGTGTGAAGATAGGTTGATTTTTTTGTTGTTATAAAATATCATTCATGCGTTCGAAGAACTTGATACTGTAGAAGATGAATTATTATGATTGTTTGATCCATTGTTTCATAACAATTTCTAAAAAACTATTGGGTTGACTTGTTCAGTTTGTGATTGAAGAATATGTTATGATTCTTCTGTTTGAATTTTCATTGATTGATTAATAAATGAAATTATCAAACATGGTGGTGTTGAAGAATTTGAATATGGCACATAGAACTAAATCTTCTCTCACATGGTTTTTCTTCAACACATCGGTTTGGAGATTGTTTTTGTTCTTACTGTATCCAGCGATAATGAGTGGTGGCACTGTGGGAGTGGTGGTGGTAGAGGTTGGTTGGAGAGAGATAAAGAGGAGAAATTCTAGGGTTAGGGTTAAAGAATTGGGGAATATGGTGTTTATTTATTAATGGGCATTTTAAATAAAAACATGAAATTTTCATAATACCCTTAAGTGGATAGACATAACTGAAAATTTTAACTTGGTTAGTGCTAAAGAATGAAAGTTGTAATGTGGTTTCCAAATAAAGGATTATGACTGTAGTTATTGAAGTTAAAGGCTATCTATTGCAACCCGCTACAAACATAAAGGACGAAAAGTGTAATTTACGATATATAAAAAGTTGCCATTTATGCATGCTTTAAGATGTTAAATTAGAAAAAAAAAACAAAAAAACTTTGCTAATAGTCATTAGATGATATTACTTACGTACTTGTGAATGAATACAAAAAAAAAAGTTTCAACAAAATCTCAGAGATCTCCTTTAACTAATGAATTTACAGCGGATGCTCTTTATATTCTAATTTCTTTAAAAGCGGTGCCCTTTCTCCCTAAAAAGATGACAAAAATAAAGGACATCCGCTGTAAAGAAATTATAACATAAAGGCTATTTGTTGTAAAGAAATTAAAAATAAAGGTCATCCGTTGAATTTTATTAGTTAAAGGACAACGCCTTAAATTTTGCTGAAATCTAAAGGACGTAAATTTAATTTACCCTAAAACTAATATGTATGTAACACCGGATCAGACCTGTAGAATTGAAAGATAGACCCTCGATGGTTGGTGACAATTGAAAGGTGGACTCTCGATGGTTCGTTTCGCAGAGTTAAACCTCCAAATGTAGAGTATTAGACTAGCAAGTTTTAAAGAGTGGCAGCCTGGTTCAATGAGCGTCTTAAAGTATAAACGTTAAAATATATAGGGAAAATTACAATTTCCGTCCTTTATGTTTATCTCGAATTGCAATGGATGACCTTTAACTTCGATAATTACAGTCACAATCCTTTATTTGTAAAACCATTACACCCTACGTCCTTTACCACTAACCAGGTTAAAATTTTCAATTAAGTCATATCACATGATTATCATGTGAGGGCCTTTACGTCTTTTTGCACCCAAATAAATAAACATAAAAAAGAACAACTAAAACCAAGATTTTTTTATCAACTATAGGTCAACACTTCCTGCATTTGCCCTAACACACTTACACTTCAGATCTGAACCTTCACCAAAATTTGAGGTTTTAGATGATTTAAATTGGTTCGTTTAGGGATAGGAGATGGGTTAAATGCACAGAAACAATGGAAGAATGATTGAGATTTACAGAGCAGGACTAAAACCACCATGAGGATAACAAAATGTTTGTTGCAGGAGGCTGAAGTAAATGGGCTTTAATGCTTTCTTCTTCTTTATCTTTCCAATGATGTTTACCGGTGAGTATTCCTGCCAAATGACAGTTATCGCCACCGGTGAACGTCTTTAACCAGGGCCTCCGATCAACCATGTCACTAGAAACCGTGTTGAGCTAGACTTACATCTGAAACCATCTTTATTATTATTGTTTAACAAATTGATATCTGAAATGTGTTGCCGTTTATTTTTTAGATGAGCTAGTGGCGGCTATGTTAAGAAAGATTTGAAATTGTTGTTCAATTTGGGTTTGGATGATGATAATACGGTGGGTTTGCTTGTTGAGGGTTGTTAAGATCTGGAACCGGTGGTCGTGGGGGTTGGTTGGAGATTTGGTGATGGGATTTAGTGGCGGTGGCGGCGGATTTGGTGGTGGTGGTGGTGGTGGTGTAGGTTGGTTGGAGAGGTGAGAGAGAGAAGTGGGTAGTGGTGGTGATGATGGTGGAAGAAGAAACTAGAAAGGGAAGAGATGAAGTAGGTTTTTTAAAATTAGGTTTAAATTTTTTCTTTAATTAAGTTGACAAAATGACTAAATTACCCTTAATTGAACAGACTTAAGCAAAATTTTTAACCTAGTTAGCGTTAAAGGACGTAGTGTGTAATGAATTTTACAAATAAATGATTGTGATTGTAATTATTGAAGTTAAAGGGTATCCATCACAATCTGTGATAAACATAAAAGAAGAAAACTATAATTTACCTATAATTTTCAAGTAACAACTAGGTTTTCTCCCCCAAAATTTATACTAAATTACACCTCCTAAGAATATACCGAATAAGGGGGCATGAAAGAGTGGTGTTATTCGACATGCGTCACAAAAAGGGGAAGTGGGGGAGTGGAAGCGGCGTGGTCAGTCACGAATTTATAAAATTGTTAGTCACTGAAAAATTGTTATCCTAATCTTTTTTCGGATTGAACAAGATAAAAAGTGTTTAGTCCGGGACAGGATAGTAAGCCCATTTTCCAATCCGGTTGCAAGTTGGCAGTGGAGTCGGCCTCCTTCATCTAATGTGGAGATGGCGGAATGGCTGGATTTGGTTTTAAAATTGTGTGATGTAGTTTTATCGGATGACAATGATAAATGGATTTGGATGGGTGATGATTTGGGGGGTCTTTAGTGTGGGGTCGGTCAAGCAGATCATCGACTCGAACAAAGATTTCAGTGCCAGGTATGTTTAGGAGTGGTGTAATTGGATCCCTTTAAAATGTAACTTGTTCGCCTAGAGGGCCGAACATGATAGGCTACCCACTAGAGTAGAACTTAGCAAGAGGAATATCCCGATCTCGGATGTTTCATGTCCGTTGTGCTCATTGGACAGGGAGACCGTTTTACACATTTTTACTGCCTGCCAATTTGCTACTTCGGTTTGGTCGAAGGTTTGCCAATGGTGTAAGGTGTCGTTTCCGGTGGCGTTCTCGTTCAGGGATATTTTGGAGGGGCACTTGTATAGCGGGTTAAAAGGTAAGGCATTAATTTCTTACAAAGGTATTATTCTTGTCACTTGTTGGCAAATTTGGAAGGCCAGGAACAAGCTTGTTTTCTCGGGTAAGATTCCGAAGGTTGAATAGGTGTTCAGTGCGATCAAATCTATAGGTTTTCTTTGGTTTAGAAGTAGGTCGAAGTATAAAGATATGTCATGGTTAGATTGGTGTAAATTTGTGTAATTCTTTGTTGTTGGTTTGGTCGCCCGTCTGTTTTTTGTCGGGTTAGCTGTGTTTTAATGAAGGTCTCCTTTAAAAAAATAAAAATAAAAAAAATAAATAAATAAGAAACAATAAAACACAACCAAAGTCCACCAACCAATTAAAAGTCTCCATACTCTTGTATATCTAGTAAACATGTTTATCGAAAATATCTTTCCTAGATAATATGACTTAAAATTAGAATCTATTAATAGGAACTAATATTAAAACATTATTTATGCATATATGTCTTGTATTCAATGCATTGGGAGATTTAAAAAAAAATCATTTTTTTTTACTTTTCACTTAAAAGTATTTGATAAATTACTTTTAACTAAAAATTATATTTTTTTAAAGTTTTATCCAAAACTTTTTGTCTTTTACAATCTATTCTCACAACTTTTTTTACTTTCAACTTTGATCCTTTATAAGTTTTCATTTTTCGCAACTTTTTTGTTTTATGCTTCTTTTCTAAATTTTGGATTAACACATCGCAACGTGCGTGTTCGGTTTAAGGTTTTTATGTTTCGTTCTAAATTTTGCGAATTAACACGATGCAACGTGCGTGTGTGGTTCAACATTTTTACATCGTCTATTTTTTCCCTGTATGACAGGTTCGACATAATGTGCGGGTCCTAGATCGACTTAGTCATTAATTTTAATGTTAAGGGTTTCAGTCTAATTTCTTCACATAAACACGTCGCAACTTCAGTGTTGGTGGTCGTTGAGGTTATGTGAAATTGATGCTATTTGGCACGATTTTACGCCCCCACCGCAATACAGGGGTGTTTAATTCTAGTTATGATCTACTTTTTATATATGAAAGTATTTGACTAGTAAAAAATTTGGTGTTGTAATGTTGTATGTATAGGTACCTAAACTAATCATTCCCGTTAAAAATCTCTTCATTAATTAGTTGTTTAAACAATATATATAATTTATTCTTTAAAAAATAAATTAAATTTTTAGTTTTTACGTAATATTATAGATGTGAAATAACTGAGATGTCCTTCAACCTAACACAAAAGTAACATTTGTTAGTATTAGTATCATAGAATGTTACAAATTGAAGTATGATTTTAAACTATTGGTACCTAACTTTGTTACTTTATATAAACCATACAGACTAACGGTGTAATTAACTCTAAAATTAATTATAACATCGTACAGTTCACCCGACACTAAACCAATATCATGTTCAATGAGCCATTCGTTTTCAATTCGTTTTTAATTTCAGTTGCTAAATAGAACCGTAGCGATGAGTGAGGAGGAAAGGTGGGAGAGTGACTTAAAACGAGTATAGGAATTATATCATCACAAAACTTGAGAACTAATATAAAAAAGTAGAAACATGATAGATAATATGCTTACTGAATTTGCACTGTGATTGTTGTAGCCTCCGGAAACTGGCAAGGTGATAGAAGAGTGATACATAACCAAACACGAAAGCGCCATCGTGGCAAAGATGATGACCATCATAGGAGTTTGCTTGACCAGCTGCAGGTAATAGTGGTTACAGTTGAATTCCGGTTGTGGTGGTGGTGTGGATGACGATGATTGAATTTTTTCATTTGGAACTCTAATAGTTCCCTTGTTTCTGCTCTCTAGCTGCATCGTATGATATGATTTATGGTTTTGTTATTTTATGTGGGTTCTTATAGCCTGCCTCTCCAATGGTAAAGTTATCAAACAACTTTGATTAGAAGTTTTCTTCCCATTATGTCAACGCACATCTAAAACCGTTTGAAGTTTTCTAAACCTTTAAAATAAGCTTTGGAAAAGGTTGACATAATAAGCATAGGCTTTCCAAGAACCTCACATAACGTGGTTTTAGTGAATAGTCAATAAACATATAACTTAAACCCTACTCACACAAACCTGATTTAGAATATAATATGAGGATTTCTTTACTTATCAATTAAGGTACGGAGAGTCAAAAACGACTTTCAAATAATGCATGTGGTTAACTTGTGGGCATCTGATTATTGATTTTTTAATTTGTTACTTGTGATGTGCTACGTGATTGTTTTTTATATGGTTTCAGATTTCTGTTAAGAAAAATATGTTCTAAAAGTTTTAAATGCTTAGAAAAAATGTTTGTATATGTCTCATGAATTTTCTTATAAAGGTATAGCTTTAACGTTGAAAGATCAAAATTCTGGAACTTTGAATAATTCGAAAGTTTGAATGTTTGAAAGTATGTTGTATATGAAATGTAGTACAAAAGTCTAGGGGTGTTCATCGAATTGAATATCAAATTTTCAAATTATTCCAATACTTTTATTTTTCCTTGAATTCGAATTCGATTCGTATTCGATTAAAATCTACCCAATTCGATTCCAATTCGTATTCGAATAAAAAACTCAATTCGTATTCGATTAAAAATTCGAATTCGAATTAATTTGATTTGATTCAGTTTCTTTTAAAACATGCAAATAACTATTAAAATAGAGTAAACTGCCATTTTGGTCCCTGTGGTTTGGCCAGTTTTGCCACTTTAGTCCAAATCTCAAACTTATTACATCCAGGGCCCTGTGGTTTGCATTTTGTTGCCATTTTAGTCCAAAACTCCAAAACCCCATTTTTTTACTGTTGCAACCTCCTATTTTGTCCTGTAGTGCAGGGGCATTTTGGTCATTTTGTTTTTCATTTAACATTTTATTAATTAAAATTTTGGTCATCTCTCTTCTCCCAAATAATCATCATCACCAGCAGAATATCAAGAACATGTAGAATCAAGAACAGATCAAAACAGCAACAGATTATTAGAACATCATCATCAAGAACATCATCATCATCAAAACCCAGAAAATTCAGAAAATCAAGAACATCATCATCATCAACCCAGAAAATCCAGAAAATCAAGAACATCATCATCAAGAACATCATCATCATCAACCCAGAAAATCCAGAAAATCAAAACCCAGAAAATCCAGAAACCCATCATCAAGAACATCTGTATCTTCAAGAACATCATCATCAAAACCTAGAAAATCAAGAACAGATCAAAACAGCATTTGATTAATTCAGCGAGATTTTAATATTAAACGAATTAATTTTCGTGCATCCAAAGGTAATTTTCAGATTTTCAGTTTGTTTACTTGAATCATCATCACCTAAACAAATCCAATCAAAACAGCATTAAATTAAATGAGATTTGAACAAATTAATTGTAGTGCTTTGAACAAAAAAAAAAACCCAAATTAAGAACTCAAAGTAAAAACCCAGATCAAGAACTAACACAAGGAATCAACCCCAGATCAACAACCTCCACCTCCACCGCCATGACCCCCACCGTCACTTCCTTCTCCCCTTTCAGCCGACGACCAGAGCCGGCACTCCGGCGCCTCGTTTTGTCGGTGACGATCCCACACAACGATCCCTCAATCCCCTCTTCTCCTTACACTCTCACACCCACACCCACATGCCTCCATTTCTGCACATATGGCCGGCCACCACTGTGGTGGCAGCGACGAGATCAGAAGAAACTCAAAGCCCTGATTTCGATTCAGATATGAAACTCAAAGCTCAAAACCCTAACTGACTCTCTCTCTTCTCTCTCTCCTCTTTCATGTAGATCTGCCATTGTACAAGTCGATTTCGTCATATTAGAAACCCTAGAACCGAAACCCAACTGCAGATTGTATATGAAGAGGATCTGAGTGCTCGATTGAATGGGTGCTCGATTGAATTGTTTGAGGATCTGAGAGAGAGATCTGAGTAAGAAAGATGAGAGAGACAGAGAGAGTTCTGTATGAGAGAGAGAAAGATGAGGATGATGATTTAGGTATTTTATATACATAATTGAGTTATAATAATTACAAAATACCCAAAATGCCCCTGAGAATAAAGACAAAATAGAAGGGTTTAAGTAGGAGAATCTGGTCAAATTTGAAATTTGGACTAAAATGGCATCAAAATGCAAACCACAGGGCCCTGGATGTAATAAGTTTGAGATTTGGACTAAAGTGGCAAAACTGGCCAAACCACAGGGACCAAAATGGCAGTTTACTCATTAAAATAAAACATAAGTTTTAAAGCAGCCATAAAACAATCCAAATAAAGTACCATAAGTCTAACATTCAAAACGAGAATTCGGGAATGACTGCTACAAGTTAATATTTTTAGGGTTAGAAACCTACTAATAGATTTGCTACTCAGGTTAGTTATGGGCCATGTAGTGGATTTGGTAATGGGTAATTTTAATACTTGGAATAAATTTTGAAAAAATTTATAGTATAGCCCAATAAAAGTTATTTATGTATTATATTTAAGATACTGAGGTCGTCTAAGAACACAAGATTTTTTAATACCGGTTTATCGTTAATGTCTAATCTAACCAAATTTTGATAAAAGTTTTGAATGTTTTAAAAGATAAGATAGAAATAAAAATGTAAATGAAAGGAAAAAAAACAAATAGGCATGAAGGAATCACTTGGTTCCAACTCCTCTTTTACGTAACCTTTGATAATTTTCGCACTTTGGGCTTTTTAAGAGATTATCTTAGTTATAGTGGCATGCCCCTCTTGTGAAGGGGACGTTACCTCAACCATATTGGTCTGAGTCAGCAGGGATATAGTCCCGCAAGGTCGGATTATTGAAAGATAATTAAATAAGTTATTAATGCGAAAACTGGTAGGCCCCTCTTATGAAGGCGACGTTACCCTCGGCCATATTGGTCTGAGTCAGTAGAGATACAGTCCCGCAAGGCCGGATAAAGTTTTAATAGTAGTTTATTTATAAGGAGTTCAATCCGTTCTTACTTTCCCCGATTTGATGCTATCTGCCTCAAGAGAAGTCCTAATAAGCTTGAACTAAGTCCTCGCAGGATCTATACACTGAACGAGGCAAGAACTTTATCCAAACACCCTTCTAACCCCCTTCCAGGCAGTTAACATGCTTTATATAGACCGTAAAGACATAAATGAGTGAATCAACGTGTAACGCCCAGCGTCCCTAAACTTTAGGCTCTTGGCATGATTAGTCCCTGAACTTTTAGCAATTGACAGTTTTAGTCCCTGTAATTATGTGATGTTGATACTTTGGAACTTTTGGTATGAATCTTATTGATACTTGATGATTAACACTATGATGCTTGATTCTTTATTCTAGATACTTGATTCTTGATACTTAAACTATGAGACTTGACACTTAATCCAGATACTTGATTCTTGACGCTTGACTCTAGACCCTTGATTCTTAATGCTATGAAAGCTAGATACTTGGAAATCTAGACTCTTGATTCTTGATACTTGATACGTGAGAAGCTATGATTCTTAACTCTTGATACTTATTTGGTGGTTGACTCTTTAAACTCGTGAAACTTGATTCTTCGTTGAACGAGAGACTAGAGTCTTGCCACTGGCGGAATCTATGAAACTTGGGAACTTTTGTGTTTATGATGTAATCTAGTAATGTGACACTCTTACCAAACTATACGCAGCGCAACGCTTAATCTAACTCGCAAAACGAATCAAAGATGGGAACGCGGAAAGGATGGGATTGACCAAGTGGCAATCCGATCGGATGACTATCCGATCGGATAACCACCCGATCGGATGACCACCCGATCGGATGGCCACCCGGTCGACCTGCCACCCGATCCAAGTGCACCACCTTAGTCTTTCCTCTCACACTATAAATAGGCCTGTCATATCACCATTATCAGTGATGTGACAGGCCTGCTCGAACGAGACACACACACACTACATTCCTCCATTTTCTTGTCGATTCCGGTACGTTACAAGCTAGATTCTTGTACTTTCTCGATCTACACTTCATTCTCTACGCGGTTCACCTTTGAAATCACACTTTTCACCGTGAAATCCCTCGGATCTAAGTTCTTGAGGATGATGTCATCATGGTGGCTGTACGAACTGACCTTATGATGTCATTCCTGGCAAGATCTAGCTCTGATCTAAGGAATTTCATGTGTTTTGCATCAAATCTAAGCTAAGATCTAAGATTTTTATAATAAAATTAGGTTTTCTTCATCTTTTCTTCAATCTTCCATTTAAACGGTGAAATCTGAGTATAAACAGACTGTAGACTTGACGAGTAGTCTAGAGCAGGTTCGTAAACAGATTGTTGCCGGAGAAGATAACCATGGAACGGATTCCGACATAAACTGTCGTAAACAGACAACTGTCTGGACAGGGGTGATTCCCATCCGATCAGAACGGCTGTGAGACAATGAGTTTGTCTCAATACGTCCCGTGCCGTCATCGTTAATATAGGAACTTAGGAACTTCACGAAATTACAAACAGCACAAGACCCACTCGATCGAGTGACAATCTGATCGGATGACCATCCGATCGGACAGCCACCCGATCGGGTAACAGTTGTCTAGTAAACTTAAATACTTGAGACTTGAAATTTTTCAACACTTAGAAACTTTTCAGAAACTTGGGACTTTGGGAATCACGATCGAGTGGCAACCCGATCGGATAGCCATCCAATCGGATAGCCATCCGATCAAGGTAACCAAAGCACTTAATCAATTTTGAAACTTGAACACATGGTCATCAGATCGAACAGCCATCTGATCGGACAGCCACCCGTTCCACTTGCACTAGGTCACCCGATCGAGTGGCAATCCGATCGGACAGCCATCCGATCCAGTGACTGTTCTAACACTTAGCGCAATCTCGTTATTCTACCTGACTCTTATCTGTTGTAATCTGATCAGGCTAATTCTAAAAGAGCTCCCTTTGATCCAATAACAGTTTATACTGTTAAGCAATCACTGTGAGTATACTCGATCCCTTTTCGCTTTAAACTTTTGGGATGTAACATGTATTCTATAAACTACGAAACTTGATGCTTTGAATCTAAACTCTATCCTATGTGTATGTGAAACTTGTGATTCTTGATTCTTGATTCTTTGTGCTATGTAACGTTTAATCAAAAGTGTGTAGTTCCGCCTTAACAATAGTAGCGCTATAGGAGATGCACCTCTCCCATTATTCTCAGGGGGTATTTTTAGGAGGATTCTAGTTTTCCTTGAGTCTTGGGTAAGCACTAAAGCATCGGGATACTTGGGCTATCACTGCGTGGACTGCGACACTAGCACGGCTGAAACTATTTTGTTACATTTACATATGGATATGAGTTGTTTTAAATCTATTATGCTAATATTCAGACTTGTATACTCGCCAATACTTTTGTATGGGTATTTTAATACATGTTGCAGGATGATAGGATGCAGGGATCATGGAAACAAGCTAGGGTTGAAGCTAGAAACTCGCCTAGTTAAATTCTAGAATTTTGAACAATGAAATTTGGGGTTGTATTTTGAATCTTATGTTTGAAGTAATGTTTTAGACAAATTTTACATGATACTTAATTAACTACTATCGAAATATCTAGTGTTGTGGAAATCTCATGAGCACTGAACGCTTAGTGCTCGCACCCCAATGTTTCCGCCATTGGTTGGGGTGTGACACAACAAAACATGAAGAAATGTTTAAACAAATTTCATTTTCAATATAAAAAAAACTAGTTATTAAAGTCATTAAACCCAATTAAACAGTTGCCAAAGATTGAAAATCAAAAGTAATAGATAAAAGATTTTTCTTCACCAAGTGTTGTAAGAGATTAGCCAAGCATGGCCTTTGTTTGACAAGAACTCTTACGATTGATCTTGGATCCCGAGACTACTACACACTCTAAAAGATGAAAGATGGATGATGGTGGTGGGTGTTGGTGTTGTAGTGGTGGTGGACTGATGGCAAGTGTGAGAGAAGTGGTTTGCCAAGGGATGCCTTTCTCTTGAACCAAGCATCTCTATTTATAGCAGAAAACAGAGGTCTGGCACGGCCCCGTGGTGAATGTACTTGCTGTACTATCACAGATTCTTTGAATCCTAGAGTTGACCATGGCCCATGTTGAGTTGGCACGGCCCCGTGTTGGTTTGTCTTTTGCTGTTGTCTTTTTCTACAGGGAATCTTGACTGGGCACGGCCCCGTGCCTAAGCTTCTGTTTTTGTTATTTTTGTTGTTTTGGATGTGGATGGGGGTTCGGCATGTCATGTCACTCCTACTTCTTTGTATTTGTGTTGGTTTCTGCTGTTAATTTGTTCCTTTTATTCGTTTATGCTCTTTTGATCCTGTAAATTAAAAGTAAACAAAGAAACATGCTTTTTTCCAACATTAGTACTGAAAAATGGTCGATTTTATGCCTTATTTGATTTAATTTATATGTTGCATTTTGCTCACATCATAAAAACACACACATAGGGCGTAAAACAATATCAAAATTTATTTACTGGCTAATTTGAATCCAAAACAAATGTAAATCGTTTCAAAAAAAAATCACACACAAATAGGGGAATAAAACAATATCATCAAAATGAGTCAATAGTTTTAAGCAATCAATTATGTCACAACGGTCACCTCGAAAACAGGGGCAACAACAACACCAATAAAAACCAATTACATTACATCAAATGAACACCAATCATCCCTATTTTTCGATCTATTCCTACCTTGTTGGGTGTTGTTAGTAGTCGTTTTTAGAGCACAAGTAGGGAGACTCTACATAAAATTCTCGTAGATCGTTTTAAGGTATGTTCTCGTTTAAGTTTATGTTTAGTTATTTATTATTTCTTTTTAGTAGTTAATATTAGTATTATTATTGGTAATAATATATTATTAGTAGTATGTTAGTACTACCTCCGTCCCATTAAAAGTGTCCTATTTTGAATTTTCAAAGTCTTTATTTGTAAACTTTGACTTTAATTATATATTTTGTGTTATATAAAACTTGATGAAAATTAACCCGATAAAAACACTTGTAAAACACACTAAAATCATATAACTTTCATCAAGTATTATCTAACACAAATAAAATTATTTAAGGTCAAAGTTTACAAATAAAGACTTTGAAAATTCAAAATATGACACTTTTAATGGGACAGAGTGAGTATTATTTATAGGTACTAGGGTTATTGTCAAGGGCGGGTGTAGGTAGCCTAGCCTTAGTTAGGCATGCACTAATAAGCATGCTTAAACAAGGCATCATTAACCAATATCCAACCATACTAATGACTAGTTAGGTATACCATTGCCTAACCTAGGATTATGTATTTGTGTTAGGACTGTGAGATAACACCCAATCGTACTAGCGGTTGTTAAGCTACTTTTAATCAGGTGAGTTATCATACTCGTCTTTTAAACTTTGATAGTATACTCGTCCAAATTGGTAATAATGAGAATGCTACAATATGCATGTGTTGGTAGGGGTATATGGGATCCTATTATGCTTAATGGGGTGTGTCACTCTAAGAAGGGTAATAATGTGTTGTAGCCACAGGCACTTCGTGCTTAAAGGTCCAGCGACACACGCCCATACCTATGTGACGACCGTAAGGGGGCATGGCTGGAGGACCGGTATGTCCCTTGTACGGTGGTTTGTGACAAGTCAAGTATGGCCTATAAGGTTCAATGAGGCCCAACTGACTATAATTTGGTCACATGCCGATATTGTGTAGGCGTATAATGTAGATTGTGGTATGTCTTTATAAAATTGTATAGTATGAGTTCACCAGTATATAGCTTACGTCGTTTTGAGTACACTTATCTCAGGTGAGCCGTGAGGAAAGCTATAGGAACTACTTGACAGTTGTGAAGGTTAGAAGATCAAGGAGTTCATAGTTGTTAAGAGCTTGTAAATAAATAAGGTTTTATACTCAAACATTTATAAGTTTTAATGTAAGTTTACTTTGCTTCGGCTATAAATGTATCAATTGCGCATAATCGCCCGAATCACGGGTGGGGTGTTAGAGCGGTTAGTGTTCGGTAGCGGAGGGTGTTGGCGACGACAGCTGTGACAACCCGAACTTTCAAGGTTCGTTACGTTTTAATTTTTATGACCTTAACTCCGTTAAAAAATTTGGTAATTTTGTTAATTATTATGTTCTGGGCCACAATAACCAATCATGATTATACTCGGGCCTGTTAGAGCACACTTGGGCCTATTAGTGCCATCCGAACATCAGTGTGGACTGGTAGTTGTGGGTACGATCTTTACAATTTGGTGACCCGTTACAATCTTTACAATTTCAATGTAGACCGGTTTTGTGAGCCCAAGTCAAACCAGGCCCAACCGGTTGTTGGGCTGCCCAAATCAAACCCCTTTAACAAATCTCTTGCATATATGATTAGCGCAGCCCAGTTGTGTTCCAGCCCAACTTGTAACCGACCCACCTATCCTCAATGATTTAAGAATAGTATTTTACTTATAACTGATTAGCACATGTACGTAAACCCCTCTTATTACTTCTCAATCATCACATAACAAACCCTAGCTAGCTATTGTGTGACGGCAGTGGCATAACCCCCCTACATCGTAATTGAAGTCTATCCCTCTTAGGAATTATCCTTCTTGTCTAGTGAATATCAATCTTAGGTTAGTCCAATCATGTTTATTAAGTTCTTGATGTATTGTACTCGTTTGTTCATAACTTGATTGGAAACTGGTTCGTGACGATAGGATAATTGTATGATTAATGTTGATTGATTTAATTATTAGTGCTGCATGATTAGATGGTATGGATATGTGATCTTGATCAACATGAGTGTCGTGAATTGTGGTAGTTTTTTGATGATGAGTGTGTCATAATTTATGTGTTGTGATCGAGTAACAGTGGTGTGATATTGCTCATGTGTGAAGTCTTTTGTTTGATATCTATTTACATGTATCCGTA
This sequence comes from Helianthus annuus, assembly GCF_002127325.2. Classification (NCBI taxonomy): domain Eukaryota; kingdom Viridiplantae; phylum Streptophyta; class Magnoliopsida; order Asterales; family Asteraceae; genus Helianthus; species Helianthus annuus. The sequence continues at coordinate 125,211,116 of NC_035445.2, forward strand.
TTATGTTTCGCAATGGGCTTGATGTTATTGTGAACTCTTAAACTGGATGTTAGAGCATGTATGTAACCTAGGGGTTAGTCAGAGCATGTAAACTACGAAGTTGGGATCGATGCTTGTTAATTGATTTAATGGTTAATTGATTGCATGATTTATTTACTATTTCGATCATTGTTGTGTACATGGGATTCAGAGTGTATTGATAGGAACATGTTAATGAATTGATACCTTGATTTGGAACTTCCATATTATTATTCGATTTAAATAAGATTGGGATTTGTTAGCGGTGATTGTTGCAAAAGTCAAGGAATTGATTACTAGGATAAGTAATAGTTTGACACGTTTCCAAAACTGAGGATATGATAATAAGATAAGTCACACATATAATTAGCCTATGAAATTGGATTACATATATAACCGAACTGAACTTGGGCCGTTCTGTTTAGAGCTGGGCCACAAGTTTAATTATTCGCATATAAGGGGACCGGTTCTTATACCTCTGTTGGGTCTTGGGCCAATCGGACTACACAACAGTTTGTAAAGGACTAGTGTAGACATGGGCCGGAAATCATTAGACGGAAATTCAGTTGGGCCACCCTTTTAGACTTAATCACACCAGGCCCAAACCGTATAACACAAGCCCATACGCACAGTTGGGCCACCCTTTTACGAAAAGACTATAACTGAACAGATCCGAAATCGACCATGGCACTCAGCTCCAGACCGCAAGGTTCGTTTCTTGTTTACTATTGCATAGTATCTACAGTGTTTGCTTATAGACAACACCACACGTGAATGCACACTTGGCACTATAGTATGAACTTATATGTTGACATCTCATGTTATGTGTGACACCCCTTGAACTTTCATGATCTATGTATGTTGTGATGTCATATGTCTTGTTGCTTGAATTCGGGGAAATCTTTTAACACGAGTTAGGAGGAACTGAGATAAACATGCAAACTGAGTTATTATTATGGGTGCACACATAATAATAATGTGGGGTGCATGTGAGTCCCAGTGAAATTTGACAAGTGTAAAAAGGGTTCCGCTCTGTTGGTTGATGTTATGTTAGAACTCAGAAACTTGTGGAGACCATAGTAATGCTTGACTCCTACATGAACTTGCATCTTAAATCCTTCCTTTTCTTATATAGAATCACGAGTGGACGTGGTGGACGTGGTGAAGGCCGCGGAGGTGGACGTGGTCATATTGCTATGACTCAAGCTGAGTTAACCGATCTCATCAACACTCGCGTGGCTAAAGCCTTAGCGGCTTATCAGGCTGGTACGATATGTACCAAACACTCTTATCCCTTGTGTCGTATGCTTGAGTCTTACTTGTTTATTATCTGTCCTTTCGTTGATAGGTCAACCGGTGCAGCAAAATCCGCACCATCCACCTGTTTGCATGTTCAAAACCTTTATGGATTGTAAGCCGCAGACCTTCAGTGGGACTGAAGGGGCTGTAGGACTCCTGCGTTAGTTCGAAAAGGCAGAGTCCGTATTCGCGATGTGTAACTATCCTGTTGGGAACAGAGTGAAGTTGTGACAACCCTCACCAAATCAGGTATCCGTACAAATTAATTAACATTTAATTACTGCTTAATTACTGTGCTTGCTTACAATTGTGGATAAACTGCTACTTGCATTCTGATAAATACACATACTTGCATCATACTTTATTAACTGTCACTCCATTTACTTACACAAGAACTATAGTGACAAACTTGATGCACAAAAGCATAGTAGCACAAAGAACGGATAACCCAGTAAACGTGCTGACATAGCCAGCACCAGGCAGACACTGCCTCTAAGGCCTGTATGAGCCAAGAATAGTTTACTACACTAGTAGGAAGTGTAGGGAGGTGAGGATTGTAGAACTGCGTCACTAGGTGATAGTTATAGTGACCGGATGTGCCTAAAACATATTTTAAACACAAAATCCTGCACTTTAAAATAAAATTCAGCATTAAGCTAACTAGTAAAGTGCAAAAACATGGGAAAATAATACTAGACACTTTCCAAAGTGTCGGGAATACATCGTGTCACTAAAAATAATAATAAAGACACTTTAAATGCTTATTAAGCACTTTAACGGATCAGTATCCAACCGAACAACCGGACTTTACCCGTAACATAAAAATATTGTCATTGACACTATTTTTCTTTTTCTGAGCCAGTTAGGGTCCCCGAATACCCTAACACCCGCTATAATGCATAACATACTAGTAAATGTTTTAACCTTCTAAGTAAACTAACTTAAACATCTAACTATCTAGTTGAAATTGAACCATGACCCCCCCCCTGACCGAAATCGTCCCATGTGGGACACACCCTCACCATCTTGATTATTTTAATATCCCTTGCTTCATATCTAGAGGACACATTAACTAATGGTTAAGAGGATTATTTGGTTTATAAATAACACTCAAGATCACATCACATATTCACTTCACCACAACAAAAATCACAACTCTTTCCCTCTCTTCTCTTTGTGTTCGGCCGAGAGCCTTCACATCCATCCATCCATTTTCGAGTTTCGATCTTGCAATTCCAAGCATACACAAAGGTGAAGGATCACGTATAAGGAAGCTCGGTGCTTACGGATTGCCAAGGACCTCACCACAACGCTATTAACCACCCATTTTTCATCTAGTTTCTTCCCTAGCCACGAGCTAGTAGTAAGTGACTCTAAACACCTTATTGATCTTGTCTAAAGTGGTTAATAAGAGATTTGTCGGATAAAAATCATAAACACTCAAGAACAAAACTTAAAGTCTAGTAAAAATGATGAACATAGTGGTTAATGAGTAAATATTAGTGTAAAACTTTTGAAACTTGTTTTGTTACGATTCTTGTATGTTGTTTGATGCTAGTGGTAGTTCGGATCGTCATCTAACCCGACTAAGTCATGTTCATGGAACATGAACTAGTGTATGTTAAAGTATGAAAGTGATTAGATGATGAACATTACCACTTATGAACATGTGGTATTTTCGAAGAACCAAGTGTAAAATGAAATCATGTTAGAAGCCGGATCTTTCATAAATAAAGGTGTTTTTGTGAACAAACAAGTGTGTAGACACTTGTGTAACAAAAGGATTTAACAAAGGAATGTTTTTGAGATTTTTGACTAGAAGTTGTATAAATGCATTTTCCTTAAAAATAAGATTTTCAAGAAACCGATTTCATTTATAAAAGTAGAAAGATCTACTAAAAATATTGGAAGGTTACTACACACTTTTACATAACCCACAAGTTCATGTGTTTGCGATCTATGTATATTCTTGACTAGTTTGGTGTTGAAATATTGTTTGTTGATGTTGAGAAATTGTTGATTGAGTTTTGAAAAGAAAATGATACGCTAGTAAGCGTGGCCACCTCCAGTTACAGAGGAAACTCTGGCGAAATTTTTCCAGAAATATAACACTTGGAAAATATTTTTGTAACAAGTGTTATGAATATATTTTTTAACTTGTTTTCCAAATAAATTTCGCGATGATTTTGTTACAAGATTACCAAGTGCCGAAGGTGGGTTTTCGTAAATAAAACTTGCTAAATATATATTGAGAATATATATTTTTCATAATAACATTTGTGTAAATTTTATGATTATTTTGTGAACTACATAAATATTATTTTTAGGGTAAAAATAATATTACTAGAATACACTGAATATTAACGGCTCCAAAATAATACTAACGCCTTCACAATAAATATTTAAGTTACACCGGTATTATTATTACCACCCGAACTTCAACGTAACTTATGTATTTTCAGAAAATACCTTTAAATGCGTATTTTGATAAAAGTATTATTTTGGAAAGTGGTATGTAATAAAATATAATATTTTTGGGAAAAATATTTATATTTTGGAAGTAGAGTATTTTAGACAAATGAAATAAAATATATTTTATTAAGTGAGACTTAATAATATATTTCGAAGATACGTAAACGCACATGTATTAAAACCCCCATCCTTGGGAAGCAGTACTACAATATGAAGCATTAGACGGTGTTCAAGATCTTTTTTAGACGGTGTTATAATAATAACCCCGTCTTAAAATCAATTCCTCACATGGCCGTTGTGCCAATCCAATTAAAATATTCATTAAAATTCCATATAACCCCGTCTTATGCTTAAACCCCGTCTTAAAATCAATTCCTCACCCTTTAGACGGTGTTCCCTTTAAACACCGTCTTATGCTTATATATACACACCCTTTAGATGGTGTTTTTTAACACCGTCTTATATACTCATCTAACAATTATCTTAGAAAAAAAACAATCTTAAACCCATTCTACCCTTACTATCATTTGCTCAACCAAAACCCTAGCCTCCATTCCCCTTCTACTCGCAGCCATTCAGACGCAGCAAATCCTACCCTCCCTTCTCATTCTACTCGCAGCCATTCAGACGCAGCAAACCCCTCCAGCCGCACCACTCCAGCCGCGGGTTAGTTTTTCGTTCGTTCGGTATTGTCTTGTCGGGTTGGGTCTAGCTGCGGCCGTTTATTTTTGTTCGGTATTGTCCGTACGGTCATTGATCTGAACATATATACTAGTTTAGGAAGGTAATTGATCACTCGTTATGGTTATAGTTCATGTTATCTGTATTTTTTGAAGTGGATTTCATCAGATGTTTTGATCTAATTGTATATGTGATAGTGAGGTTGGTTATTGTAACTGAAAAATGATGTTACAGTTTTGATTCACATTTCTAGGTTTGTAAGTTAAAATGCTATGTAAGCTTTTGGAAACTAAGTGTGTTGTGGATGTAGAAATATGCATTTTGCTTGTTGATTTTGTTTTGATAGAGTGGTTGTGTAACTTGTGTTAATGTGTTACAGGATGGGAGATACGGTGTTACAGGATCTCTACTTTTGGATGGCGAGCTGCGGGTGAGGTAATAGTTATTAAAAGATAAATCAGATTGAGATGTTTATGTTTGTGTATAATTTTACGGATTTAAAGTTATTGCAACAGATTAAGATGTTTGGGAAACCTTAAGGGCTCCGTGAGGTTTCACAAGCGCATGGTAAGTTTGTGCTTGTGTGTCTCAGATTAAGGAAGGGGAAAGTTAGGGTTGAGCATTATGCATTAAAACGAACAAAGTTTATTTTAGCTCATGATTCTAGAATTGCGTGTTTTGCTCCGGCACAGTACAGAAATATGCTTGCTATGGCCAGCAACGACGCTGTGCCGTTGCACGAGGTAGGCCTCAATCTCGTTTATGTTTTAATAACACTTTCCCACAATTTGATCATCTTTTTCTCCCTAAAAACGGATGTTTATTGACTGGAACTGCTACAATAAATTTTATTGAATAACCAGAGTCAGATACTCTGCTGTAATAAGTTAATAACACTAGCTGTTTTAGGTAATGTTTATATCTTGTTAGGTTGAAGATGATGGTAAAGTATCTGTAAGGGGAGTAAACGTTACGGGTGAGAAAACTGTGTGTATTTGATCAGGTATTCGAGATGCAGTCTAAAAACCTGCCTTCCGGGTCACTTTTCTGTCTAGTATAAGCTGCTGGGGCCCGTTGATCCTCAACAATTTTCTGGGAATTTTGGGACTGATGGGGTTCTGGAAGGAATAGTGATGAAAGCAGCAAATAAGATGAAACTAGGATTAAGATATTCCATGCTGATGCATATATTGGTATGTTTTATGTATTGCATCATGGTTTATCTATTAGGATTTTGTGTTTACTTTTTAATTAGATACATTGACTAGTTATGAATCTCTTAAAACTTACTCTCAAAATTGTTACCTCAGATTACTATTGCCTTTGATGAAACAACTACTATTGAAGATGTTGATGCTTTGTTCAAAGTTTTGCATTGGGGAAATCTGAGTGTCTCCCTTTTCCATACATTGTGAATGTTTGTATACCTTTTTCGCCAGAATTTTGAAGGTTTTTACCTAGGTGACATTCACTACTGCCTCTATTGCACCAGAGATTCAAGATGCTATCCCTTTTGGGCTTGTGAGGGAGACTCCGTATTTGACTCATCCAATTTTTTTTAGCGACTTAGGTATTTCGTTAGATTAGCGTATGTAGTTTATTTATACAATTTAACGTAGTTTGTTATGTATTCACAAATGATTGTAATTTGACGGGTTTATTTTCGAATTGGATGTCTACGGGTTTATTTTAGATTTAAATATGTATTGTTTTGTTTGATTTGAAAATGTTCCATTGGTGTATGTGTATAAGCTTGTGTATTTCCTGGAAAACCTTTTATATGTTTTTTTCCTAGCAAATGTATTTATGGAAAACCTTTACTTTTCCAGCAGTTTATAAGACGGTGTTCACTAAGTTTAAGCCGGTGTTCAAACTCTGCCGGTGTTCAAACTCTGAACACCGTCTAATAAGACATGAATTTTAAGCCGGTGTTCAAACTGAACACCATCTAAAAAGATATGATTTTAAACCAGTGTGGTTTAAGACGGTGTTGAAAACACCGTCTTAAAACCCATATCACCCCGTCTTAAGCTCTATTTTGTAGTAGTGAAGGAATATAATTAATACATAATTACGAAGTGTAAACACAAAATAGTTGTCTAACTATTTCCCAAAAACTTAAACCTTAAGCTAAGGCACGACCGTCCGTCTAATCGAAGTTAGTACGTGTAGGTCGTCGCACAGCAGGTTGACTGGGAGATTACTAGTTAGAGACGCACTACGATGAGTTCATGTCCCCCTTTTCTCTTAACTGTTTTCAGTTTTTTAAACTGCGGGGGTGAAATACATGTTACTGTGATTACGAATACTTTACACATGGTATGTTTAGCGTAAGGAGGGTTACTACTTAGATCATGTGAGTGAGTAGGCGGGAACTGAAGGCCATTAATCTTCAGTGTAGGACCGAGGGACAATAGCGGTAGATCTATCTGGGTCTAGCGAGCCCAGCCCCAGGCCCAACAGTACGGACCTCGGGGTGACTTGGTACCCGACGCAAAAATCTGCTAGGTTTGAGTCTTCCTACTGCACTTCCCACATATCAATGGCCTTGCAAACCATTGGTGATCTCTTTTTTTCCTTATTTGCTACATACCAGGATTTTTATATACTTACAAAGCTTTTACATACTCACTACACATGAACTCGCTCAACATTTTTGTTGATTTTTCCAACTTACATGTATTTCAGGGAACTAAGGATCTGGCACGGTATGCTACGTTTTCGCGCTGCGTATGAGTTATGGGATCATCCAAGTTTAGGGGTTGTGGCTTTTACCTGGACGAGTCACAATTCTTAAACTACGTCTGTTTTACGTTTGTGTTTGTGTCTTCTAAACAATGTTTTTATTTTGTAGTGCTGTAAACTTGATGCATGTGTCAGCGTATCAAACAATGTTGTGGTATTTTGTTTTTAAGACTTTAATCAATGGATGATCTGCATGGTTTTACTTTCATATAGCTTGTTCTGATTAAGCTATGGTATTAAGAAGTCACACCAAAATAAACCCACGCTTCCGCAAAGCCAGGGTGTGACAGCTTGGTATCAGAGCTCTGACCATAGCGAACAAGGATTCCTTCTCGAGTCTAGACTATGATCACTAGGGCTCTCACGAAAACATTTTTACATTGCATACCACTTAAGTCCAGATCCAGGTCACAAAACGTTTTTACAAAAGTTGAGCACATTTTATTCGTTAGTTATGGCTCAGTCTGGGAGGCTGAGGTAGTGGTCTAGTGGGACTAGGAGGCTCAGTCTGGGAGGCTGAGGGAGTTGTCTAGTGGGACTAGGGAGTCAGTCTGGGAGGCTGGGAGAATTGTCTAGTGGGACTAGGGAGTCAGTCTGGGAGGCTGGGAGAATTGTCTAGTGGGACTAGGGAGTCAGTCTGGGAGGCTGGGGGAGTTGACTAGTGGGACTAGGGAGTCAGTCTGGGAGGTTAGGCTAGTGGGACTAGGAGGACTATTTGATTGCTTATTGGTGACTAATATGTTTATTTGACTATGTGATTGATTATTTGTGCATATGTGTGTTTGTGTTACAGACGATATGCCTTCATCCGGCACCGAAGAGTCGGACACCACTGACCCTATGCCCATAGTATCGGACGACAGAGTGTCATCAGAGCACGAGGTGTATACTTCGGACACCACCAGTACGGACGACGATGACTTCCAGCCATTTGCGCTGCCCAATGCCGTTGCTGAGCCCGCTGATGGCCCTATCGCTGGGGATTTGTCGCTCGCGGTGATACCTGCCCCTGTACCCCTTGTCGTGCACCCTATTGTTGACATGCCTCTTGACGTAGTCGCTGACGACGACGTCGACTTGCTTGATGAGGATCCACTAGAGGATGACTTTGAGGGCGAGGCCCACATAGCTGCTGGCGATCTCTTACTACTCGCGGATGCTCCTACAGAGGAGGCAGCCATCCATTCACCCGTCCCAGACTCCTTTGAGTCTGTGGCATCTGCACCATCACAGGCGCAGGGAGTGCAGCACTACTCGCATGATACAGACCCTGATAGAGCGTCATCCGCTGCACCTGCCCCTGCCCCGAGTTTTGCGATCGATCATGACTTTGATGATGATTCAGACCCCGTTTTCCCACTTGGTTTTGATCCAGACCAGAAGATTGAGTTTATTCACCTAGATCAGCCTATGGAGGACCCTGTTGACCCCGTTGATCCCATGTTTGCTGATCCCGCTGATTTTGAGATGGAGTTTGACGATCCGGAGCCTGCTGTGGCCCCCGAGCCAGTAGTTGCTCCAGACCCCGCATTCGAGCATGATCCTATTCATGCTGATGTACCCGCTGTTGATCCTTTGATTGCTGATATACCTGTCGATGATCATCCTATTGTTGCTCCACTGTTGGAGCATGATCATGCTGTTGATGCTCATATTGATGCCCCTCACATTGCTGACATTCCTGCTGATCCTGTTATTGCCCCTCTTCCTGACCCAGTGCCTGTGGAGCCAGATCATGCACCTTTTGCGACCCATGTTGACCCTCGATATGCGCATACCCGAAATGGGTGGATAAACGATGATGATGACTACCCGCCTTTTATGGTGCCTGTTACACCTGTTTCAGCACCTACTTTAGCTCCTATTGATGCACCTTTGTTTCCTGCACACGTCACTGATGCGCATCGCGCAGACCTTCCTATCACATTTCTCCAGGACACACCCCCACCACGTCCTGGGGAGGGTTCATCCCGTCAGCCTTTTGGCCATGCACCTTTCATGACTGGAGGAGACCAGTTTGTACCACAGGTCTCTCATCACACTGCTGTTCCCCCTGTTGCACCATTTACTGTGCCATCCTTTGCTCCATCTAGCGAGCCTTTTCTCTGGACTTCGCCACCCATCATGCCGCCATCTGATCCTTATCATCCTTATCACATGGGTTATTCCACGGAGGATATTCTCAGGTCGTTCATGATACAGCAGGAGGCGCTGACTCGTCGCGTGCAGGAGCTTGAGAGAGCTCAGCGACCACCATGCCAGTGCCAGGGCCAGACTCACCCTGCAGTATCACATCCTCCTCGTCCGTTATCTCCCGATTCTGCTGCTCGTTTTTGGACACCGGAGCAGCAGATAGCATATCTTTTGCGTTCTCATCGAGCTATGGAGGAGGATTGGCTTCACATGCGACGTTTGTTCTTTTCCTGTTTTCCCCCTCCTCCACCGCCATCAGCGTAGGGCTATTTTGTACGACACGGGTAGACTTTTGTTGAGAAGACGGCGATTGCACAGATTGCATAGCTTTTGGGAGACTGCATTTTGATTATGACTTTTGTTGTTATGTATATTGGGTATTGTTGACACTGATTTGATATTTTGGACTGGGGTGATGTAGCCCTTAGTCATTGATGTTGTATGATACAGTTATGTGCTTGTACACCTTACATTGTGGTCTCGATTTATGACAGTGCAATCGCAGTATTCTCCTCACACGTGATGTTTGATTTATTGTTTATGTTCTATAACATGAGATGTTATGTGTTTGATTTGTTTATAACATGAGATGTTATGTGTGATATTGTTGCTATATACGTATGATCCTTCTATTTATTACGACCTGACCTACGTAAACACATCTTTTAGAAGATGCCACCGAGACGCCAGACACGCATGCCTACCAACGAGGTAGAACTTTAGCAGGTCATCGCTGCCGCCATTGCGCAGTACGCAGCCTCACAAGGAGGAACTAGCGGAAGTAATTCTAACAACAATGGCAATAACAATCCGCCTCATGGTAATGTTAAGTCATTAAGGCATACCATGATACAATTGGATATCTCTTGCACGTTTGCTAATACCATCTGTATATTCTAACGCATGTGCAGGGTGCACATACAAGCAGTTCCTTGACTGCAAGCCTATAAACTTTGACGGCACAGGAGGTGCTGTTGATTTTGTCCGATGGGCCGAGAAGACGGAATCTGTTCTCCGAATAAGCAAGTGCGCTCCAGACCAACAAGTTACGTACATTTCTGGGCTATTCATGGACGGAGCCCTGTCCTGGTGGAACTTACAAGTTCAGACTCTTGGTGAAGTTGTTGCATATGCAATGACGTGGAACGAGCTAAAAGAGCTTATGCGAAGAAAGTATTGCTCTCGCGCTGAAATTCAAAAGTTGGAAACTGAATTTTGGCACCTGAAGATGGAAGGTCCGAAAATTGCGGAATATGTTCAAAGGTTTCATGACTTGTCACATGTGGTACCTTATATGGTTACACCGGAATTCAAGCGAATCGAGTGCTTCATTTGGGGTTTAGCTCCTCAAATCATAAGTATGGTGACCTCTTCAAAGCCGGCAACAATCACTGAGGCAATCGATCTGAGCGTGGCTCTTACTGAGGAAGCTATCCGCCTAAACAAGTTTTCTGATGTTGAGCAAAAGAAGAAGGAGACTCACGTAGAGTCGTCCGGGGGTAATAAAAGGAAGTTCTCGAATTTCAAACAAGGAACAAGCGGCGTTGGTAAGAAAGGAGAGTCAAGCACACCGGTTCAAGCTACAACCGGTGCTGGAAAGAAAGGAAAAGGTTATATGGGTACACACCCCAAGTGTAACACCTGCCAGCGTCACCATTCTGGCCGGTGTGGGTCAAGAATATGCGAAGCTTGTGGAAAAACTGTACATTTGAAGGATAACTGCTGGGCTAATGCTGGTCGGGAGGCCAAGGAGGTTTTGGTAATCGGAACAATAACCGGGGTGGAAATGGAAATCGTCCACAAGGAAATAATGGAGGGAATGGAAATCGAGGCAACAATGCGAATCAAGCTGGTACTGTGAATCGAAATCAAAACAACGACCAAGCTGGGAATGGAACAGGAAATGGTCAAAGAATGGGTTGTTTCAACTGTGGTGACATTGGGCATTTTAAAAGGAACTGCCCAGAATTGAACCAAGCACGTGGAAGAGTCTTTAATATCGAAGCGAGGGAAGCGCGCCAGGATCCCAATGTTGTTACTGGTACGCTCCCTATAAACCAACGCTTTGCATCCGTTTTATTTGATACTGGTGCAGATTATAGCTTCGTGTCATTAGAATTTAAGAATATGCTTGGTTTAGCCGCTAGTAAACTAGATATCCCGTACTCAATCGAATTGGCGAATGGAAAGTTAGTAGAAGCTAATGAAGTGGTCAGAGGTTGTGTAATCGAGTTGGGAGAGCATGAGTTTGCTTTGGATCTACTACCAGTCAAGTTAGGAAGCTTCGACGTGGTAGTAGGGATGGATTGGTTATCGAGCAACAAGGCGGAGATTGTTTGTCACGAAAAGATCATTCACATCCCAACCGAAGGTGGTGAAACAATTGTAGTTCATGAAGAGAAGCGAGATACGCCTTTAAGAATCATCAGCTGCCTGAAAGCCCGTAAGTGTTTACAGAAGGGATGTGCTGCCTTCCTGGCACACATTGTAGATAAGAAAGTTGCTGAACCAAAGATCGAAGACATCCCTGTCGTGAGGGAATATCTGGAAGTCTTCCCAGAGGACTTGCCAGGATTGCCAACCCAGAGGCAAGTGGAGTTCCATATTGACTTAGTTCCAGGCGCCGCGCCTGTAGCTAGGGCACCTTATAGACTTGCCCCGTCTGAGATGCAGGAGTTGTCGACACAACTCCAGGAGCTACTTGACAAAGGATTCATCCGACCAAGCTTCTCACCTTGGGGAGCTCCAGTTTTATTTTTCAAAAAGAAGGATGGTAGTTTTCGTATGTGCTTTGACTACCGGGAGTTGAACAAGTTAACGATTAAGAATAAGTATCCTCTGCCAAGGATTGATGATCTATTTGACCAGCTGCAAGGCTCAAGATTTTACTCTAAGATCGATTTATGATCAGGTTACCATCAGTTAAGGATACAAGAGGAAAGTATCCCGAAGACAACCTTCAGGACTCGCTACGGACATTACGAGTTCCTAGGTATGCCGTTTGGGTTGACAAACGCACCTGCAGTTTTCATGGACCTAATGAACAGAGTTTGCAAGCCGTACTTGGATAAGTTCGTGATTGTGTTTATCGATGATATTTTGATTTATTCAAAGACGAAGAATGAACACGAACAGCATTTAAGAGCCATTCTGGAGTTGCTGAAAGAGGAACAGCTGTACGCCAAATTCTCAAAGTGCGAGTTTTGGCTACGCGAAGTCCAATTCCTTGGACATGTGGTAAATGGGGATGGAATTCATGTGGATCCAACAAAGATCGAGGCGATCAAGAATTGGGAAACCCCAAAGACGCCAACTGAGATACGTCAATTCTTAGGTTTGGCTGGGTATTATCGAAGGTTCATTAAGGATTTTTCAAAGATCGCTCAACCACTAACACTCCTCACGCAGAAAGATAAGAAGTTTGATTGGGGAATCAAATAGAAAGAAGCGTTTCAGCTGTTAAAAGACAAGCTCTGCAATGCGCCAATCTTAGCACTACCAGAGGGTACAGATGATTTTGTGGTATATTGTGACGCTTCGCGTCAAGGCTTGGGTTGCGTGTTGATGCAAAGCCAGAAAGTCATAGCTTACGCGTCACGACAATTGAAGGTACATGAAGAGAACTATACCACGCATGATTTGGAACTCGGCGCAGTGATATTTGCGTTAAAGATCTAGAGACACTACCTATATGGTACGAAATGTACAATTTTTACGGATCATAAGAGCCTACAACACATATTCGACCAGAAGGAGTTGAATATGAGACAGAGACGATGGGTTGAGTTGTTGAACGATTACGACTGTGAGATAAAGTACCATCCAGGGAAGGCGAATGTGGTCGCCGATGCCCTAAGTCGAAAGGAGAGAATCAAGCCCATAAGGGTTAGGGCTTTGGAGATGGTTATTCAAACAGACCTTTCCTTGCGCATTCGCGCCGCGCAGAAAGAAGCTCTTAAGGAAAGAAACCTTGATGAAGAATATCTCCGTGGGATGGAGAAGCAATTAGTGCCAAATGAGGAAGGGACGTTATGTTTTATGAAAAGGATTTGGGTCCCTCTGTTTGGTGGTTTGAGAAAGGTTATCTTTGATGAGGCACACAAATCACGGTACTCTATCCATCCAGGAGCGGATAAGATGTACCAGGATCTTAAAGATTACGATTGGTGCCTAGGATGAAAGGCGACGTTGCTGTTTATGTAAGCAAATGTTTGACGTGCGCCAAGGTTAAAGCTGAATACCAGAAGCCTTTAGGACTTCTGCAACAACCTGAGATTCCCAAGTGGAAGTGGGAACAAATTTCAATGGATTTTATAACGAAGTTGCCAAGAACGGCAAGAGGTCATGGCACTATTTGGGTAATAGTGGACCGATTAACGAAATCAGCGCACTTCTTACCTATCAGAGAGAAAGATAACATGAGCAAGTTGGCCGAAATCTACATGAGAGAAATCGTTACACGCCATGGAGTGCCTCTCTCGATCATCTCTGATAGAGACGGAAGGTTCGTATCAAGGATTTGGCAATCCTTCCAAGAAGCTTTTGGCTCACAATTGAATCTGAGCACTGCATTTCACCCACAGACCGATGGACAAAGCGAGCGAATGATACAGACATTGGAGGATAAGCTGAGAGCACGTGTTATGGATTTGGGTGGTAGCTGGGATAAGCATTTACCATTGGTCGAGTTTTCATATAACAACAGCTACCACACCAGTATTGGTGACGCGCCATTTGAAGCTCTATATGGCCGCAAGTGCAGATCACCGCTTTGTTGGTCTGATGCGGGTGATAGGCAATTGGTTGGTCCTGATGTGGTCCAGGAAACCACAGATAAGATTGCACAGATCCGTGATCGCATCAAGGCGGCCCGCGATCGTCAGAAATGTTATGCGGACCGAAGAAGGAAACCTCTAGAGTTTGAGGTAGATGATATGGTTTTGTTGAAAGTATCACCCTGGAAGGGTGTGGCACGCTTCGGGAAGCATGGAAAGTTGAACCCGCGATATATTGGTCCATTCAAGATTCTTGAAAGAATTGGGTTAGTAGCATACAAGTTGGATTTATCTGCCGAGATGAACGGTGTTCACGATACATTTCATGTATCAAATTTGAAGAAGAGTCCAACGCAAAATACTGTTGTCATTCCCACAGACGAGATCCATATTGACGACACGCTCCATTTTGTGGAAGAACCCATTGAAGTTACAGATTGGAAGATAAAAAAACCCGCTGGAGCAGTGTCAAGCTCGTCAAGGTTCGATGGAATGCAAGACATGGTCCTGAATACACCTGGGAGCGTGAGGACCGAATGAAAGAAAAGTACCCCCACTTATTTCCCAAGACCCCTGCAACTAGAAGCAGAACCAAAAATTTCGGGACGAAATTTTTCTAACGGGGGGAGAATGTGACAACCCTCACCAAATCAGGTATCCGTACGAATTAATTAACATTTAATTACTGCTTAATTACTGTGCTTGCTTACAATTGTGGATAAACTGCTACTTGAATTCTGATAAATACACATACTTGCATCATACTTTATTAAGTGTCACTCCATTTACTTACACAAGAACTATAGTGACAAACTTGATGCACAAAAGCACAGTAGCACAAAGAACGGATAACCCAGTAAACGTGCTGACATAGCCAGCACCAGGCATACACTGCCTCTAAGGCCTGTATGAGCCAGGAATAGTTTACTACACTAGTAGGAAGTGTAGGGAGGTGAGGATTGTAGAACTGCGTCACTAGGTGATAGTTATAGTGACCGGATGTGCCTAAAACATGTTTTAAACACAAAATCCTGCACTTTAAAATAAAATTCAGCATTAAGCTAACTAGTAAAGTGCAAAAACATGGGAAAATAATACTAGACACTTTCCAAAGTGTCGGGAATACAACGTGTCACTAAAAATAATAATAAAGACACTTTAAATGCTTATTAAGCACTTTAACGGATCAGTATCCAACCTAACAACCGGACTTTACCCGGAACATAAAAATATTGTCATTGACATTGTTTTTCTTTTTCTGAACCAGTTAGGATCCCCGAATACCCTAACACCCACTATAATGCATAACACACTATAAATGGTTTAACCTTCTAAGTAAACTAACTTAAACATCTAACTATCTAGTTGAAATTGAACCCTGACCCCCCCCCCCCTGACCGAAATCGTCCCATGTGGGACACACCCTCACCATCTTGATTATTTTAATATCCCGTGCTTCATATCTAGAGGACACATTAACTAATGGTTAAGAGGATTATTTGGTTTATAAATAACACTCAAGATCACATCACATATTCACTTCACCACAACAAAAATCACAACTCTTTCCCTCTCTTCTCTTTGTGTTCGGCCGAGAGCCTTCACATCCACCCATCCATTTTCGAGTTTCGATCTTGCAATTCCAAGCATACACAAAGGTGAAGGATCACGTATAAGGAAGCTCGGTGCTTACGGATTGCCAAGGACCTCACCACAACGCTATTAACCACCCATTTTTCGTCTAGTTTCTTCCCTAGCCACGAGCTAGTAGTAAGTGACTCTAAACACCCTATTGATCTTGTCTAAAGTGGTTAATAAGAGATTTGTCGGATAAAAATCATAAACACTCAAGAACAAAACTTAAAGTCTAGTAAAAATGATGAACATAGTGGTTAATGAGTAAATATTAGTGTAAAACTTTTGAAACTTGTTTTGTTACGATTCTTGTATGTTGTTTGATGCTAGTGGTAGTTCGGATCGTCATCTAACCCGACTAAGTCATGTTCATGGAACATGAACTAGTGTATGTTAAAGTATGAAAGTGATTAGATGATGAACATTACCACTTATGAACATGAACTTGTGTAAAAGTTGTTTTTCTTGTAAAATGGAGTTCTAAACTAGTAGATCTAAAGATCTACAAGTGGTATTTTCGAAGAACCAAGTGTAAAATGAAATCATGTTAGAAGTCGGATCTTTCATAAACAAAGGTGTTTTTGTGAACAAACAAGTGTGTAGACACTTGTGTAACAAAAGGATTTAACAAAGGAATGTTTTTGAGATTTTTGACTAGAAGTTGTATAAATGCATTTTCTTTAAAAATCAGATTTTCAAGAAACCGATTTCATTTATAAAAGTAGAAAGATCTACTAAAAATATTGGAAGGTTACTACACACTTTTACATAACCCACAAGTTCATGTGTTTGCGATCTATGTATATTCTTGACTAGTTTGGGGTTGAAATATTGTTTGTTGATGTTGAGAAATTGTTGATTGAGTTTTGAAAAGAAAATGATACGCTAGTAAGCGTGGCCACCTCTAGTTACAGAGGAAACTCTGGCGAAATTTTTCCAGAAATATAACACTTGGAAAATATTTTTGTAACAAGTGTTATGAATATATTTTTTAACTTGTTTTCCAAATAAATTTCGCCATGATTTTGTTACAAGATTACCAAGTGCCAGAGGTGGGTTTTCGTAAATAAAACTTGCTAAATATATATTGAGAATATATATTTTTCATAATAACACTTGTGTAAATTTTATGATTATTTTGTGAACTACATGAATATTATTTTTAGGGTAAAAATAATATTACTAGAATACACTGAATATTAACGGCTCCAAAATAATACTAACGTCTTCACAATAAATATTTAAGTTACACCGGTATTATTATTACTATCCGAACTTTAACGTAACTTGTGTATTTTCAGAAAATACCCTTAAATGCGTATTTGATAAAAGTATTATTTTGGAAAGTGGTATGTAATAAAATATAATATTTTTGGGGAAAATATTTATATTTTGGAAGTAGAGTATTTTAGACAAATGAAATAAAATATATTTTATTAAGTGAGACTTAATAATATATTTCGAAGATACGTAAACGCACATGTATTAAAAACCCGCATCCTTGGGAAGGAATATAATTAATACATAATTACGAAGTGTAAACACGAAATAGTTGTCTAACTATTTCCCAAAAAACTTAAACCTTAAGCTAAGGCACGGCCGTCCGTCTAATAGAAGTTAGTACGTGTAGGTCGTCGCACAGCAGGTTGACTGGGAGATTACTAGTTAGAGACGCACTACAGTGAGTTCTTGTCCCCCTTTTCTCTTAACTGTCTTCAGTTTTTTAAACTGCGAGGGTGAAATACATGTTACTGTGATTACGAATACTTTACACATGGTATGTTTAGCGTAAGGAGGGTTACTACTTAGATCATGTGAGTGAGTAGGCGGGAACTGAAGGCCATTAATCCTCAGTGTATGTCACAACCCCCGACCCCTATCTCGGGAGCGGGCGGCCGTGATCCAGTTTCGGTGGTATCGAGTATTGTCTAATTTGGCAGCGGAATTTTTCATCAGGACCGTAGTTAGGAAATATTTTATCAGAGTAAAACCACCTTGTTTTCATAATATTAAACATATGGGATAAAACCCAAGTTTTGCAGTACATATATTTTTATAGGAATAAATCCTATTTTATTTAATAAAAACATCTATTTTATTTTAGGTAACTTTATTGCCACTTTTCCAAGTCTTCAGTGCTCTCCAGCTGGCTTCTATTGGCTTTACACTAAGTTACCTGAAACACGTGTTTAAAACATTTTATCAGCAGGAAATACTGGTGAGTGAATCCCAGTTTAATCAAGTTTAAATAAAAGTCACAGAGAACAGTATTGAGGGCGATCCCGCAATTACATTTGTTTCCAAGTTATATCAATTATCACCCATGGTACTGTCGATACCCGACTTGTGGTAATGTTACTCCATATCCAGGTTTCCTATCCAGGTTGTAACAATTTTGTATACAAAACCCCAACATACCCGTGATAATTGTATTCTTACAAATACTCAATAACTGTTATTTGCATAGAAAAGTATGCAAGGTTTTGTAAAAACATTTAACAAAAAGTGGATCAACTCACAAAAATGAGTTCATAAAAAGAAGGATCACTCACATTGCTATTATAGGGCTTTCCTTTGTGATTCCCTGGTTATAGTCTAATTAAATAACAATGCACACGCGTTAGTATAATAACCCATTTTAACATTAGTAATACCCTCCCCGAGACGGCATTCCAACGACTACGTCGGGCAGAACCACGACAGTCGTTATGGAACCCTAGATCAATCGGGCAGAGTATCTAATACGTATCCAGGGGTTATGATACTTACAACGAGGCAGAGCTTCGCTAATTAGGGGTATAATACCCGTGTATTATAAGCCTACTATCAGAATTTGAGAGAAAGAAATCGTTGTGAGCGAATTCGAATGAAATCCGATGGCCCTCTTATATAGGTGCTGATTCTGGTTCCCACGCGGCCCGCGTACAATATGGACTGGGCTCACGCGGCCCGCGTTGACTCCGGTCAACTGTGTAGCTTAGCCTGGTCACCAGATAGACTCGACACGATATCGACACGTGTCAGCTCAGAGTTGCGCCACCCTTTGAAACACGCGCGGCCCGCGTAAACTAACGGTGTGGTCTTATGCGGCCCGCCTGGACTTAAGAAATCAAAGGAATCCGGTTACACCTTCATACGGCCCGCGTGCATGGTTGGGGTGGGTCTACGCGGCCCGCCTCAACTTACTATTTCTCGTTTTTAATTTATATATTGTATTTCAGGCTCGGTTTTCACATACGGGGTGTATTTTAGAAAGTGTGGGGGTGTCAGGGGTGTTTTAGGAGGGTTGTTATATTTTGGGTATAACTCCTGGGTTATTTAATAACATATAT
Source organism: Helianthus annuus (assembly GCF_002127325.2). NCBI lineage: Eukaryota > Viridiplantae > Streptophyta > Magnoliopsida > Asterales > Asteraceae > Helianthus > Helianthus annuus. The sequence continues at coordinate 125,230,266 of NC_035445.2, forward strand.
AGTGCACTCACATTAAGTATAATAACCCAATTCCACTTTATCCCTACGTCACGAGACAGAACCCCAACGAATTCAGGCAGAGCCTTGACATACGTTACAGGGCCCTACGTCAGTCGGACAGGGTATCAGTGATCAAGGGTTAAACACTTAAAACGAGGCAGGGCTTTATTATTATTTAAAACTAAAAATAGAATTTTAAAGAGGGAAAGGATGGCCGAGAGAGAGGCTGTGCAAGTTTGTTTGTAGGAAGGCACTTCATATATATATACAACATAGCTTAAAGTTTACGAATTCTTGTACACGTGTTCCTTACATTAAATGTTAGATTTCAATTCCTTAGTGTACACGTACACAAGAAAATTTAAGAATTCATTTGTTTAGATTAAATTTATTTTATTATTCTATTTTCAAACGTAAACTTTCAAGGTAAATTTTGATTTATATTTATTATTATATATATTATAATTAATTTAACTGCTTCACTCATTTAACGCTTATATCTTCTAAAATATGACGTTTTGTAAAATAATAAATATACCATTAGAACGAGAATAATTTTATCTACATTTTGAACCAAGTTTCATTAAAACAGAGTAGGTTCAAATGTAATGTATTTTTATAATTTACTTATTAAATGGTTTCTACGCTTGCTCAAAGTACCTCATATCTCCATTGGTCAACTTACCCATGAAGCATCCTTTTAATAACATAAGTTTTTATATATTTTATGTAAATAAAAATTTTGAGAATGTTACATCATCCCCACCTTGTTTTAAATCTCGTCCTCGAGATTCCCTGAAATATGGATGATTATTTAGTTAGTTTTAGCCTCTAGGTATATTCTGGTCTTTGTTTTGAATTTCACTTTACTTTGACAAGAACTATTCTCTTATGCTTTGAGATTCTTATTTTTAAATTGTGTGATCTTTTAATTGATTTAAATTCTTCATTTACCTCTATAACTTTGGAGAGGTACAACTAAAGATTTATCAGTTAGGTATGTATTTCTGTCATTCCAAATAATTTTAAGGGTTCCGAATGGTAAATCTTAGTAGAATCATAGGGAAAAAGAGTTCTTGTAAGTATATCTAGTCGTGGTTACTTTTATCTTCTCAAGAGGTAAAACGATTCTTCATAAGTTTTTAGATGTTTTGTGTCTTAGCACAACTTTTGGTTACAGGCTTCCTAATGCATTAATAATCGCAAAGAGAAATCTTATACTTTCCATGGTGTCCCAACTTATAGGGTTCCCGTTGTTCATCTTGTCGCACGAGTTTCGAGACTGACGATCAAACGAAATAGTGTTTGATATCGGAATTATAGATGTATACGAGAGATTCCTGATAATTAAGTCTAAAATTATCCTTGACACACTTGTTCACAATTTTTTTTTCCTAATTGTCAATCAATATGGTCTTTGGATTTCCTCATAGATATACATATCTATATAATCATATATCTCACATATTGTAACATACACACTATTCATTAGGCTAGTGTATTTATCATATTCATATTTCCAAAAACAGGTCAGACATCAAATCATTGTACTATTTAGGGAATTCCATTAACATAACATATACCCCATCTCACCCGGTCTCGCCGGAGAGGTACCCTCATCTCACCCGGACAAGCTGGAGTGTATACCACATCATGCCCAGACTTGCCGGAGAGGTAGTTATCATTGTATTTCCCATAAATAGAATTTTCTCAAATGATTTCAGAAGTACATCATTTATCATGGCTTGTATCAAGGAACAAGGAAATTAGTATTCTCATGATGGATTATATTCTAGAACCGAGTAGTATCAATAAACAAGAAATAACAGTGGCCAGGTGTTATTGCTTATTTATCATACAAGCACTGTTCTAGTCATCATCCTCACAGGATACCAATAACCATCACACTTTATTCATTCAAGTAATTAGCTTATCTCAAAGCTTTATACTAAGGCATTTTTCTTAGATTCAAGTCTAAATATTGTCCTGGTTGTTACCAGTGAATATCAAAATCTTAACTCTTTCATTTAAGCATAAATATTATTATGGTTGTAGTTTTCTTTTGTTTAAAAATGAAGTTTCAATTATATCATTGTCTCCATTGATACTATAGCTAAATTCAATGTAATAAGTATGCTTACAGCTAACTCTATTCATGCTTATATATTATGAGATTCCGATGCACGGAATATTTTATTGAGACAGATCAAGATTTATTCTTATAATGGCTTTGTGTTTTCATACAAATCACCAATGAATTTTTTTTTTTTTCTTACAAAAGATATTATGTTGGGTATACCATCAAGAAATTTTATCATGTATATACATGTGTATATTTATTATTTAGAAACAACGAAACTTTCAAATTTCTAGTTTAATATTTAAACTCACGTAATATATCCACACATAATAACTATACATCCGATGGTATCAATCATCAAGCTTATTCCCATTACTTTTATTTATCCTTTTATAATAGTAGTATGTCAAATACCATATTTTGGAATTAAAAGTTTAGGGAAATAAATTACTCAAAATATAAATTTTCTGGATTCATAAGAACAATTTCATTTTTGACTAATGAGTTAAACTATACCAGGCTCATTATTTATTTTACCTCAATAATTTCTCCTCAAGTAACTATATATATATCTATTCCAATTATCGCATTCCTACCTTTTTCCTTTTTAATCAATCATAATATACTTTTAGGATTGAAAAGCATTATTTAGAAGACTATGTGCATATGTGACTCATGACATAGTATTTATGGGTTACCCAGAGATATATATATACTATATATAAATTACTTTCTGTAATTTGAAAACTTTAGTTATAGCAATGTAACGGATATATATTAAATATTAATATATATTATAAACTTAAAACACATAACATTAATTTACGATTTTGCCCCTCTGTTCAGAAATTTGATTTTTTTTTTTTCAAACCTTATGTAACGTACTTCATCCCATACTATCAAAGTATGTCTATTTTATATTCAAAATATGTTAAGATTAATACTTTATTTTGTACATATTTGAGATCTATTTTTCAAGTATTTAATTAAATAGATCTTTTATAGATTCATGTAACCGACTTTATAAAATTTATTTGTGTCACGGTTACATCACTGGTATTTTATTACTACAGTTATTTTATGAGAATCTCCATCTCCATTATTTAACCAATCACAATTCAATCTCATCTCTTTTATCTTTATTATAATCTTTTTAAAGTATGAGAACTTCGAGACCACTTAAGGTAAGTTTAACATCCAATTTATCAACTCAACTCATTTACTAATTAACTATTATATATCAACCAGCTGACTTGAATATTTTTCTTTATAATTTAGGATACACAATCATATAACTAGTATGACGGGTTAATCTTATATCAATTATTTCCATGCATAAGACCTATTCTGGACATACCTTTAAGATTTGTAGAAATGCTTTTAATGTTTAGTTAGACATTTCTACGTAGTCTAACCAACCCAAATCTCAAAAAAAATTTAAATGATTTTATTTAATCATGAATATCCCTCATATTCATTTAACCATTTATTTTATCGCTAAGTATTTTAATAGAAACCTTTACAAATAATCCCAACATAAAATTATGAAAGTATAAAGTCTTATGGTCAACTGGTTACAAACCAGAAGGAATAAAATAAAGTGGAAAATTGGTACACCTGGGTTTCAAAACTTGCTTTGGCTAAATCCACTAAAGCAATCCTTTAAATTTTATTAATTCTAAAAATCCTTTTGGTTAATTTTATAGCTTTGGTTTTTTAAAAATTAATTTGAAACAATATTATTAGAACCACAAAGTTTTAAAGCTTTATACCATATATTCCAATATGTATTTTAAACCAAAGTAAATGATTGGTTCCAAAAGAAAGTCATGAACATGATTGCTTTGTTAATAATTAACTTAGTTTGATGTATATTATAATGTTATTTGAGTAGATGGTATTAATTATCACAGACAAATTTCTAGTATAACTATTTGGGTACCATCATAAAAATAGATTGATTAAAAACGACGAACATTGCGACTTATATATATATATATATGTATATTTATTGCAACTACAACTGGGGTTCAAAATATACTAGGAATTATGCATTCATAACTTATTTTAGTCTATCTAGATTATAGGAGTATTATGTTCAACATACTTTTATGTATGGTTTTATTCTATCTTTTTTTTTTTACTAGGTTGTTTATTTTAATGGGCAAAATTTCTTTTTAGAATTTCTGGCTCATAGGGGGCATGGGTGCTGGTACTAGTTTTGCGGTTCAACTATTTAATATAAGTTAATATTTATTTCTGTAGTGGCTAACATATGGAGATTTATCCATTGTTTATCTTCCCATGGTAGGTTATTGCCTGTTTCCTGAGTTTGTGCATTTGTTTCCTTATTAATTCTTACTTCCTTTGGTTGTGACTTCTTTATTTTCTTTATTTTCTCTTGACTCTTTTTTTTTTATAGTGTATTATAACGTATGTTTATTAGAAGCATACTATACTACAATGTGTATATTATTTTACATACAATTAATATTGTATATTAACACGATTTCTGGATTTAAGGTCAATTCAGGAATTTACCATAATCTATACCACCATTCATAAGGATAGATCATGGTATAGATCATGAAGTCTATGAATCAACTTAAAATAACATACTTTTATTTATTTAAGGTGGATACATAATATTATTCAATTTCTTATGTAAATTTACCATAAATTATGATTTTAGATTTAATATCCAAAATTTATACCCATGATCTATGAATATTTTTACAAAATGAACGTGTATTAATATTTCCTAGTAAGGTTGATATACACATAGTAGTATATACACACATATATATTACGGTACATTCATTTATTTAAGAAGAGATCTCACTCAAGGTGATACCTTAAGTTACTAATTGTATAAGAGTGTACTATAATACATCTGCCGAGGTAGCCTATGGGTACATCTAGTCATATTGGTTACTCATATTCTGAACTCAAAACATAAAAATCATAATATAAATATTAAGATTTATCAACACAGAATAACACATAAATTGTTATATTAATTTCCTAACACAGAATTTAAAACTTAAGTGTCAGCAGAACACTTCTTTGGCTTGAACCAGTGGCATAGCTCTGATACCACATTCTGTCACAACCCCCGACCCCTATCTCGGGAGCGGGCGGCCGTGATCCAGTTTCGGTGGTATCGAGTATTGTCTAATTTGGCAGCGGAATTTTTCATCAGGACCGTAGTTAGGAAATATTTTATCAGAGTAAAACCACCTTGTTTTCATAATATTAAACATATGGGATAAAACCCAAGTTTTGCAGTACATATATTTTTATAGGAATAAATCCTATTTTATTTAATAAAAACATCTATTTTATTTTAGGTAACTTTATTGCCACTTTTCCAAGTCTTCAGTGCTCTCCAGCTGGCTTCTATTGGCTTTACACTAAGTTACCTGAAACACGTGTTTAAAACATTTTATCAGCAGGAAATACTGGTGAGTGAATCCCAGTTTAATCAAGTTTAAATAAAAGTCACAGAGAACAGTATTGAGGGCGATCCCGCAATTACATTTGTTTCCAAGTTATATCAATTATCACCCATGGTACTGTCGATACCCGACTTGTGGTAATGTTACTCCATATCCAGGTTTCCTATCCAGGTTGTAACAATTTTGTATACAAAACCCCAACATACCCGTGATAATTGTATTCTTACAAATACTCAATAACTGTTATTTGCATAGAAAAGTATGCAAGGTTTTGTAAAAACATTTAACAAAAAGTGGATCAACTCACAAAAATGAGTTCATAAAAAGAAGGATCACTCACATTGCTATTATAGGGCTTTCCTTTGTGATTCCCTGGTTATAGTCTAATTAAATAACAATGCACACGCGTTAGTATAATAACCCATTTTAACATTAGTAATACCCTCCCCGAGACGGCATTCCAACGACTACGTCGGGCAGAACCACGACAGTCGTTATGGAACCCTAGATCAATCGGGCAGAGTATCTAATACGTATCCAGGGGTTATGATACTTACAACGAGGCAGAGCTTCGCTAATTAGGGGTATAATACCCGTGTATTATAAGCCTACTATCAGAATTTGAGAGAAAGAAATCGTTGTGAGCGAATTCGAATGAAATCCGATGGCCCTCTTATATAGGTGCTGATTCTGGTTCCCACGCGGCCCGCGTACAATATGGACTGGGCTCACGCGGCCCGCGTTGACTCCGGTCAACTGCGTAGCTTAGCCTGGTCACCAGATAGACTCGACACGATATCGACACGTGTCAGCTCAGAGTTGCGCCACCCTTTGAAACACGCGCGGCCCGCGTAAACTAACGGTGTGGTCTTATGCGGCCCGCCTGGACTTAAGAAATCAAAGGAATCCGGTTACACCTTCATACGGCCCGCGTGCATGGTTGGGGTGGGTCTACGCGGCCCGCCTCAACTTACTATTTCTCGTTTTTAATTTATATATTGTATTTCAGGCTCGGTTTTCACATACGGGGTGTATTTTAGAAAGTGTGGGGGTGTCAGGGGTGTTTTAGGAGGGTTGTTATATTTTGGGTATAACTCCTGGGTTATTTAATAACATATATAGTGCACTCACATTAAGTATAATAACCCAATTCCACTTTATCCCTACGTCACGAGACAGAACCCCAACGAATTCAGGCAGAGCCTTGACATACGTTACAGGGCCCTACGTCAGTCGGACAGGGTATCAGTGATCAAGGGTTAAACACTTAAAACGAGGCAGGGCTTTATTATTATTTAAAACTAAAAATAGAATTTTAAAGAGGGAAAGGATGGCCGAGAGAGAGGCTGTGCAAGTTTGTTTGTAGGAAGGCACTTCATATATATATACAACATAGCTTAAAGTTTACGAATTCTTGTACACGTGTTCCTTACATTAAATGTTAGATTTCAATTCCTTAGTGTACACGTACACAAGAAAATTTAAGAATTCATTTGTTTAGATTAAATTTATTTTATTATTCTATTTTCAAACGTAAACTTTCAAGGTAAATTTTGATTTATATTTATTATTATATATATTATAATTAATTTAACTGCTTCACTCATTTAACGCTTATATCTTCTAAAATATGACGTTTTGTAAAATAATAAATATACCATTAGAACGAGAATAATTTTATCTACATTTTGAACCAAGTTTCATTAAAACAGAGTAGGTTCAAATGTAATGTATTTTTATAATTTACTTATTAAATGGTTTCTACGCTTGCTCAAAGTACCTCATATCTCCATTGGTCAACTTACCCATGAAGCATCCTTTTAATAACATAAGTTTTTATATATTTTATGTAAATAAAAATTTTGAGAATGTTACAGTGTAGGACCGAGGGACAATAGCAGTAGATCTATCTGGGTCTAGCGAGCCCAGCCCCAGGCCCAACAGTACGGACCTCGGGGTGACTTGGTACCCGACGCAAAAATCAGCTAGGTTTGAGTCTTCCTACTGCACTTCACACATATCAATGGCCTTGCAAACCATTGGTGATCTCTTTATTTCCTTATTTGCTACATACCAGGATTTTTATTCTTACAAAGGTTTTACATACTCACTACACATGAACTCGCTCAACATTTTTGTTGATTTTTCCAACTTACATGTGTTTCAGGGAACTAAGAATCTGGCACGGTATGCTACGTTTTCGCGCTGCGTATGAGTTATGGGATCATCCAAGTTTAGGGGTTGTGGCTTTTTCCTGGACGAGTCACAATTCTTAAACAACGTCTGTTTTACGTTTGTGTTTGTGTCTTCTAAACAATGTTTTTATTTTGTAGTGCTGCAAACTTGATGCATGTGTCAGCATATCAAACAATGTTGTGGTATTTTGTTTTTAAGACTTTAATCAATGGATGATCTGCATGGTTTTACTTTCATATAGCTTGTTGTGATTAAGCTATGGTATTAAGAAGTCACACCAAAATAAACCCCACGCTTCCGCAAAGCCAGGGTGTGACAGAAGTATGCTACGGGCACACTTGAGGATGGTGCCCTTACATGGTGGAATGCCCAGGTTCAGCTGTTGGGCATCGAGGCGGCGAACGCCACTACTTGGGACGCCTTTAAGGAGTTGATCAGGGTGGAGTATTGTCCTCGCGATGAGATACAGAAACTGGAAAATGAGTATTATGATCTGAAGATGGTGGGATCCGAGATTGAAGCATACGTGAAGCGGTCTCATGAGTTGGCTATCATGTGCCCGAATTTGTCCTGACCTCCGCATCGAAGAATTGAATTATTCATCAAGGGATTACCTTCACGAGTGAAGGGTTTGGTTACTGCAGAAAACCTCAACGACTTAACTCAGATTGTCCGTTTGGCTCGCAAGATCACCAACCAAGAGGTGGAGAGCGGGTCGCTACCACCGCGTGTTTCTACTGCTACTACTACTACTACCGCTACTACGGCTACTACTCCCGCCACTGAAAGCAAGCGCAAGTGGAACGATGTGGACAAGGTGTCCAATTCAGTGCAGTCACAGAAAAGGGTGGACACTGGTAGCAATCGTAGTTTCAGCCAGTCGTCTTCAGTGAATCAGAATTAGGGTAATAGATCAGGTCAGGGTTCTTATGTGGGAAAACTACCAAAGTGCAGTAAGTGCAACTATCACCATCGGGGGCAGTGTACTCGAGTATGTCACAGGTGCAACAAAGCGGGGCATATGGCCAAAGATTGTAGGGTTTCACTTCCGAGACAGCAGCAGCAGCAGCCACAGCAACATGACAGACAGCAACCTCAAAAGAATCAGGGTAATCGCAAGAGTTGCTTTCAGTGTGGTGACGACGGTCATTTCAGGCGGGATTGCCCTCAGTTGAATCAGAATGCAGGTAATAACAACAACAATGGGAACAACGGGGGAAACGGTGTGCGTGGGCGCGTGTTTACTATTGGAGCTGGGGAGGCTCGGAATGATGGCAACGTAGTGACCGGTACGTTCTCAATAAATGGTATATTTGCTTCTATTTGATTCTACTCTGGTGCCGATTGGAGTTACGTATCTTTGGGGGTCAGTCGTCAGTTAGGGTTGAGTCCTACACCACTTGTAACTAAACACATAGTAGAGATAGCTGATGGTAAGACAATTGAGGCTTCACACGTTCTTGTTGGGTGCAAACTCGACCTCATGGGTCAAGTGTTCGATATTGATCTACTCCCTGTTACCCTTGGAAGTTTTGATGTGGTTATCGGCATGGACTGGTTGTCCAAGCATCAGGCGGAAATTCTCTGCAAGGAGAAAATCGTGCATGTTCCTCTCCCTAGCGGAGAATCTTTATCAGTTCAGGGTCATCGTAGTGGTGCCACGGTTAGCATTATTTCGGCAATGAAGGCTTAGAAGTGTCTACGTAAGGGCTATCCTGCTATCTTAGCTCTTGTTACTGATTCGCAGTCTGACGAAAGGAGGGTCGAGGATCTTCCAGGTGTTTGTGAATTCCCTGATGTATTTCCTGAAGAACTTCCTGGTTTACCTCCACACCGTCAGGTGGAATTTCAGATTGAACTTACGCCAGGAGCAGCCCCGATTGCTCGTGCTCCTTATCGTCTTGCGCCAGGAGAGTTACAGGAGTTGTCGAATCAACTCCAAGAGCTGTTGGATAGGGGTTTTATCCGACCTAGCTCTTCGCCTTGGGGAGCCCCAGTACTGTTTGTGAAGAAAAAGGATGGGTCCTTTCGGATGTGTATAGATTATCGCGAGCTCAACAAGGTGACGGTCAAGAACCGTTATCCTTTGCCACATATCGACGACCTGTTTGACCAGCTGCAGGAGTCAAGTTTTTATTCCAAGATCGACTTAAGGTCGGGTTATCATCAGGTACGAGTTAGAGAGGAGGATGTTCCCAGAACGGTTTTTCGGATGCGGTATGGCCACTATGAGTTTTTGTTTATGACGTTTGGGTTGACCAACGCACCAGCGGTCTTCATGGACCTCATGAACCGCGTGTGCAAACCATATCTCGACGACTTTGTTATTGTTTTCATTGACGATATATTGATCTACTCCAAGAGCAAGGAGGACCACGAGCGACACCTGCGTCTTATCTTGGAGCTCCTGAGGAAGGAGCAGCTGTACGCGAAGTTTTCTAAGTGCGATTTCTGGATTCGGGAAGTACACTTTTTTGGGCATACTGACAACAATATGGGGATACATGTGGATCCTGCCAAGATTGAAGCTATTAGGAATTGGGCGGCACCGAAGAATCCTTCGGAGGTGCGACAATTCCTGGGTCTTGCAGGGTACTATTGTCGATTTATTCAGGATTTCTCTAAGATCGCTCAACCTCTTACCTCCTTGACACAGAAGAACGTTGTTTATTCTTGGGGAACGAAACAGGAGGATGCTTTCCAGCTCCTGAAGCAGAAACTATGCAGCGCACCGATCTTGTCTTTACCAGAGGGTACCGAAGATTTTGTGGATTATTGTGATGCATCGATTCAGGGCCTCGGTTGCGTGTTGATGCTACGCAAGAAGGTGATAGCTTATGCTTCTCGACAGCTGAAGGTACACGAGAAGAATTATACAACTCACGACTTGGAGTTAGGGGCTGTGATATTTGCATTGAAGATTTGTAGACACTATCTGTACGGTACCAAATGCACTATCTACACCAATCACAGGAGTCTCCAGCATATCTTCGACCAGAAGGAATTGAATATGCGACAACGTCGTTGGATGGAGCTTCTGAACGATTATGAGTGTGCCATCAAGTATCATCCGGGGAAAGCTAATGTTGTGGCTGATGCACTTAGCCGAAAGGAGACGAAACCTAAACATATTCGCGCTCTACAGCTTACTATTCATTCTGGTTTACCTGCTCAGATTCGTTCCGCTCAGATCGAGGCCTTGAAGGAAGAGAACAACGAGGCCGAGTACTTGCGGGGCATGGAAAACGGCTGGTGGTGAGATCTGATGGCATTCATTATTTCATGGAGCGGGTATGGGTTCCTTTGTATGGTAATCTTCGAGAGCTTGTGATGGATGAAGCGCACAAGTCTCGGTATTCTGTTCACCCGGGCTCAGACAAGATGTATCAGGATCTTAGGGTTATGTATTGGTGGCCAAAGATGAAGGCTCACATTGCGACGTACGTGAGTAAGTGTTTGACTTGTGCTAAAGTCAAAGCAGAGCATCAGAAACCCTCGGGTCTACTTCAGCAGCCAGAGATACCCATGTAGAAGTGGGAGCAGATCGCCATGGATTTCGTTACAGGGTTACCGAGGACTCAGGCTAGGAACGATACTATATGGGTGATTGTGGACCGCCTTACGAAGTCAGCGCATCTTCTGGCAATCAAGGAAATAGATAAGTTTTCACAGCTTGCAGCAGTTTATCTTAAGGAGGTGGTTTCTAGGCACGGGGTGCCAACTTCTATCATCTCAGATTGAGATCTGCATTTCACTTCTGAATTATGACAGTCAATGCATAAGTCGTTCGGTTCACAACTCGATATGAGTACCGCTTATCACCCACAGACGGATGGACAGAGCGAGCGCACCATTCAGACACTTGAAGACATGCTACGGGCATGTGTGATTGATTTTGGGAAAGGATGGGAGAAGCAGTTGCCGTTGATAGAGTTCTCCTACAACAACAGCTACCACACTAGTATTCAGGCAGCTCCGTTCGAAGCATTGTATGGGCGGAAATGCCGTTCTCTTCTCTGTTGGGCTGAGGTGGGTGACAGCCAGATCACAGGTCCTGAGCTTGTACTTGAAACTTCAGAAATGATTGTTCAGATCAGGAATCGGATGGCAGTGGCGCGTGATCGCCAGAAAAGCTACGCTGACAAGCGTAGGAAACCGTTAGAGTTTGCAGTGGGTGATCGGGTTATGTTGAAAGTTTCGCCGTGGAAGGGTGTCGTACGCTTTGGGAAGCGCGGTAAGCTTAATCCATGTTACGTTGGGCCATTTAAAATCTTGGAGCGTATCGGTAAGGTGGCCTACAAGCTTGAATTACCTACTGAATTGGGTAATGTTCACGATGTCTTCCATGTTTCCCAGTTGAAGAAGTGTTTGTCGGATGAAACACTGATTGTGTCGTTCCAAGAGTTGAAGATCGACGATAAGTTGCAGTTTGTCGAAAAACCTATCGAGATCATGGACCGGGAGGTCAAGGTTCGTAAGCATAGCCGTATCCCGATTGTGAGAGTTCGTTGGAACTCAAGACGTGGACCGGAGTTCACGTGGGAGCGGGAGGATTAGATGAAGCTTAAGTATCCTCAACTTTTCCCTAAAGACAAGTCTAAATCTGGTAAAGCTGGTGAATTTCGGGACGAAATTCCTCTTCAAGTTGGGGATGATGTGGCACCTGAGCAAAATCCGCAACACTCTTGGTAATTCTGTTAATTATTATGTTCTGGGCCACAATAACCAATCATGATTATACTCGGGCCTGTTAGAGCACACTTGGGCCTATTAGTGCCATCCGAACATCAGTTGGACTGGTAATTGTGGGTACGATCTTTAAAATTTGGTGACCTGTTACAATCTTTACAATTTCAGTGTAGACCGGTTTTGTGAGCCCAAGTCAAACCAGGCCCAACCGGTTGTTGGGCTGCCCAAATCAAACCCTTTTACCAAATCTCTTGCATATATGATTAGCGCAGCCCAGTTGTCTTCCAGCCCAACTTGTAACTGGCCCACCGATCCTCAATGATTTAAGAATAGTATTTTACTTATAACTGATTAGCACATGTACGTAAACCCCTCTTATTACTTCTCAATCATCACATAACAAACCCTAGCTAGCTATTGTTACGGCAGTGGCATAACCCCCCCCCCCTACATCATGATCGAAGTCTATCCCTCTTAGGAATCATCCTTCTTGTCTAGTGAATATCAATCTCAGGTTAGTACAATCATGTTTATTAAGTTCTTGATGTATTGTACTCGTTTGTTCATAACTTGATTGGAAACTGGTTTGTGACGATAGGATAATTGTATGATTAATGTTGATTGATTTAATTATTAGTGCTGCATGGTTAGATGGTATGGATATGTGATCTTGATCAACATGAGTGTCGTGAATTGTGGTAGTCTTTTGATGATGAGTGTGTCATAATTTATATGTAGTGATCGAGTAAGAGTGGTGTGATATTGCTCATGTGTGAAGTCTTTTGTTTGATATCTATTTACATGTGTCCGTATTATGTTTCGCAATGGGCTTGATGTTATTGTGAACTCTTAAACTGGATGTTAGAGCATGTATGTAACCTAGGGGTTAGTCAGAGCATGTAAACTGCGAAGTTGGGATCGATGCTTGTTAATTGATTTAATGGTTAATTGATTGCATGATTTATTTACTATTTCGATCATTGTTGTGTACATGGGATTCAGATTGTATTGATAGGAACATGTTAATGAATTGATACCTTGATTTGGAACTTCCATATTATTATTCGATTTAAATAAGATTGGGATTTGTTAGCGGTGATTGTTGCAAAAGTCAAGGAATTGACTACTAGGATAAGTAATAGTTTGACACGTTTCCAAAACTGAGGATATGATAATAAGATAAGTCACACATATAATTAGCCTATGAAATTGGATTACATATATAACCGAACTGTACTTGGGCCGTTCTGTTTAGAGCTGGGCCACAAGTTTAATTATTCGCATATAAGGGGACCGGTTCTTATACCTCTGTTGGGTCTTGGGCCAATCGGACTACACAACAGTTTGTAAAGGACTAGTGTAGACATGGGCCGGAAATCATTAGACGGAAATTCAGTTGGGCCACCCTTTTAGACTTAATCACACCAGGCCCAAACCGCATAACACAAGCCCATACGCACAGTCTGGTTGGGCCTCTTCTATAATCGGGATTACTGTTAAAATGGGCCGGCGTTGTGGGCCAGCAGTTGGGTCGGGTTGCACGCTTAGTGGCGGCCCACGGTTGTGTTATTGGATCACCAAATGGGTTGGATCGGTGAAGGCTTGGGCCGCGAGTAAAACTCCGGGTTGTACAACGTGTTTGATTTATTTGTATAAAGTTTCGAAGTGTCTATGTGAGACGTGAACATGCTATGTGAAATGTATGAAAACCAAACGTTTATTTGGTGATTACGTGTAATTGTTACAAGAGTATGTTGCATGTGTGATTTGGAAAAAAAATGAGATTCTAACGGTTAGTGGTAACCACATTAGGAACTAATTGATCAACTTGGAATACGTGCATTGATCTTACCGAGCAAACCAAATGTGAGTTCGCTACTTTTGAGCATGCGTCCCGGTGGTTGGGACAGTCAGTGGTATCCCGGGGAGGGATAAGTCTTTTGGGTAAAACTGCGATGTTGGATAATATTCTCACTCTCTATCTCTTAAGTCCCATCTTTTGCTATCGGGGGTGGTAGCGGGGTATTAGTTGGTAGCGCTTCTTAGGTTTGGCACCCTCACCCCATTTCTGAGAGAGGGCGGGTGTGAACTAATGACCCAGTCGGGCCCAGTGCTTTGATAGGAGCACTGGGGAACGGGCAAAACATACATCAGGAGCCGTCTTGTTCAGTATCAAGATATTATCAACATTGCTTCCGTATTTGTTAAACAAGCTGGACTAAATACTTGGTAACTAACGTTTTATTAAAACTGTGAACTCGCCAGCTTTGTCTGATACACTTGTTGCATGCTCGCAGGTCGTTAGGTTTCATGGATTTGGATACTTGCTGTCTGGTGTAGCAGAAGTGATCATGGGTCGATTGGAGAGATTGATGTGATTGAATCCTTGATACTATACTTCGGTTTTAAACAGTTTAACTTTGGTTTATTATTTGCTTCCGCTGAACAAATTGGTTTTCGTATAAACTTGTTGATGGTATTTTATTATTGATTGAGAACTTTATTTGAAACTTGTATGGGTTCAATGTAATTAGTGGCTCTTTGTCGGTACGTCACACGCCTATCAGGGACACTCCCTAGGTGGTATTTTGGGGGTGTGACAACGGCAGTAGCGGTGTTCGGTGACCGGGGGTGGCGATGGCGGCAGTGGGTGGTGGGTGTGGTTGGGTTGGCGGTTGTCGACAACGTAGGGCGGTAGCGCCGGGTGATGGTGGTAGTGGCAGTCGGTGCTAGTGGTGGGAGGTGTTGGTGATGAAGGGCAGAGATGGAATGGAATGAAAAAAAACAAGCGGTGTGGATGGGATGAATTTGTGAGAATGAAATACCCTATGTAAAGGATGATTCCATTGCTTTGATCAACCAAACACATATTATTCCATTCCCTCGTAATAATTTATTCCATTCTGCCTCTTATTCCTGCATACCAAACACTAACTAAGACAATCACAACAAACATTTTCCATCAAATTTTACATACAAACATTTTCCATCAAATTTTACATAAACCTTCATGCATGTAAGTCCAGCTACTACTATTCCAAACGTTTTAGCATTGGAGCAGTTTGATGAGCGGCTGAACGCGGTTTTAAGGAAATCTTGTCAAAAATGTTATATCAACCAAACTTTAACATTTTGATTCACTCGATCTTATAATTAAGCTAAAACTGTGATTTAAAATTTTGATACTCGTTTGAAGAAGTTTACCTTTGTTAAGCATGTTGTTATCATTATAAATTGTTTTGTAAACGGTATTGCACTAAATTTGCACAAATGAAGAAAATATATATTTGTATTGGTATTTAATTGAAACTAGGTTATTTGACCGCGTGTTGCGGCGGTACACTACCGTGAGCATTGGGTTGGCATTGATTTGATTCGTTATAGTACCGAGACGATTGCACTCAATATAAAAAGCAACATGTGTTTACATTGATATTGTTCGAATGGTATTGATTGGTTCAAATCATCACAGAACTTGTATAGATATTCATTTATCGTCGTAGACAAGTTCTATAAATGAAAAATTATCGAAACCAAAAACCATTAAAATGAATACAGGTACCAATTTTGTTAGCTACGGTACGGTAGCAATATGGTGTCAGCTTATCGAAAGCAAAAACAATAAAAGTGAATACAAGTACAGAGTTGTATAATGAAAATAAATGCTTCAAATAATAAATTACCATTCATCGTTGGTTTCGGTTCAGTGTGGTATGAAAACGGCACGTTATCCATTTCCAATAATACTTATATCGTAATGTTGAAAAGAAAACATAGGTGCGGTCGTGCGGAGTTAATGTTTTGAAAAGTTAATAAACGCGTGTGATTAATAAAAATTGAATAACGAATAAAATATTTTATAGAAAAATAAATAAATATTGAAAATAGGATAAAAATTAAATGAAACTTTACTATAATGAATATACAGGAACAAACTGATAATCAAAAACGAAATATTACAATTCCTAAAATTAATTTAAAGTCTCAAGAAATGCTCCTTTATTTTAGTTAATAATAGAATTGTACCTCATTCTATTTAATTTCTGAGATATAAAACAAGCTCTAACATTTTGGATTCATTAACCCAACTTCTTAAGGAGTTGTGCAAGCTAACGTTTAGCATTGTATAAGGCGATTAACTCTTGCTTCCTTGACCAACTTTCTTCTTTGGTGCATGAGGATGAGGACGAGGACGAGGACGACGTAAAGAACCCCTGGTAACAATCAAACATTTGAACATACAAAGTTATTATCACTTAATGGATATATATATATAGGTGAAGTTTCATTTAAGAAGAAATTTTATGTGAAAAGATAAAAAAGAAAAGGCATAATAGTAAAACATTAAATAGTTTATAACTTCTCCCATTAATTATGTTATCCCTAATTAATAAATTAAAAAACATTTTATCCTACACATTTAAAAATTTATCCTACATGTATCTTACACTTACCGAAATTTATCCTATGCATATCTAAATTTATCATACAAATTTAAGAATTTATCCTACACATATACTAAAATTTATTCTACACATATCGAAAATTGTCTTTCACCCTAAAATATTTTATCTTAAAAAAGTATATTTAAAACTGAGTTACAAGTTTAATTAGTTAGCTAATTAATTACAATTAGAAATTTACTTATTGCCCTTATTAATAACATTAAATACACATATTAAATGAAGTAAAATGGAGCATTTCTATTGGTTTAAAACTTTTTCTTTTTATTCTTACAAACTTTTTTCTTCTCATTTGAACCATCCAATATATATATATATATATAGTGTTAGGGTATTATACGAGTTATGAGAACTTAGAAAACTCGGCCTTACGAAAGGTTTATTCAAAAAAAAAAAAAAAAAAAAACTTACCAAATATCCTACAAATATCAAATTTTCTGAAAAAAAAAAGTGTTTTTTTTCATTTACGACAGCCGTAAATGCTGTAAAAACTGATATCATGCTTATGAAAAGTGATGTCACGCTTATGTCATCACATTTTTACAGCTGTTTAAGGAGTCGAAAAATAGCACTTCGATTTTTTTTATTTTTTTACGGTAGTCTTTCTAAACATTTTAATATATTGGTGTAAAAATGGGGGCAAAACTCGCACGGGAAGGCCGAGTTCTCTAAATTATCACAACTCGAAGTGGTTTTCCCTTGATCTTGATCATATATATATATATATATATATATATATATATATATATATATATATATATATATATATATATATAGGGCAATTATTGAGAGAAAACTCACTTGAGTGGAAAACATAGGAAACTTTATGTAACAAACTTGAAAAAACGTATAGTATTTTTTTTCAGTTTTTTTGATTAAATTTCACTATTTTTGGTATATAAAAAAATTAGAAAAATAAATATTACACATGTGCATTACTACGAAAAAACCTAAATCGCCTAACCTACCCTCACACCGCCGCCCTTCAAAAACCTAACCCTCCACCCCGAAAAACCTAAACCGCCCCTCCCCCCCCCCCTCCAAACCTAAAAGCCAAAGCTAAATTGCATATGAAACATATACATATAATATACATGTGCAGCACTAATTTTTTTTTAAGCTTTTTTATACATTAAAAATAGTGATTTTTAGTTAAAAAATGGTAAAAAAAATGGTGATGTGTTTTAAGCTTATTTTAGTAGTTTGTTAGTTTTCTCATGATCCTCTCCCATGGTTATGGTGGAGGCATATGAAGTACTAGAATTGATGTGATTACTTTCTTTGTGTTAAGGTTACGAAAGGACAATAAAACATGAAAGGTTTGAAGATGCGAGTACAGTGTCTTTACATTCTATTCTATTCTATAATATAACAATTGTTGAAACTCCTTATGAATAGTATATTAATTGGGCAACTATAGCATACTAATTACATTTTTGTCATCCATCTTTTTTGTGTTGAAAAAACCCTTTTTTGATCCACCAATCATATTTATCAAAGTTAAGTGATGTACTTAGAATATAAATTAATTTTGATTTATTAAATTTGTATTCTTTATATTAATGTAATTTTAAATAGTTACCTTATTTTCTCTATTTAAATCTTGATAAATTTTATTAGGAAAGTTTTTATATTAATTAATAAGAATGTGTTTTTTTATTTATTTGTTTCTTTTGTATTCTTTTGATCTAAAAATACTCTAGACATAGTTTTTTCTTTCAATTATGATAGCGAGTGCCAATAACTTAAAGAAGCAAAACGACATCGATTGAACTTCCGTCGTGAAGCATGGAAGAATTCTACTAGTTAGACATGTTTAGTGAGATAGTATGTGACATGTTGTAGAAGTAAAAGAAATAATGTTAATAAGATGGATAACCAATGAACTACTAAACCAATATGCAGGTTGGGTGAGTTTAAAAGGAAAGGCATGAACAACATTATGAATGGTCCCGGTCATGCTTTATAAATATTTATTAGTTGTAATGTTTTTTTTTTTGGATAATATAAGCCAAAGGATAGTAAATTACCTGCAAAGTTGAGGAACTGTCCAGGACCCTTTATACTGGCCTGTTGTTGTTTGATTCACTAAAGATTTTATATATTTTCGCCAGTCATCGAGCATTATTCCAAGATCATGAACTTTATTTTCTAAACCAACACAACAATTTGCATGCATTGTGCACACCTTGTTGAGATCTTGGCTTGGTTCACAAAATCCACCAAAGTAAGCAGTATCGAGGAACCGAATTCTTAATCCTATATTTAGTACGAAAGGATGGAACTTGATCCTGTTGAAAACATCTTGATCATGTAGGCCTGGGTAATTCATCCTTGACTTGTACCAATACTTGTAAAGTTGAATTGTTTTCTCGTTTGATTTCACATAACTAAAACCAGTATTTGGTAGGTTTCTCCAGTCAAATGGGTTTCCATTGAAGTTATCACAAGCAGTTTGGAAATCAGCATTATCAAATTGCGAAAATGGATCTCTGAACCACATTATATCTGCATCCTGGATATATAAGAGAACAGATTTATTATTGTTATAGTTAAAAGGGTTAGAAATTTTCTTTCTGTACTTAACACTAGTTTGTTCATTGTTTCACTACAAAATTAAACATAGGCATCTAAAATACTTCAAGATAATAATATAGCTTTCTTAGTTGATTTAATTTGAAATTTAGATTTGGACTTAGAATGTCAACCTAGTGATACTTACAATTTAAGGGTGAGCATGGTTTGGTCAAGTCCAGTTATAAAATAAAACCAAAGCCATAAGTTACACTTTTGTGTTTAGATTTTCATAGCTAACTAGGTTTTATTTACGTCGCGCGTTGCGGTGAAACAGAGCAAATGATAATGTTAAACAAACGTTGTTTGAAATACAAAATGTTGTTTCAAAAGCCAAATCAGCAGAATCGGTATAGTTTATCATCGTATGGTAAAAAATGATACAAAATAAATACTCAATTATGAATACAACTTCGTTTTTAATAATACTTATATCAGAATGTCCAGGGAAAAAATAAGCAAAATTAGGGTACGAAAGTTATTATAGAAATATTAAATTTGATTAAGACAATATCTTCTGAAAAACAGAAAAAAGAATTATGAAAAATAAAAAGTAAATGATAAAAGAAAATATCGTTAGAAAAAAAAATATGTTAAAAGTAAATATAATAATAAAGTAGTATAATATTAAAATAATAAAATATTAAAAAAAACTATATATTATTATAAATTTAAAGTTACTATTTATCATTGCTCAACAACAATATATATATAATTGATTCGGTTATAAAAAAAAAAAATCTGATTATTAAGAACGATGAATAGTTTAACTTTGATTTTGAAGGTGGAGGATTAAGATAATATTGTTTGATAAATCCAATTATATTTTGAGTTAAAACAAAATGTTTCAATCCTATTAATTTATAAAGGAGAATACACGAAAACTAATATGTTATGTATAAAAAATATAATGTAGCATTTTAGACATAGATATGCTAACGTGTGTGTATATATAAAGTTTGGTTGTATTGACACATATAATCATAATAGAGCCATAAAACTAGTGGTTTGGTTTCTTTTAATTATTTAAGTTGTGGTTTAGTTATCTGGTTTTTCTACTCACCCATAATCTAAATCAAAAACAAATGTAAAGGAAAAGGAATACCGTGAACACGAAACTATATCCTAGATTAAGAACCTTGCCTAGAAAATCAATTTTTCTCCACACAATTTTCAAATAATCAGCTGTCATAAAATCAGCCTGCCCTGAAAAGTCTGATCCATTGGTGTTAAGATGGTAGCAATGTGGATGTAGCTTCAAACAACGGGCATATGCATTTTGGTCCACATTTACAACGACCAAGTGTTTCAAAAATCTTTCGGTTTGATTCCCAATTCGAAAGCTCTTTAGAAGAAGATCAAACATAGATTGTGGTTCAGCCCATGCATCGTTCAAAGATGTAATAATAACTGTATTATTGCTCATTGCTGCATCTTTTAGTATCCTGCTCAACTGACCAACATAGATATTCTTGTAAGTAAAGATTCAAAGTATAATATACCACATGCTTGATAAGACTCTTTAAACTTTACGAGCCTTTACCAGGAAGTCTATAAGAATAGCTTGAGCTAGCTCAAGCTTAACTCGGTGTGATTCGGATTATTTTCGAGTATTTTCACACACCTACACGCCGCCCACACCTCACGCACACCCCCCCCCCACCACACCCTGACACCTTACACAAACACTTTCAACACACACACCATAATATAAATATCATGTTATAGAAATTATTACATACTTAAATAATGTATTAATTAGGAGAATGGTGGAAAATTAGGAACTATTACGTAGAGCACTTGTACCCTACACATCAAAAGTTGTCTTAGATTTCTTAAAATGGAGAGTAAATTACAAATCTACCCTCCTTAAATGTATTATATAGTAGTGTGTGTGTATATATATATATATATATATATATATATATATATATATATATTATAAACACTCTTATTTCAAAAAAGAATAAATATAACAAATTTATGTAACAACAATGAAGTGGGTGAACAAACCTGTAATTAGCAATGAATTATCAATATATATCTAATACTAATAAAAGAGTCTATTTAATGTCACATGATATTCTCTTCTTCAATTCACTATTATTAATTAATTAATTAATTAATTAATACAAAACAATGAAAAATTCCTTAAAAACTTAATACTAATAAATGTTTTATTATTTACTTAGTTGTAGATCATTTACTTTTGACTTATCTAAAATATATAAGTAGTTATTAGTAACAATTCTACTTATAATAAACAATTTTAAATAATGTCAATGTGACAACACCTACTTATTCTTTAAAAATGTTTTTTTACTATATGTTTAAAAGATCTATTAAATAAATTATCATTTTAATAGATGAGATTTCTAATGATCGATCCCCTATATATAGTATAGAGTTCAAATGACAAGAAATTATTTATAAGATGAAATTTCAACCAATAAAAATGCTTCTTTTGATATTTGTATTTAATTTTTTTGTAGGGGTATATTGGTAACTTTACATAGATTATTAATTTGTAGTTTTCCTCTTTAATAGCTAACTAAATTAAAACTGTAACTTATTTTCAAATATCTATTTATAAAATAATAATTCAGAGTGTAAGATAAATTACGAGGTGTCTAGGATAAAGTTTAAGATCAACATGTGTAGGATAAATTTCAATATGTGTAGGATAAATTTCGAAATTTATACAAATATCGTTGTAATTAAAATACAAAATCAAAAAAAAATTACAACATTAAATAGTTTATTTCTTCTCTCAAAACCACTCTTATTAGTTTTTTTACATATGTGTAAATGACAAACTTACACATGTGTAAATTTTCTTTATTTACGAACTCACATAAATTTAAATGTGTAAATTTAATTTCTAACATTATATTCGAATAATAATAAGTGTAAAAAAAATTGAATTTGAGTTAGTTTTTACTAAGTTCTCATGATTTCTTCATGTGTTCTCAAGGTTCTCGTAATATTTAGTGTTCTCATTTAAACATTATTATGAACATTTTAGAAAGGGTGATAAAAATACAATTTAAATAAATACACACTTAAAAATACGCATATTAAAAATTTTATGAGAAGTAAAAAAGTTACCATTATATATTTATTACAAAAATGTTTACAAATCCAATCCTTTCACAGTGTCACATACAAATATAATTTTTTAAGGTCTATGAAATTGAAACATGTTACTTAACAAGAAAAGGACGATATAATTATTTTTTCCACTTGATTGTTCTTTTCGACCTCGCTGACACATGTTTCCTTCTAATTTCTCATTATTCTTTTTAGATTAATTTTCTTTCTACCGTATCTTCACCGTATATGTGATGATATATGCTGAAAAATGTTTTTGGTATACAAATTAAGACGTGTGTGACTATTGTTTTTTTCACTTTTATCCAAATTATATTAAACGTGTATTTGTGCATACTTTAAAAGAGTGGTGTAATAATAATTCTTCTATACAATTCAATCATAACTACTTTAGTACTACATAAGTTTCGCACCGATCAAGCTAAATTATTTCGGGAGTAAAAATAATAAACTAAATCGTTTAATTTTTTGCAATCAATGGTTCACATATCTATAAAATTTAATTTTTACAAACTATCTATCTATGTTATGTGCGTATGTTTTTTACACATGTATAGGTTGTATAAATAAACAAATGGGGCATATATATATTTTTAAAATGTTAGAAAAGATAGGTTGTATAAATAAACAAATTGTGTATATATATATATATATTTTTTTAAAATGTTAGAAAAGATTGAAATGAATTTCATCCATTTCTTGTATTTTAAAATTGAAAAAAAGAATAATTTATCTTGTTATTATTTTTTTTTTCAAAAATAACTGTTTTTTCTTTTCTTCTTTTTTTTGTGTTTTTTTTTTTTTTTTTTTTTTTTTTGCGTAGAAATAACACTTATAACCAAATGAGTTAAATGCCATTTTAGTCCCTGTAGTTTGGGTCATTTTGACAGTTTAGTCCAAAGGTTTCATTTTTAACTTGTGGGTCCAAAAAGGTTTCACAGTTGCCATTTTAGTCCACTTGGTTAACTTCATCCATTTTTTCTGTTAACGAGAAGGCCAATTCGGTCAT
The DNA here is from genome assembly GCF_002127325.2 of Helianthus annuus. NCBI lineage: Eukaryota > Viridiplantae > Streptophyta > Magnoliopsida > Asterales > Asteraceae > Helianthus > Helianthus annuus. The sequence goes on from NC_035445.2 coordinate 125,253,846, forward strand.
TTTGTATGTAATTCTGTTAACTAAAAGGGCAATTCAGCCATATAAAACGACCGAATTGGCCTTCTCGTTAACAGAAAAAATGGATGAAGTTAACCCAGTGGACTAAAATGGCAGTTGTGAAACCTTTTTGGACCCACAGGTTAAAAATGAAACCTTTGGACTAAACTGATAAAATGGCCCAAACCACAGGGACTAAAATGACATTTAACTCTAACCAAATTATAGAGATATAATTGATAAATTTATATGCTTACTGAATTTGCATGGTAATTGCTGGCGATGGTAGGACTCATGTGGTATCCATAAAATGGCAAGACAATGGAAGAGTGATAAATAACCAACATTGAAAGTGCCAACATGACAAAGATGATCACCATCTTCGGTGTTTGCTTGAGCATCTGCTGGTAGTGATCGAAGTTCGATTCAGGTTCGGGTGGTGACGACGAAGACTGAAGTTCTTCATTCGCAACTCCGACGGCATCGTTGTTGTTTTTGCTCTCCACATCCATCGTAACTCGATATGGTTTATGGTTTTCTTCTTTCATGTTGGTTCTTATAACAAATATTGATCTTATAAAAAGCCTCTACAAAAGCATTTTAAAAGAAAATGTTATCAACGCACATCTTATAATTATAAACCTGTGAAGTTTTCTAAACTTTACCCAGAAAACCTTAATTTAACTTACATGAAAAAGAAAAAACTTTCATAAAGCTTATTATAATAAGGCTTTCTTAAACCCTCACATTATAGGTGCTAAGTTCCCATGAGGTATCACATGAACAAGGTTCATGGTAGACATAATCAAATTCCCATTAGGTATCAGATGAACTAAGTTCATGGTAGACATAATCAAATAACGTAGATATGAAAAGGATCACTAATTAGGTATAAAATATAGAGTTAGGTTCTGGTACAAATGAGTTTTAACATATAAATTGATTTTAACGTGTGAAATGGAGAGATTTTTATTTTTATGTTATTGAAATTTTTTCTCATGTTATTAACTTGTTATTAACTACGTATTTTAGTCTTACAATTTAAAAAAAAATCATGATTTTACACTAGTAGATTAATTATTTAACTTTTGTAGAGTAACAAGTTGACAGCAACCCGCGCGTTGCGGCGCGATGTTAATTATGAATATCTTTAGTATCGCTACATGAGATTTGAAAACAGAATTTATTTGAAATTCGCACAGTTTACATTTAACCATAAAGCTGTCAAAGCAGAACACATTAATTAATTGTAAAACGGTCGAAAGGTGCCTTCATATGTTGTGAAAACTATGTAAAGCTGCTGATAACGCTCCACACCTAACACCGCTTTGGGTAAGGCTTGAACACTGGTTTCTCTAGGTTTGCTGGTTTCATGGTATTTATTTTATTCTCAAGTTCAAATATATAAATAGTAACATTAAAAAATCACTAGAAACTTGTGATCACACTTTAAAAGAAATACCATCTATTACATCCATGTATAATCAAATTCAAAGTGAATCTCAAAACATGTAGACACAAAACATAGAATGCTACCAAACGGATATATACGAAGAACTAATAAATTAAAGAACACTAATAGTAAAATATTTCATATAACAATGCTATCTAACAGTTGTATGCGAAGAATCTACGTTTACCGAAACAGTTTCGCTTGTATTAAAAAAAATATTCATATAATTAATTATATAATCGTAAATTCTAAATCTAAAGTGTGATAACCGTGTAATGTGGCCGTGAACGCTACACACCCTAAAACCGCTATGCAACCGCCGCCTAACTATGCAACCCATTACTGCCACCTTAAAGTTTGCGGGAAACCGGCCGGCCGCCGTGAAGCATGCCACAAACCACCGCAGCCGCTGGCACTATTGACGTTGTTCGTTATTGTTGTCGCCCTGAGTTCGTTAACCACGTAACATTATTACTTTGTGTCGGCCGGATGTAATCCCTTCGATGGTAAGAAGAGGGCATGGTTGAAGATTAACATCATTTGTTGCTTCTATGATCAACACACAATTTTGCATGCTTGAATTTGAAGGGAATAAAAACATATACATTTGGGAAGAAGAAAACAAATTTCTTTAAAGACTCTAAAAAACTGATTTTTATTACATAAAATTTCTTCAAAATATTAAATTTGCATGCTTGAATTTGAACCAACATTTGACTAACCTGTTTTGAGTTCTAAGAAGATAACAAAAATCATCATCTTGAATCCCACAAAAGTACATCATCTGGTTGTTCAAAATACAGACAAATCTCATACCTGATTTAGATTGCATCTCCTTATTTTGAGTGTTCGTCATCGACATCAACAGTCGTTCAAATCACATCTTAAGTCAGAGACTATATACCTCATAAACGTCGGCGTTTGTTAGACTGTTTCGATTCGTTGATGTTAGCCGGTTCTTTATTTGATGTCGACGCACTGATTTGTTGAACACAGCACATAAAACGTGTAACATCCGTCAATTATCCATACCCGTAATTCGACCCGTGTTCATACCAGATTTTAAAATATTCCAATTAAGCACATCAATGTTCTATTTAGTTATAAAAGTATGCAAGATAAAAGAATACTTGTATTTCATATAATGTTAGTTTTAGATTTATAAAACTTATAATTAAAAAAAAGGGTTTATAGCATATGTATGGGTTTGGGTTAGTTATAAAAGTTTTATATTAACTTGATATTATTTAAAGTTCAAGATTTGGTTGTAGATATCTCATTGTCTAAGGACCATGTGCAATTTTTATTTTAAATTAATACAAAGATGTCTCTCCTTTGTTCTGGCCAACGTTTCACCGCTCTCCGACCAGTTTTGCTCCGGACATTTCCAACTTCCTCCGGCGAGTGGTTTCAATTTCAAACAACCGCATTCATTTCGATTAAGTGTGTTTAACCACAACTAAATAGGTTTCGACTGAAACCGAACGTTTTAATCACCAAATAATGGTTCCTTGTTTCCTTCACCACGACCCGCACGATATCCGACGGTCATTCAAACGGGCGAATTAATGCGAAACCTTCCGTTGTCCATTTTTTTTAATCATTGACCACACGTTATCGTAACATGTACCGGCTCTAATTAATGAAATCGAATAAACCGATTTCTGGCAATAATAAAGTTCCATCTTTTTAATCACATGGTATAAATCTCAGACCAAAGCACACCATCTTTTTTTTCACCACTCACTAACACTATCAGTTTCATCTTACGCTCCTACTATTATTGCATTGGAACTCATCGGAGTCGGAACCCCGGCCATCGACCAACACAACCGATTCTGTTCACGTGCGGGTAATCTTTTCCGATTTTGATTCGTTGTGATCTCTGTTTAATAACTCTCTAACGATATGCATGATTAGCAATAGAGGTGTGTTCAAATCTCAGGAACTAGGATTTAGGAATTCTTATGATTTTGATTTGGGAGGCTAGGATTATCGTTAGATGGCATATAAAAGAAAGTATAAGAAGCAAGTTCATGTTGATTAAACTCAAGTCTATTAAAATAATTGAGTCTAGTGGTTCATGCATTAAGGTGTGGGTTCGAATCAGTTCCGTTACCGTTTTACTTATAAAAATTGCTTCCTGATTTCTCTTTTCAGTTGTCTCATGGTTTCCTTATGATTTATTTAATAACTGGGTTTTGTTCACCCATTTTTATATTATTTTTTTTGTAATTCTAAGCATAAAGGGTAGTTACTGAATGAAACAAATGTAAAATTTTTAAACAACTATTTGTAACTTATTTATTCTTTAAGCATATTTATATAATCTTAAAGAAAAATGTTGGTGCACCAACCAAATTACACTTTTACCCTTAGTTTGAAATTACAATGTTGCCCTTTGTTTCAGTGTTTTCTTTTTCTCTTTTCACACACCACCACCATCATCATCCCCACCCCACTGCCCCCACCTCCACGACACACCTCTCTCTCCCTCTCTCACCCCTCCATCCAAAAACGAAGATCGAGATGGTTCTGATTCAGACAACCACAAGCAGCGGCTAGGGTTCGGTAGCGTGCAACTGTGTTAGATGTTGGTTACCGTGGTCCATGGCGACGACGGGGATGTTGACTGCGGGTTAGGGTTCAGGCACTTGGTGGCGACGTAGGGTGCTTAGATGACGGAGAAGAGTTTAACAGTGAATAGACGACGGTCGGAGTCATAGCTGCGATTCCTACCAGTTGGGGTTCCAGTCCACCGCCGGAGAAGACGCAAGACGACCCTGGTGCTAACGGCACCGGAGGAGGAGGAATCGAAATGCAATATATGTTCTTAATATTGATATTCACCAAATCATCTTCTTCAACCAGCCGCCAATCACTCTACTCCTCCATCTCCGCTCCTGCTTCAGGATTAACCTCCGATCGTTTCAATTCGGTAACTACTCGCACTTTTAGTTCGTTATGATACTGTTTTGTACTCGATCTGGTTGCCTAGAGGATTATTATAATTATTATGAACAGTTTGTGTTTATGTTGATTTAAAATTGTTGTTTTAGGTTTGATGACATTGCGTATTGAGATGTTTATGCTCAGTTTTTTTTGTTTACAGGAGAATTATTATGAATAATTTTTGTTTAAATTGTTGTAAAATTCTTGCCTAAATCGCTGTTTTAGTTGTAGTGAAATTGCGTATGAAGATGCTTATGTTCAGTAAATTGTTGTTTTAGTTGTAGTGAAATTGCATATGAAGATTCTTATGTTCAGTTGTTTTGGTTACGGGATTTGTGTTTGTATTGCAGTAAAATTGTTGCCTAAATCGTGTTTGGATTTGTGCCCAGCCTTCTTTTCAGCCTATAAATAGGAGTGCTTGGTTTCATTGTAACTCATCCCTTGGCACACCACCTCTCTCACACTTCATCCACCACCCACCACCATCACAACACCATCATCCACCACCATCATCTATTGTCCATCATAGAGTGTGTGAGTCATCTCGGGATCCAAGATTGATCGTAAGAGTTCTTGACAATCAAGGCCATGTTTGCCTAAGTCTCTTACATCACTTGGTGAAGACAAGTGTTTAGTATAATACTTTTTATTTTTAATCTTTTGCACTTTTTATTTGGTTTCGTATTAATGACTTTAATAACTAGTTGCTTATGTTGAAGGTGACTTTTCCTTATCGTTTGTCCGTGGTGTCTTGGCATTATTTTACTGTCTATATAAAATAAAAGATTTTCACCATTCATATCTCCACGGTCTATATGGAGGTATGTTGGCTACCTGGTCGGGGGTTAAGGGAACGGTTTGGAAAGGGTCTTGCCCTTGTTCAGCGTTTAGAGGTCCTGCAAGGGACCTGGGTCAAATTTAGTAGGGTCTCCTTCAATACCCATAGGTATTGGATGGCGGGGATCCAAACTCTTTGACCCCCTCATAAGTTAACTACTATTAATACTATAACCCGGCTATTTAGGACTGTATCCCTGCTGACTCAGACTACTTAGTCGAGGGTAACGTCACCTCCAAAAGAGGGGCCTACCATAATTTGCATTAATAACTTAATTCATTATCTTTCAATAATCCGACCCTTTAGGATTGTATCCTTGCTGACTCAAACTACTGGGTTGAGGGTAACGTCGCCTTCAAAAAAGGGGCCTACTACAATAACTAAGATAATCTCTTAAATAAGTGCAAAAGTGCGAAAATAATCAAAGGTTATACTAATACACGAATAGGATCCAAGTGATTCATCTTGTCTATCTGTTTTTATTTTTATTTTATCTTTCAGCATTTAGTTAGTTTTTATTTTCTTAGTTTAAAAATCTTTTCTAACATTTTGATTTGGTTAGATGTTGAGGATAAACCGGTACTAAAAGCTCTTGTGTCCTTGGACGACCTCGGTATCTTACCAACACTATACTACGTCAACGATGGGTGCACTTGCCCATATGTGTGTTTAGTGTTAGTGAATATCGTGTTTTACAAATTTAAAACTTGGCTAAAAGTGTAAAAAGGGCTTAAAATATACATCTAAAATATATACACACTGACATGCATCAAGTTTTTGGCGCCGTTGCCGGGGACACAAGGATTTTAAGAAAGCTTAAATTCGACGGCCTAATCCGTTTTTCAAAACCTTTTTAAAACGCGCGCACATTTTTCTGCATATTAGTTTAGTTTGCATTTACAGTAGCCTGAACACGGGGCCGTGCTCACTGAACACGCCCCCGTGCTGCATATTTTTAGTTAGATACCCGGATACAGAGTCTGAACACGGGGCCGTGCTCACTGAACACGCCCCCGTGTCCAACGAGACCAGTAACTTTAATTAAAACGCCCAGATACAGATCCTGTACACGGGGCCGTGTCCATTGAACACGGGGCCGTGTCCAGCTTCTGTTTCCAGCTTTGTTTTTGTTTTCTGGTCCCGAGACTCAGTTGTGGTCTATTGAGTGATTCTTATGGATCAATACTCAGGAGGCTACAACTACACCTATAAGGAGGATGATTATATGAGAGACTATTGCACTAATTGTGGAAACCCGCACTCGGTACAATATTGTAACTTGTTTCAACCATCCACTTCTTACAACCATTATGAGGAGCCCAAGTACGAGCCATCAACTTCATATACATCCTATGAAGACCAAAGGTATGAACCTCCTCCCTCATACTCATATTTTGATGAACCAAGGTATGAGCTTTCATACTCATACTTTGAAGAGTCAAGATATGAGCCACCACCTTCATACTCTTATTATGAGGAACCATGGCGTGAACAACCCACCTCATACGAGTACTATGAAGAACAAAACTTTGACCCTTATCCATCATATACTTACAATGAAGAACAATGGTGTGAACCATCTACTTCATATGGGTATTATGAGGAACCAAGGATCGAACAACCGGATTCAAGCTTTGAGGATCCCGATCCTTTCTCTATCACCGAAGTGACCAATAGGATATTAGAACACATTAAAACTATCGAACGTTGCATAAGAGAATATCGCGCAAGGGAAGAGGAGTCCCGCGCAAGAGAAGAATTAAACTGTAACGTTAACGTAGAAATAGTTGAAAATGTAAAAATGGAAGAACAAATAAGTGAAAAACCGACACATGAGTTAAACAACGAAAGGGGTGAGGTCGATAACGTTAAATTACAAGAAGAGTCTAATTTAGTAAAAATTAATCTCTTGTCACCTTCTTTTGAAAATCATTGTTTAGTAATCCCTCATGCTAAGTTTTTAAAAGAGCTAAACACTAATACCAAAATTGAAGAAATGGTAAGCGTTAAGTTAACTAATGATCAAACTTCGCTAATAAAAGAAGATCCTTTTGAAATTAACATTACACCGGTTCCATGTTTCTTTCAAAATTCATTTATTAGTAATATCACCATTGATAAAGATCTTTGTGTTAACATAATGCCTAACTACATTTTTGAAAAGTTAAGTATTAGTGATTTTGCTCCACTTCAAATACCCATTTTTCTATCCGATCGGAAAGTAATAAAATCAATCGGTGTAGTTGAGGATGTCTTGGTTCAAACAAATCAAATGGTTATTCCAACCGACTTTGTCATCCTCGATGATGCTCCTCTAGTCTTGGGAAAACCTTTTGTGAAAACTCATGAAGCTTTGAAAAACCGGAAATTCAACAATCTACCTCTTCAATTAGGGGCATTCAAAAGGAACATAGATCTTGAGCGTTCAATGAAATATCCTTTTGGCAATAATGACCCCCTAATTGAAGATGAAGATGAGCCACCCGATACAACTGAAGAAGATAACCACTTTGTTGAAGAAGAGGTCGCCATAGAACAAACCTTTAAGGTTCTTGATCTAGATAAGCCACAAAATAAGGTGTCTCCTAAAGACCCACCCATTGAGCTCAAAGAACTTCCTAAAGGTTTGAAATATGCTTTTCTAGACAAAGATGGTAATTTACCTGTAATTATTTCGTTTAAATTAAGTAGCGTAGAAAAAGAAAAATTAGTTAATCTTCTTAAAAAACACAAAAATGCGATCGCTTGGAAGCTTGTAGATATTAAAGGAATAAATCCTTCCATGTGCACGCACAAAATTCTAATGAATGATGACTACAAAATAGTAATACAACCACAACGAAGAGTAAATCCCAATGTGCAAGAAGTGGTTAAAAATGAAGTCATCAAGCTACTTGACGCCGGACTAATCTATCATATCTCTGATAGTCCATGGGTAAGTCCCGTCCAAGTAGTCCCAAAGAAAGGAGGTATGACGGTAATAACTAATGAAAAAAATGAATTAATACCAACAAGAACCGTCACAGGATGGAGAGTTTGTATAGACTATAGACGATTAAATGAAGTAACAAGGAAAGACCACTTTCCTTTGCCCTTCATTGATCAAATGTTAGAACGATTATCCGGTTATAAATTTTACTGTTTCTTGGATGGTTTTTCAGGTTACTTTCAAATCCCGATAGCACCTGAAGACCAAGAAAAGACAACTTTCACATGCCCCTACGGAACTTTCGCCTATCGACGCATGCCATTCGGTCTATGTAATGCACCTGCAACATTCCAACGTTGTATGGTGGCCATTTTCCATGACATGATAGAAAAGACAATGGAAGTCTTCATGGACGACTTTTCTATCTTTGGAGACTCATATGACCAATGCCTCGATAACCTTGAACGAATGCTATCCCGATGTGAGGAAACTAACCTCGCCCTTAACTGGGAAAAATGCCATTTCATGGTAACAGAGGGAATAGTACTCGGTCACAAAATCTCAAGCGAAGGAATGGAAGTTGATCGAGCAAAAATAGAAACTATTTCTCGATTACCTCCACCATCCTCCGTTAGAGCAATCAGAAGTTTCTTAGGGCATGCCGGATTTTATAGAAGGTTTATCAAGGACTTTTTGAAAATTTCAAGACCTCTAACAAAATTACTTGAAAAAGATGCACCTTTCATCTTTGACAAGGAATGCAATCAAGCATTTCTGACCCTCAAGGAAATGCTAGTCAATGCACCTATCATGATAACCCCTGATTGGAAATTTCCTTTGGAAATCATGTGTGATGCAAGTGACTTTGCTGTTGGAGCAGTCTTGGGACAAAGAAAAGAAAAACGTTTCCACCCAATTTATTATGCTAGTAAAACACTTAACGATGCACAAGAAAATTACACAACTACTGAAAAAGAGTTACTAGCTGTGGTATTTGCTTTTGATAAATTCCGTTCTTACCTTGTTCTTTCTAAAACTGTAGTCTATACAGATCATGCAGCTATCCGATACCTCTTCAAGAAACAAGACGCAAAACCCCGTTTGATCAGATGGATTCTACTCCTCCAAGAATTCGACATTGAAATTAAAGACAAAAGAGGAGCAGAAAACACTGCTGCAGATCATCTTTCACGCCTAGAAGACCCAGCTTTGGAGGCAACCAGAGACGAACAGATCAACGAAAAATTTCCCACAGAGTCCTTGGAAATGGTGGAGAGCAGACAAGAACCATGGTATGCCGACTATGCTAATTACTTAGCTAGCGGTATAGTCACCAAAGGATGGCCGCATCATCAAAGAAAGAAATTCTTTGCTGATGTAAAGCATTACTTTTGGGAAGACCCTTATCTTTTCAAAATGTGTGCCGACCAACTCATCCGAAGGTGTGTCCATGGTAGTGAAGCACGAAGAATTCTCCGTCATTGTCATGAAGGTCCATACGGAGGACATCATGGTGCCGCTAGTACCGCACGAAAGGTATTTGATTCAGGATTTTATTGGCCAACCATTTACAAAGATGCCCAAGATCTTATAAAGACATGTGATGCTTGCCAAAGATCAGGTAATATTTCTTCCAAGAACGAAATGCCTCAGAATGACATTCTCGTTTGTGAAATTTTTGATGTGTGGGGGCTCGATTTCATGGGACCCTTCCCACCATCAAAAGGAAACAAATATATACTTGTGGCGGTTGATTACTTGTCTAAATGGGCAGAGGCCGAAGCTCTTCCAACAAACGATGGAAGAGTAGTGGTAAAATTTCTGAAAAAATTATTCTCTCGTTTTGGAACACCAAAAGCTTTGATAAGTGATAGAGGTACCCATTTTTGCAACCATCAACTCGAAAAAATCTTAACAAGCTATGGGGTCTATCACCGGGTCTCAACAGCGTATCACCCTCAAACAAATGGATAAGCCGAAGTGACTAACCGAGGTTTAAAACGAATACTTGAAAAAACCGTAGGTTTAAATAAAAAGGAATGGGCTGACAAATTAGATGATGCTTTATGGGCTTTTCGAACTGCTTATAAAACCACTATAGGCACAACCCCATATAAGCTCGTCTATGGAAAAAGTTGTCACTTGCCAGTAGAAATAGCACACAGGGCCTACTGGGCAATAAAAAGCGTAAACTTAGACTTAGAAACTGCAGGTAAAAATCGATTATGTCAAATGAATGAATTAGACGAATTAAGGAATTATGCATACTCTAACTCCGAAATTTATAAGGAAACAATGAAAAATTTACACGACAAATATATTAAGCCTAATGAATTTCGAGTAGGAGACCAAGTTCTGTTGTTTAATTCACGACTTTGATTATTTCCTGGTAAACTAAAATCTAGGTGGTCAGGACTTTTTTCCATCACCCATGTTTATCCTCACGGTGCAGTAGAAATTAAAGCTCGAAATGGGATTCCATTTAAAGTCAATGGCCAACGGCTGAAACTCTACCGAGGATCCATTGAGGATGAAGAGGAAGAGATCTCACTTCAAACGGTTAACGAATAAAAAGCACCCACATCATACCCGGTATGTTACGTACAAGTGAGTATACATCGAAACCGGTAAGTCTTCTAACCATGTTTTCGGAAAAATGGGCACTCACACTAGCACAAAAAAAAAACTTTGCTCGGCACGAGGCCGTGTCCGCTGGACACGGGGTCGTGTCGACGCAACCGTCGGGATAAAACCCTCATTTCATAACAGTTACCTCATTCCACACGCCCCGTTTTGCCGAAAACGCTCTGGTTCAAGGCGATTTTCCGCAGATTTCCGACGTTACCTCCACGTTTAACAACATCAAGGTATGATTCTATCATCATTAGTAGTTAGATTAGTTACTTGCATGTAGTTAAACATCAAAAATTTGGGGAAAAATCTAGGGTTCTTCAAGTTCATCCGGATCGAACTTCAAATTTTTGATATAATCTGTTAGTATTAGTTTAGATTAGTGTAATGGGAAGTAAATACACTTGTATTGTTGATAGATTTTCCCGATTTCTCACTAAAACCTCAAACCCTTGTTTTTCAACCGAAAAAGATAAAATTGAAAGGGTAAACGGGTTGTTTTGGGAAAAACGGCACTTAGGGTTTCATTTTCAGGGGAAACCGATCCTACTTGGCTAAAAATTTTCAGATTTTCAGGACCGAGACGAAAAATGAAGATTTTGAGTAACAGACGCCTGGACACGGGGTCGTGCCCGCTGAACACGGGGCCGTGTCCAGCCCACTGTCTGCAGTTTCTTTCAAAATCTCACTGTTTCGTGCTAACTTTTGGTGTATTCTTTCAGATGGCAAAGTTCACAAGGTTCAATGCGAGTGAGCTCGATGCTAGGGCAAGATACGAGCTACTTCAAACAAGGCCCGAGGAGTACCCCAGACGAGCATGCACGGACCTGTTAACCTTGGTAAACCAGCTGGACCGATTCAACAACATCGTTACGGGACCACTAAGGGTTGCATTAACCACTCGGCTTCGGTCGGTGCATCAATGCACCATGGAGTTCTATAGTACTTTTACCTTCACTTCAAGGTGTGACCCGTTCGATAATGAAGGGGTTGCATTTCGATGTGGCGGGACGAGGTACTCGATCTCTATGGCACAGTTCAGAGCAATAGTGGGATTGTACGCTGAAGAAGAATCGGGAAATGAGGAAAATACCGGGGGATTACGAGATTTGGACGAAAATGAACGTCAAGCCGCATGGGCCCAAATCGGTGAAGGAATCTACAACCCTAGCAGCACCAAGAGTACTAAGCTGAGGGATCCACTCTATCGCTACATTCACAGGCTCCTCACCTACTCTCTTAGCCAACGTCACGACAGTAGTGGCGTTGTGGGGTTGAAAGATTTGGTAGTCCTTCACTGCATCCACAACCAAAGGCCCCTTGATGTTCCCTATCTCCTGCTGCGAAACATGCATCTGAACCGCCTTGCTCGTGCTCCAACACCTATCTTCTTTGGAGGGTGGGTGTACCGCCTCTTCAAGCACTTCACGCGCATCCCTAGGTCCTTTGAAAGAAGCCCATGGTCGGGACGAGTTGACTATCACATTTGCCAAGCCATGAACTTACTTTATGAGGCGGAAGATGGGTCAGTGAGTTTTCAGAGAATGCAAGGCCATGCATGGAACCCGCAGGAGGCCCTAGTTCTTCACGCACCACCTCCTCACTACCAGTATCAACCCCATGGTGATCCGGGTCAATCCTCCTCACAAGGAGGCGGTTTTCCTAACTTTCAAAGCTTACATGATCTTTTGCAGGAAAACCTCATGTGCACCAGGAACACCGACAACCTTGCCAACAATACATACCACCGGGTCGGAGCTATCGAACAAAACATCAACGATATACAAGACGACATCGGCAGCATCCGGGAGTATATGGCGGGTCATGGGGATGGAGGTGATGACATCGATGAGGACATGGACTAGGAGGTTGAAGGAGCAGGAGCGGGTTGATGGCGAGCCCACAGGTTAAAGTCCTTTTATCTATCGAAACAGTTTGTGGCCTGCGTGCAAAGTGTTGAACAATTTACTTTCCTTAACTACTTTTATTTTCTGCTTTTATTTTCTTTTACTTTATGCTTTGAACAATTAACGATGGTAATGTAGGATGTTGGTATTACTTGGTGTGGTATGTAGTGATGAAACAGGTACAAACCAAGGCTTAGAGTGCTAAGCATTAGCACTCATAAAGCTAGGATGGAAAAACCGAAGGAAGGAACCTATTTTTTAGGCTTACAGACTGTCCACACGGGGACGTGTCCAGCCGACACGCTCCCGTGCTCATCTCCCAGACCTGCTGTTTGGTTACTTTTCTGCAGATTTTTACCAGACACGGGGCCGTGCCTAGCCAACACACCCCCGTGTCCATCTTCTGTAAGTTTTCATTACTGGCAGTTCACCACGGGGTCGTGTCCAACGGACACGGGGCCGTGTCCAGACTGCCAGTAACATAAATTTTTGCTTTTAACACCATGTTACACATTCAATCAACCTAAAAAATTATTTTTGGGACACATTGAGGACAATGTGTAATTTAAGTGTGGGGGGGGGGGGATGCTAAAACCTTAAATTTTGCAAGTCCTAATAACAAGCTTTACACAAAACTCTATTGGAATCGCTAATCACCCCAAATTTTTTTTTTCAAAAATTTTCAATTTTTTTTACTTGTCTAAAAGTTTAAGTTGGGAATTCTAAGACTAACAAGGTTATATTTTTACAAATTTACAACCGATAGCGTCGTCATAAAAAGAACCAACATAAGAAAATTATGAAACGGCATAACAAGCTTAGTTAAAATTCGATTATATATACTTGATCACACAAAAAACTCATTCCCACAAAAAGTGAGTTTTGAGCCTTTATTGAGCATATAAATATACATCTTTAAGCTAAATGCTCATTTTTCATTTCTTGTGTGAATAGCCGCTTGGTTCTTACGACTCTAGAACTTGCCACGACAATTCATTCCCGGTCCTTACCAACTTAATCCCAAGTAAGTAAATGATAGAGGCATTAGGACTAACACTTTTTCTTTCAAAACCATTATTTTTTTATTTTTCTTTTCACCTACCCAAAAACTCCCCCTAGTTAACCCCTTTGAGCCTAAACCTTTTCATTTCTTAACCCAAAACCCTTTTTACCCCACCAAAAACCCTTTTTATTTTTACCCTTTATTTTAGTAACAAGCTCGGTTTTTGTGTGACTAAAGAAAATGAAAAAAAATAAAGTTAGAAATAAACAAACAAAGCTCTTAAAAAAGCTTGTTTGAAGAAATACTTAATTAAGAATAAAAAGTCACTAAAACAAAATGTTTAACGAAAACCGACGCTCTTTACGCTTTTCGCCCTTTTCTACTAACCACTAACCCAACTACCCACCTTTAGCCCAAGCCTTTACCCAAATAGTCCTCTTGATATTTACAAAGGTAACAAGTTAAAAAGGAGGAGGTTTGATTGCTTGGCAAGCCTATGGTAGGAATAAGTTCCATGCCTGTAACACCTCGAAAAATTTCGTCCAATAATGTCTTGACACGTGTCATAAGGTTCCGTTATGTGAAAACATACTTTAGAGGGACTAAAAGTGACAAACAGTGAAAACTATGGAACGTAAGGGTCCAAAGTGTCAACAATGGATAAATAGGCTCTATGATAACCCCACATAATGTTTATAACCTTTAACGGATGGTTCATGGATCATACGACGCGGAAATTGCACAAAAGTGAAGTATTTCAAACTATAGGGGCCAAAAGTGTCAACATGTTTAATTTATACCTCTGAGTGAACTTTTGGCAGACCCGAAGCTTTGTATAGCTAAAATATACTCACTAGAATATGTGGTAAAAATTTCATGAAGTTTCGTCAACGTATGAGAAAGTTATGGCCAAAACCGTACTTAAGGGACTAAAAGCGTCAACGTCGAATTCAGGGCTTTTCGGTTGAGCGCAAAGTTATCCGAGGGCATTACCATGTTGGTAAAAGTCCTAAGGTCCTTAAAAACCAAGTTTGGGGGTTTACGGGTCGAGAAAAATAGTCGAAACATCGCGTACAAGTTCAGGGGTCAAAGCTGCCAATGTATGAAAGTTGTTTGGCTGAAACAAGGGTCAGGCGACCCGCCTGGGAAGGCCCAAGCGGGCCGCGTGGGACTGCCAGCGAGCAAAAAATCGGATTTGGGTCGAATTGGGTCCGAATTTGAGTGGAATCCAGTTGTCTTTGCCTCCAAGAGCTCCAATTAAATTGCATGCAAGCCTACATCAACAGTAAACCTCAAATTTACAGCTTTAAATCCGAATTTAGCTCATTTCTTGACATTTACAATAGTAAACAAGAACACCAAGACTTGCAAGAGCTCTCAAAGCTTCTCTGGAGATAATCTGATCATCAAGGCCGACTCCTAGTGATCATTTAACACCTATAGGACTCTTGTAAGCATTCAATTCGTTCTTTAATCCGTTTTTGCTTTGATTATTAGTAAAAGTCAAACTCGGTGTTCATAACCTTTGACTTTCTGATTAAACGGATTTCTTTCAGTAATTTCTCGAATTGAAACTTGTTATAGATTGGTATTTATGTGGGAAACAAACCCTCTAAAGGGTACTAACTGATTCCCACTACATGCATGCTTAATGTCGAGTCAAACCTATTTCTAAAAAGTCAACAGAAGTGATTTTTGTGGAAAATGACATGATTAATGATATAGATGACATGCAACCTGATTGATCATTGAAAATAACTTGTAATATATATATAAATGTGTTTTAATCATCATCAACTCGACAATCTATAGTATAGCCACGAATCGGAACCGAAAGTCTTGTAAAACGATTATTTCGTAGACTATCGATTCGGATTCGTACATGCATGTTCGAGATCTGTATTGGAAAGTATTTTTGACTATTTTTTATTTTAGTTGAACTTTCTGGAATTTTCTTTGATTGAGTCTATGCTTAGCCTATTCGAATGCATGTTTCCGGTTTATGCATAAAGTTGACTATTTTGCCCTTTTTGAGTTAAAACGGGATTTTTGGAAAAGTAAAAGGATAGAAATCTTTATTTTTATTATATAAACTTGCACCGAAAGTTTCGGATCAGTTGGTGGTCCAGATTGTGAGTTATGGCCATTAGCGTAAACTATATTATAAATTTACATAAACGGTCCTTTTCGCATAGAACCCGTTTCTGGCCACGTTTTGGTACAAAACTTTTTACCAACAGAAGTAAAATAATATTCTGGGAATTTTGATGATTTTTAATTAATTTTTGGCTGAACGGATCCTAGATCACCTAGTCATTTCGGCTTATGTCGGTTTTGACCGTTTTAGCCATAAAAGGAGTTTTACACATCCTTTTGACCCGAAACCTTTTTCTACTGATTTTATATGATGAATAAATTATTATAAGTATTCTGGAAATATAAAAAATCTCAGATTTTATTTGAAAACCCGAAAACGCCCTTAAATCGCATATTTAGCGTTTTAAGCGCATAGTAAACATTATACTTGTTTTAAACATGTAAGACCTATACTTACTGATGTGTTTAGCATATTTTCATATAATAACAGTAAGTATAATATTTTGAACTCAGGTTTCCAGATTTGGCATTTTTAGCCCTTGTGAAATTACTAAATTGCCCCTACGGTGCATAGTTTGGTTTTAAATGATATATTTGATATATGGGTCATACCCTACTGATATAATATGTTATATTAAGTATATTTACTGTATGAACCCGACCCGAAACTCAGATTTCTAAATTTACCCTTTTATTATCTTTTAAATGACCAAAATGCCCTTCTAAGGCATAAATTGAGTCTAAAATTATTCCGGGCAATATAGAACATAACTTACTGATATAATATCATATTCTAACCATATTACTTCAGGGAACTTGCATTTGAATCTTTTGGCTACCCGTATCGCCCTTATCGCGTTCGGTTCGGTTTACGTAACTAGTTTGCGTAAATTGACCGAAACGGGTCAAACGATATCATTTTTACTTCAAAATCCAGAATGTATTTAGTATACCCATATTATACAAGTATACAAACTTGTCGGGCCTGAATCGCATTCTATCCGGTCTTTCGCTTAATCGTGCGTAAACCGTATCACTCCTAAAACTAACCGGTCAAAGCTTAAGCTTAAATAAAAGGCCGTTAGGAATCTAATAGGTTAATTATAAACCTTTGTTCCAGATTAGGAAGCCCGGTAAAAGCTACCACCACTTATCGTTTGTGACTTATACTTGCTCAGGTAAATACATTTTGACTTATTTTCCCTATACGGGCTTGGGGTACGGTATTTAAAATACCGCTTGATCGGGCGCACAAGTCCTGCGCCCTATGGGTGTACAGTCTTGAATAGCTTGTGTGATTTCGTTTAAACAGTCTTGTCTTACTTAAAGGCTTTGGGGGGTTATTGACCATGTCCCGGATATCCTTGGCATTATCTTACGAGATGGCCACGACCAGAGCACGGGGTGTAGGCGTACACTCGTCGTGTATAACTCTTTAATGTGGTGTGTCAATTAAATCTCTAGCCCGGACAGTAGATCCCGGGCCACCAGAGATATAAGTGCATGTAATTCGTTCACAAGTTTATATTATATAATTATCCCAAGTTAATAAAAATATTTATGCCTTGTGCATTTAAATCAATTTTCAATCATTTTCAAAATGAGTCAGTCGATTTGTATTTACCAGTGTAAACTGACGTATTTTTCCCAAAAGATTAAGTGCAGGTACTATACGGAAATAGGCTGGCTGTTTCCTAGAGAGCGTCCACAATAGTCTCGCAAACTCGGACGACAATTATCTGTTGAACTATTTATTTCTATTTTTATTTGATCCGCCTGTGGATCCATTTCAACTACTGTGATATTTATTATTACACTTTATTTAAAAGTTGAAATGTTTCTATTCTGCTTCCGCTGTGCATTATTATATTGTGTTGATTGTCTATGACGATGCCAACTACGTCACTGTACCCCACACCGGGCCCACCGGTGACACGTGGAAATCGGGGTGTGACAGGTTGGTATCAGAGCCAACGCTGAGTGAATTAAACACTATCCTAATGTGTTTAATCTCAGTTACACAATTGCACATTCCTCGATTTTCGAGTCTAGACAAAGAACTTAGGAAATGTTCGACATTTCGTTTAATTTATTTCTAATTATTATTGCATTGTCTTACATATATTGTTGTGCAACTTGTTTGATTTTTGACAGGATCAGGATGCCGCCAAGGATGAGAGGTCGTGGAGGATTTCCTACATCGCACGATCATGAGGCTGGCCCCTCGCATAGGCGGGCTCCATCCGCTACACACCACACAGCCGCCAACGACCTTTGGAGGTCTTTTGCCGAGCCTGCTAGGCATTCGGTTTCCGCGAGCACTTCTCCGTCATTACCCCACTCGTTTGGGCCCCATTCGGAGAACGGGCCCCATGGTTCGCTTGGATCCTACATACCATTGCACCAGTCACCGCAGCAGTATCCAGCGCCAGCCTACCAGGGTTTATATAACCCTAATGCTTATGTGGAGGAGCCAGTGGGCCACAACCCACTCGGGCCGGAGGACCATTTTCAGGGAGAGCACGAGATGGACGTAGACGAGGATACGGACCCGTCGTTACCACCATCCGGTACGCCTAACCATCCGATTGAGATATCGGATGGGTCGCCATTTAGGGGATCACCCTATAATGGTGGGGACAGTTTTCAGGAGAGGTTTAAGCAGCATGATTGGTACTTCACCCCTAGCCACAACTCTCCGATGCTTCAATCACTCCATGGTACTCCGATGCTCCAATCGCTCCATGGATCGCCGGTGCACTCGCAGCACCACTCGCAGCAGCAGCAGCTCCAGCAGCAGCCGCCTCTACCGCATGACCTATCTGAGGCCCTGTGGCGTGACGTGATCACTCCGTCACCACCGCCGCCGCCAGTCTTACCTCCTCCGCCCCAGAGGCCTAGGAGGAATGCGCGCATGTCTACGCGCGGAGGGATTCGCATAAGCACCCCTCCACGTGTTAGTAGCAGCCGCTACACGTCTTTACCCGGGGAGTCCGAGACAGGGGAGTCTCAGCATCCCGTATCAGAGGTTACCTCTATACCGATCCCGCCTCTGCCGCCGCAGAATTTTGGAGAGCCGATTCCGGCTTATGCTAGTGCCGCTCAGTTCAACCCGTTCGAGCATGTATTTCCTCAGGGTTATGATTACACGGGAGACCCTTACTGGCAAGCTGTGAACTACAGCTCACTCCCTCCTAGTGGTCCATTGGGAGACACTTGGACTGCTGGGCAGTCTACTTTTGGTTACCCTCCGGGTTACCAGCAGCCACCGCAGCCGCAGCCTTACCAGCCGCCGCAGCCGCAGCACTACCAGCCACCACCACCGGCGCCAATGATGTCGCCGCCGCAGGTTCAGGAGATCCTGCATGGGATTGATAGCATGCGACGGGAGATGCAAAATGATCGCCGTCACAACCGTGGCATGTTCCAGAAGGTATTCAGTTTGCTCAAGGGTAAGAGCAAGAAGGATCGTTGAATCCTTCGATTATCATTTCATGTACTCATGTCCCTGCGAGGACATTTATTCCAGTACTCTACCCCTACGTGGGTATATCTATCTTATTCTACCCCTGCGTGGGTATGTTATCCTGTTAACCCCTGCGTGGGTTTGTTTTATTTTATTTTGTTATTGATGTACTTGTTTAGCCCCTGCGCGGGCCTGTTATTCATGCTAGTTATGTTATTTCAAAGTCCCGTTTAGGGCAAATATGTACTGGTATTTTATTGGAAATTTAAAATAGTTAATTTGAATTTCTCATTTTATTTATATGCATGAATAATATTAAAATAGTGGAAAATATCAATTTTTATTTGATTTGCCATTTTATAAGAATCTTAGTAAGGTATAACCTAGCTTGAATGCCTTATTAACAGGCCTGGCTGTGATGGTAAAACCTGGTTGAAAGGATTCAACTCCCTGTTAACATCTGAGAACATGTTAACATTCTGGCTAAGCGTGATCTGTAGAATCACACAAGCCACCCTTTTTGATAAATTACCTACAGATTATATCTGTATACAAGTCTATTAATGACTTGATACCTACGGGTTATGACTATGTCATATAGTGGCAGTTGTGGTCTATGACACCCTGCCTAGTAAAGAATTATCTACAGATTATATCTGTATACAAGTCTATTAATGACTTGATACCTACGGGTTATGACTATGTCATATAGTGGCAGTTGTGGTCTATGACTCCCTGCCTAGTAAAAGATTATTTACAGATTTTATCTGTACACAAGTCTATTAATGGCTTGATACCTACGGGTTATAACTATGTTATATAATGACAGTTGTGGTTTATGACTCTCTGTCTAGTAGAGGATTATTTGTTTAATTATACAATTTATAATCCTATAAAGAAAAATCTAAATTTATAATTTAGTGATTGTCCTTGTGACTAGGCCTATGGTGCCAATATATATATTTTCATTCCTTGATTGCTAATAAGAGCCTGAATGAAATTTATTAAATTAACTGCTAAGGTTTTTGATACCATGGTTAATAAATCGTCTAGGACGATAATACTGTTAGGTTCTAAATAAGACCTTGCCCTTTATTGTAGCTTAAAGCTACGATGGCCAAATCGGAAGAAACCAACAGTCATTCTGGGGAACGCTCAGATAATGCAAAGATTCACGTTACCGGTGCAGAATTGCAAGCACTAATTGATAATGCTGTCGCCAAGGCTATGGATAGGCAGTTCAAAGAATCTAGTGGTACTCAGAGTAGAACCCGCTCAGTGACGCATGTCAAAGCTAAGACTCATTCTGGGGCTCATAGTAAGCCGCCGTCTAAAAAGAGTGAGCCAAAGAAAGTTGAGGATGATAATCATTCCTCCAACCACAGCAGCGTCCCAAAGCAGGAGATTGAGCTGAAGCATGACACGTACAGCAGGTCCTGTACGTACTAGTTTTTTGTATCCTGCAAGCCCAGAGATTTCACTGGGGAAAAGGGAGCCGTCGATTGTATGACGTGGATTGACGAAATGGATACTGTGGTGGATATCAGCGGGTGTGCTGATAGGGACGTCGTGAAGTACGTGTCCCAGTCATTCAAAGGAGATGCGTTAGCATGGTGGAAGTCACTCCTACAAGCTGCCGGTAAGGCCACACTGTACGGCTTGTCATGGGAACAGTTTGTGGCTCTGATTAAGGAGAACTTCTGCCCGCAGCACGAGGTCGAGCGAATTGAATCGGATTTCGTATCCTTAGTCATGAAGAACCTCGATTGTCAAGCGTATCTTACTACGTTCAACACGCTGTCTCGTTTAGTGCCTTACTTGGTGACCCCGGAGCCGCGTAGGATTGCTCGATTCATTGGGGGTCTGGCACCGGAGATTAAAGCCAGCGTCAAAGCTTCAAGACCTACTACATTTAGATCAGTAGCGGATCTATCCCTCTCCCTCACTCAAGACGTGGTTAGATTGAGAGCTATGAGGAGCTCTGAGGAGAACAAACGGAAACGTGAGGATGACACCTCGCAAAGATCCGAAAAGCGACATAGAGGGAACAACGACCACAGGAAAGGGTCGGGGTCTAGGAGAAATGATCATCAGTCGGGTGAGAAACCCAGATGCAAGATCTGCAGAAGGCACCACTTTGGGAGGTGTCGGTTGGAAACTAAATCCCAGTCTTTCGAGAAACGTTGTGGAATCTGCAAGTCCACAGATCATAAAGCTGTGGATTGCAAGAAGATGAAGGATGCAACGTGTTTTGGTTGCAACGAGAAAGGGCACATTCGGCCCAACTGCCCAAAGTTTGCGAAGAAGGCCGAGGAAGGGAAGAAGACTAATGCGAGAGTCTTCAAAATGGACGCAAAGGAAGCAGTCCTTGATGATAACGTCATTACCGGTACGTTCCTTGTAAATGATGTTTTTGCTAGAGTCTTGTTTGATTCGGGGGCTGATAAGTCGTTTGTAGATGATAAGTTTTGTAAACTGTTGAACCTTCCTGTTAAAACCTTAAGTGTGAAATATGAGGTGGAATTAGCCGATGGAACCTTAGAAACCGCCTCGACTGTTCTAGATGGATGTGTTATATCCATTAGGAATCATTCTTTCCCGTTATCCTTACTTCCCTTTAAGCTAGCTGGATTCGACATAGTGATAGGCATGGATTGGTTGTCGAGTAACCAAGCCCAGATTTTGTGCAATAGAAAGCAAGTAATAGTTAAGACTCCGTCCGGTGAGTCACTTACTATTCAAGGAGATACCCAGCATGGATTGCCTGAGCAAGTGTCCATGCTCAAAGCATCCAGATGCATGCAGAAGGGATGTGTCATTTATATGGCACAAGTTACCATAGATGAGCCGAAGCCGAAGATTGAAGATATTCCTGTTATCTCGGAATATCCTGAAGTGTTTCCTGAAGAACTACCCGGTTTGCCACCGGATAGGCAAGTAGAGTTTCGGATAGATATCATTCCAGGTGCTGCACCTGTAGCAAGAGCACCATACAGATTGGCACCAACGGAGATGAAGGAGTTGAGGACGCAGTTGGATGAGCTTTTAGCCAAAGGTTTTATTAGACCTAGCTCGTCTCCTTGGGGAGCGCCAATCTTGTTCGTTAAGAAGAAGGATGGTTCGATGCGTCTGTGCATCGATTACCGTGAGCTTAACAAGGTCACTATCAAGAATAGGTATCCGTTACCCAGGATCGACGATCTGTTCGATCAGCTGCAAGGAGCAAGCTACTTCTCAAAGATTGACCTCAGGTCAGGTTATCATCAGTTAAAGGTCAAGGATGATGATGTGCACAAGACCGCGTTTAGGACTCGTTATGGACATTACGAGTTCCTAGTGATGCCGTTTGGGCTCACTAACGCACCAGCCGCGTTCATGGACCTCATGAATCGCGTCTGCAAACCCTATTTAGATAAGTTCGTTATCATCTTTATTGACGACATCCTTATCTACTCGAAGAGCCAAGCTGACCATGAGAAACACCTTCGTTGTATTCTCAAACTTCTGTATCAGGAGAAGCTTTATGCCAAATTTTCAAAGTGTGAATTTTGGCTTCGAGAAGTCCAGTTCCTTGGACATGTGGTAAGTGAGCGTGGTATCCAAGTAGATCCCGCTAAAGTCGAAGCAGTCATGAATTGGCAGGAGCCGAAGACGCCTACGGAAATTCGCAGTTTCCTTGGATTGGCAGGATATTATAGGCGATTTATCGAGAACTTTTCAAGGATTGCTGCGCCCCTAACTTCGTTGACCCGTAAGAAGATTAAGTTTGATTGGGGCCCTAAGCAGCAGGAATCCTTTGACACTCTGAAGCAGAAGCTGAGCAATGCACCAGTGTTGACATTGCCCGATGGTATAGATGAATTTGTGGTGTACTGTGACGCATCACACACTGGCATGGGTTGTGTACTCATGCAGAAAGGCAAAGTCATTGCCTATGCTTCTCGCCAGCTAAAGGTGCACGAGAAGAACTACACCACCCACGATTTGGAATTGGGTGCGGTTGTATTTGCTTTGAAGTTATGGAGACATTACTTGTATGGAACCAAGTGCATAATTTATTCGGATCACAAGAGTCTTCAGCATCTGTTCAATCAGAAGGAATTGAACATGCGTCAAAGGCGATGGATGGAAACTCTCAATGACTATGATTGCGAGATACGATACCATCCAGGCAAGGCAAATGTGGTTGCCGACGCCTTAAGTAGAAAGGAAAGGGTTAAACCGATCAGAATCAATGCCAAGCGCATTGAAATAAGGAATAATCTGAATGAAAGGGTGTTAGCTGCACAGAAGGGAGCTGTGCTGGAAGCTAACTATCCTGCAGAAAAGTTGGGAGTAACTGAGGAGCAGTTATCCCACGACAAGGATGGAATGTTACGACTAAACGGACGAATATGGGTTCCAGTATATGGAGGACTTCGGGATGTTATCCTCCAGGAAGCCCACAGCTCTAAATATTCCGTTCATCCTGGAGCTGATAAGATGTACCAGGATTTGAAATCAAACTACTGGTGGATTGGTTTGAAAAAGTCCGTGGCCGAGTATGTGGCCAAATGTTTGACTTGTGCGCAAGTCAAGGCTGAGCATCAGAAGCCGTCAGGTTTGCTTCAACAACCTGAAATTCCCAAATGGAAATGGGAAATGGTGACAATGGATTTTATCACCAAGTTGCCGAAGACGAAAAAGGGAAATGATACCATATGGGTCATAGTTGACAGATTGACTAAGTCAGCTCATTTTCTACCCATCAAAGAGACGTATAGCTCAGATATGTTAGCTCAATTATACGTCGATAAGATAGTAGCGCTACATGGTATACCTATATCTATTATCTCGGATAGAGATACTAGATATACGTCACATTTTTGGAAGAGTTTCCAACAATCGTTGGGCACTCGTTTGAATTTTAGTACGGCTTACCATCCTCAGACTGATGGTCAGAGTGAGCGTACTATCCAAACTTTGGAAGACATGCTTCGTGCATGTGCGATCGACTTGGGTGGTAGTTGGGATAAGCACCTACCACTGATTGAATTCTCCTACAACAATAGCTACCATTCCAGCATAAAGGCTGCGCCTTTTGAGGCCCTATACGGTAGAAAGTGTAGATCGCCCATTTGTTGGGCAGAAGTTGGAGATGTCCAGTTGTCTGGACCAGATATCGTCTTTGAGACGACAGACAAGATTGTTCAGATCCGTGATCGTTTGAAAGCTGCCAGGGATAGGCAGAAAAGTTATGCGGATCCTAAGCGCAAAGATTTTCACTTCGATGTGGGTGAAAAAGTGTTGCTTAAAGTATCACCTTGGAAAGGTGTAATGCGATTTGGAAAGAAAGGCAAGCTAAGCCCGAGATACATAGGACCTTTCGAGATAATCGAACGTGTCGGGGCAGTCGCCTATAAGTTAAACTTGCCTGAAGAGCTTAGTGCTATTCATAATGTGTTTCACATCTGTAATTTGAAGAAGTGTTTCGCTGACGATTCACTGGTTATACCGCATACAGATATACACATAGACGAAAGTCTAAAGTTTGTTGAAAAACCTTTGTCGATTGAGGATCGACAGGTAAAGAAGCTTCGAAGGAAGCACGTGCCTATTGTTAAGGTCAAGTGGGATGCCCGTAGAGGTCCCGAATACACGTGGGAAGTGGAATCCACGATGCAAGAGAAATATCCCCATTGTTTGATTAAATCTCGGGGTCGAGATTTCTTTTAAGGGGGTGAGGATGTAACACCTCGAAAAATTTCGTCCAATAATGTCTTGACACGTGTCATAAGGTTCCGTTATGTGAAAACATACTTTAGAGGGACTAAAAGTGACAAACAGTGAAAACTATGGAACGTAAGGGTCCAAAGTGTCAACAATGGATAAATAGGCTCTATGATAACCCCACATAATGTTTATAACCTTTAACGGATGGTTCATGGATCATACGACGCGGAAATTGCACAAAAGTGAAGTATTTCAAACTATAGGGGCCAAAAGTGTCAACATGTTTAATTTATACCTCTGAGTGAACTTTTGGCAGACCCGAAGCTTTGTATAGCTAAAATATACTCACTAGAATATGTGGTAAAAATTTCATGAAGTTTCGTCAACGTATGAGAAAGTTATGGCCAAAACCGTACTTAAGGGACTAAAAGCGTCAACGTCGAATTCAGGGCTTTTCGGTTGAGCGCAAAGTTATCCGAGGGCATTACCATGTTGGTAAAAGTCCTAAGGTCCTTAAAAACCAAGTTTGGGGGTTTACGGGTCGAGAAAAATAGCCGAAACATCGCGTACAAGTTCAGGGGTCAAAGCTGCCAATGTATGAAAGTTGTTTGGCTGAAACAAGGGTCAGGCGACCCGCCTGGGAAGGCCCAAGCGGGCCGCGTGGGACTGCCAGCGAGCAAAAAATCGGATTTGGGTCGAATTGGGTCCGAATTTGAGTGGAATCCAGTTGTCTTTGCCTCCAAGAGCTCCAATTAAATTGCATGCAAGCCTACATCAACAGTAAACCTCAAATTTACAGCTTTAAATCCGAATTTAGCTCATTTCTTGACATTTACAATAGTAAACAAGAACACCAAGACTTGCAAGAGCTCTCAAAGCTTCTCTGGAGATAATCTGATCATCAAGGCCGACTCCTAGTGATCATTTAACACCTATAGGACTCTTGTAAGCATTCAATTCGTTCTTTAATCCGTTTTTGCTTTGATTATTAGTAAAAGTCAAACTGGGTGTTCATAACCTTTGACTTTCTGATTAAACGGATTTCTTTCAGTAATTTCTCGAATTGAAACTTGTTATAGATTGGTATTTATGTGGGAAACAAACCCTCTAAAGGGTACTAACTGATTCCCACTACATGCATGCTTAATGTCGAGTCAAACCTATTTCTAAAAAGTCAACAGAAGTGATTTTTGTGGAAAATGACATGATTAATGATATAGATGACATGCAACCTGATTGATCATTGAAAATAACTTGTAATATATATATAAATGTGTTTTAATCATCATCAACTCGACAATCTATAGTATAGCCACGAATCGGAACCGAAAGTCTTGTAAAACGATTATTTCGTAGACTATCGATTCGGATTCGTACATGCATGTTCGAGATCTGTATTGGAAAGTATTTTTGACTATTTTTTATTTTAGTTGAACTTTCTGGAATTTTCTTTGATTGAGTCTATGCTTAGCCTATTCGAATGCATGTTTCCGGTTTATGCATAAAGTTGACTATTTTGCCCTTTTTGAGTTAAAACGGGATTTTTGGAAAAGTAAAAGGATAGAAATCTTTATTTTTATTATATAAACTTGCACCGAAAGTTTCGGATCAGTTGGTGGTCCAGATTGTGAGTTATGGCCATTAGCGTAAACTATATTATAAATTTACATAAACGGTCCTTTTCGCATAGAACCCGTTTCTGGCCACGTTTTGGTACAAAACTTTTTACCAACAGAAGTAAAATAATATTCTGGGAATTTTGATGATTTTTAATTAATTTTTGGCTGAACGGATCCTAGATCACCTAGTCATTTCGGCTTATGTCGGTTTTGACCGTTTTAGCCATAAAAGGAGTTTTACACATCCTTTTGACCCGAAACCTTTTTCTACTGATTTTATATGATGAATAAATTATTATAAGTATTCTGGAAATATAAAAAATCTCAGATTTTATTTGAAAACCCGAAAACGCCCTTAAATCGCATATTTAGCGTTTTAAGCGCATAGTAAACATTATACTTGTTTTAAACATGTAAGACCTATACTTACTGATGTGTTTAGCATATTTTCATATAATAACAGTAAGTATAATATTTTGAACTCAGGTTTCCAGATTTGGCATTTTTAGCCCTTGTGAAATTACTAAATTGCCCCTACGGTGCATAGTTTGGTTTTAAATGATATATTTGATATATGGGTCATACCCTACTGATATAATATGTTATATTAAGTATATTTACTGTATGAACCAGACCCGAAACTCAGATTTCTAAATTTACCCTTTTATTATCTTTTAAATGACCAAAATGCCCTTCTAAGGCATAAATTGAGTCTAAAATTATTCCGGGCAATATAGAACATAACTTACTGATATAATATCATATTCTAAGCATATTACTTCAGGGAACTTGCATTTGAATCTTTTGGCTACCCGTATCGCCCTTATCGCGTTCGGTTCGGTTTACGTAACTAGTTTGCGTAAATTGACCGAAACGGGTCAAACGATATCATTTTTACTTCAAAATCCAGAATGTATTTAGTATACCCATATTATACAAGTATACAAACTTGTCGGGCCTGAATCGCATTCTATCCGGTCTTTCGCTTAATCGTGCGTAAACCGTATCACTCCTAAAACTAACCGGTCAAAGCTTAAGCTTAAATAAAAGGCCGTTAGGAATCTAATAGGTTAATTATAAACCTTTGTTCCAGATTAGGAAGCCCGGTAAAAGCTACCACCACTTATCGTTTGTGACTTATACTTGCTCAGGTAAATACATTTTGACTTATTTTCCCTATACGGGCTTGGGGTACGGTATTTAAAATACCGCTTGATCGGGCGCACAAGTCTTGCGCCCTATGGGTGTACAGTCTTGAATAGCTTGTGTGATTTCGTTTAAACAGTCTTGTCTTACTTAAAGGCTTTGGGGGGTTATTGACCATGTCCCGGATATCCTTGGCATTATCTTACGAGATGGCCACGACCAGAGCACGGGGTGTAGGCGTACACTCGTCGTGTATAACTCTTTAATGTGGTGTGTCAATTAAATCTCTAGCCCGGACAGTAGATCCCGGGCCACCAGAGATATAAGTGCATGTAATTCGTTCACAAGTTTATATTATATAATTATCCCAAGTTAATAAAAATATTTATGCCTTGTGCATTTAAATCAATTTTCAATCATTTTCAAAATGAGTCAGTCGATTTGTATTTACCAGTGTAAACTGACGTATTTTTCCCAAAAGATTAAGTGCAGGTACTATACGGAAAGAGGCTGGCTGTTTCCTAGAGAGCGTCCACAATAGTCTCGCAAACTCGGACGACAATTATCTGTTGAACTATTTATTTCTATTTTTATTTGATCCGCCTGTGGATCCATTTCAACTACTGTGATATTTATTATTACACTTTATTTAAAAGTTGAAATGTTTCTATTCTGCTTCCGCTGTGCATTATTATATTGTGTTGATTGTCTATGACGATGCCAACTACGTCACTGTACCCCACACCGGGCCCACCGGTGACACGTGGAAATCGGGGTGTGACAGGTTGGTATCAGAGCCAACGCTGAGTGAATTAAACACTATCCTAATGTGTTTAATCTCAGTTACACAATTGCACATTCCTCGATTTTCGAGTCTAGACAAAGAACTTAGGAAATGTTCGACATTTCGTTTAATTTATTTCTAATTATTATTGCATTGTCTTACATATATTGTTGTGCAACTTGTTTGATTTTTGACAGGATCAGGATGCCGCCAAGGATGAGAGGTCGTGGAGGATTTCCTACATCGCACGATCATGAGGCTGGCCCCTCGCATAGGCGGGCTCCATCCGCTACACACCACACAGCCGCCAACGACCTTTGGAGGTCTTTTGCCGAGCCTGCTAGGCATTCGGTTTCCGCGAGCACTTCTCCGTCATTACCCCACTCGTTTGGGCCCCATTCGGAGAACGGGCCCCATGGTTCGCTTGGATCCTACATACCATTGCACCAGTCACCGCAGCAGTATCCAGCGCCAGCCTACCAGGGTTTATATAACCCTAATGCTTATGTGGAGGAGCCAGTGGGCCACAACCCACTCGGGCCGGAGGACCATTTTCAGGGAGAGCACGAGATGGACGTAGACGAGGATACGGACCCGTCGTTACCACCATCCGGTACGCCTAACCATCCGATTGAGATATCGGATGGGTCGCCATTTAGGGGATCACCCTATAATGGTGGGGACAGTTTTCAGGAGAGGTTTAAGCAGCATGATTGGTACTTCACCCCTAGCCACAACTCTCCGATGCTTCAATCACTCCATGGTACTCCGATGCTCCAATCGCTCCATGGATCGCCGGTGCACTCGCAGCACCACTCGCAGCAGCAGCAGCTCCAGCAGCAGCCGCCTCTACCGCATGACCTATCTGAGGCCCTGTGGCGTGACGTGATCACTCCGTCACCACCGCCGCCGCCAGTCTTACCTCCTCCGCCCCAGAGGCCTAGGAGGAATGCGCGCATGTCTACGCGCGGAGGGATTCGCATAAGCACCCCTCCACGTGTTAGTAGCAGCCGCTACACGTCTTTACCCGGGGAGTCCGAGACAGGGGAGTCTCAGCATCCCGTATCAGAGGTTACCTCTATACCGATCCCGCCTCTGCCGCCGCAGAATTTTGGAGAGCCGATTCCGGCTTATGCTAGTGCCGCTCAGTTCAACCCGTTCGAGCATGTATTTCCTCAGGGTTATGATTACACGGGAGACCCTTACTGGCAAGCTGTGAACTACAGCTCACTCCCTCCTAGTGGTCCATTGGGAGACACTTGGACTGCTGGGCAGTCTACTTTTGGTTACCCTCCGGGTTACCAGCAGCCACCGCAGCCGCAGCCTTACCAGCCGCCGCAGCCGCAGCACTACCAGCCACCACCACCGGCGCCAATGATGTCGCCGCCGCAGGTTCAGGAGATCCTGCATGGGATTGATAGCATGCGACGGGAGATGCAAAATGATCGCCGTCACAACCGTGGCATGTTCCAGAAGGTATTCAGTTTGCTCAAGGGTAAGAGCAAGAAGGATCGTTGAATCCTTCGATTATCATTTCATGTACTCATGTCCCTGCGAGGACATTTATTCCAGTACTCTACCCCTACGTGGGTATATCTATCTTATTCTACCCCTGCGTGGGTATGTTATCCTGTTAACCCCTGCGTGGGTTTGTTTTATTTTATTTTGTTATTGATGTACTTGTTTAGCCCCTGCGCGGGCCTGTTATTCATGCTAGTTATGTTATTTCAAAGTCCCGTTTAGGGCAAATATGTACTGGTATTTTATTGGAAATTTAAAATAGTTAATTTGAATTTCTCATTTTATTTATATGCATGAATAATATTAAAATAGTGGAAAATATCAATTTTTATTTGATTTGCCATTTTATAAGAATCTTAGTAAGGTATAACCTAGCTTGAATGCCTTATTAACAGGCCTGGCTGTGATGGTAAAACCTGGTTGAAAGGATTCAACTCCCTGTTAACATCTGAGAACATGTTAACATTCTGGCTAAGCGTGATCTGTAGAATCACACAAGCCACCCTTTTTGATAAATTACCTACAGATTATATCTGTATACAAGTCTATTAATGACTTGATACCTACGGGTTATGACTATGTCATATAGTGGCAGTTGTGGTCTATGACACCCTGCCTAGTAAAGAATTATCTACAGATTATATCTGTATACAAGTCTATTAATGACTTGATACCTACGGGTTATGACTATGTCATATAGTGGCAGTTGTGGTCTATGACTCCCTGCCTAGTAAAAGATTATTTACAGATTTTATCTGTACACAAGTCTATTAATGGCTTGATACCTACGGGTTATAACTATGTTATATAATGACAGTTGTGGTTTATGACTCTCTGTCTAGTAGAGGATTATTTGTTTAATTATACAATTTATAATCCTATAAAGAAAAATCTAAATTTATAATTTAGTGATTGTCCTTGTGACTAGGCCTATGGTGCCAATATATATATTTTCATTCCTTGATTGCTAATAAGAGCCTGAATGAAATTTATTAAATTAACTGCTAAGGTTTTTGATACCATGGTTAATAAATCGTCTAGGACGATAATACTGTTAGGTTCTAAATAAGACCTTGCCCTTTATTGTAGCTTAAAGCTACGATGGCCAAATCGGAAGAAACCAACAGTCATTCTGGGGAACGCTCAGATAATGCAAAGATTCACGTTACCGGTGCAGAATTGCAAGCACTAATTGATAATGCTGTCGCCAAGGCTATGGATAGGCAGTTCAAAGAATCTAGTGGTACTCAGAGTAGAACCCGCTCAGTGACGCATGTCAAAGCTAAGACTCATTCTGGGGCTCATAGTAAGCCGCCGTCTAAAAAGAGTGAGCCAAAGAAAGTTGAGGATGATAATCATTCCTCCAACCACAGCAGCGTCCCAAAGCAGGAGATTGAGCTGAAGCATGACACGTACAGCAGGTCCTGTACGTACAAGTATTTTGTATCCTGCAAGCCCAGAGATTTCACTGGGGAAAAGGGAGCCGTCGATTGTATGACGTGGATTGACGAAATGGATACTGTGGTGGATATCAGCGGGTGTGCTGATAGGGACGTCGTGAAGTACGTGTCCCAGTCATTCAAAGGAGATGCGTTAGCATGGTGGAAGTCACTCCTACAAGCTGCCGGTAAGGCCACACTGTACGGCTTGTCATGGGAACAGTTTGTGGCTCTGATTAAGGAGAACTTCTGCCCGCAGCACGAGGTCGAGCGAATTGAATCGGATTTCGTATCCTTAGTCATGAAGAACCTCGATTGTCAAGCGTATCTTACTACGTTCAACACGCTGTCTCGTTTAGTGCCTTACTTGGTGACCCCGGAGCCGCGTAGGATTGCTCGATTCATTGGGGGTCTGGCACCGGAGATTAAAGCCAGCGTCAAAGCTTCAAGACCTACTACATTTAGATCAGTAGCGGATCTATCCCTCTCCCTCACTCAAGACGTGGTTAGATTGAGAGCTATGAGGAGCTCTGAGGAGAACAAACGGAAACGTGAGGATGACACCTCGCGAAGATCCGAAAAGCGACATAGAGGGAACAACGACCACAGGAAAGGGTCGGGGTCTAGGAGAAATGATCATCAGTCGGGTGAGAAACCCAGATGCAAGATCTGCAGAAGGCACCACTTTGGGAGGTGTCGGTTGGAAACTAAATCCCAGTCTTTCGAGAAACGTTGTGGAATCTGCAAGTCCACAGATCATAAAGCTGTGGATTGCAAGAAGATGAAGGATGCAACGTGTTTTGGTTGCAACGAGAAAGGGCACATTCGGCCCAACTGCCCAAAGTTTGCGAAGAAGGCCGAGGAAGGGAAGAAGACTAATGCGAGAGTCTTCAAAATGGACGCAAAGGAAGCAGTCCTTGATGATAACGTCATTACCGGTACGTTCCTTGTAAATGATGTTTTTGCTAGAGTCTTGTTTGATTCGGGGGCTGATAAGTCGTTTGTAGATGATAAGTTTTGTAAACTGTTGAACCTTCCTGTTAAAACCTTAAGTGTGAAATATGAGGTGGAATTAGCCGATGGAACCTTAGAAACCGCCTCGACTGTTCTAGATGGATGTGTTATATCCATTAGGAATCATTCTTTCCCGTTATCCTTACTTCCCTTTAAGCTAGCTGGATTCGACATAGTGATAGGCATGGATTGGTTGTCGAGTAACCAAGCCCAGATTTTGTGCAATAGAAAGCAAGTAATAGTTAAGACTCCGTCCGGTGAGTCACTTACTATTCAAGGAGATACCCAGCATGGATTGCCTGAGCAAGTGTCCATGCTCAAAGCATCCAGATGCATGCAGAAGGGATGTGTCATTTATATGGCACAAGTTACCATAGATGAGCCGAAGCCGAAGATTGAAGATATTCCTGTTATCTCGGAATATCCTGAAGTGTTTCCTGAAGAACTACCCGGTTTGCCACCGGATAGGCAAGTAGAGTTTCGGATAGATATCATTCCAGGTGCTGCACCTGTAGCAAGAGCACCATACAGATTGGCACCAACGGAGATGAAGGAGTTGAGGACGCAGTTGGATGAGCTTTTAGCCAAAGGTTTTATTAGACCTAGCTCGTCTCCTTGGGGAGCGCCAATCTTGTTCGTTAAGAAGAAGGATGGTTCGATGCGTCTGTGCATCGATTACCGTGAGCTTAACAAGGTCACTATCAAGAATAGGTATCCGTTACCCAGGATCGACGATCTGTTCGATCAGCTGCAAGGAGCAAGCTACTTCTCAAAGATTGACCTCAGGTCAGGTTATCATCAGTTAAAGGTCAAGGATGATGATGTGCACAAGACCGCGTTTAGGACTCGTTATGGACATTACGAGTTCCTAGTGATGCCGTTTGGGCTCACTAACGCACCAGCCGCGTTCATGGACCTCATGAATCGCGTCTGCAAACCCTATTTAGATAAGTTCGTTATCGTCTTTATTGACGACATCCTTATCTACTCGAAGAGCCAAGCTGACCATGAGAAACACCTTCGTTGTATTCTCAAACTTCTGTATCAGGAGAAGCTTTATGCCAAATTTTCAAAGTGTGAATTTTGGCTTCGAGAAGTCCAGTTCCTTGGACATGTGGTAAGTGAGCGTGGTATCCAAGTAGATCCCGCTAAAGTCGAAGCAGTCATGAATTGGCAGGAGCCGAAGACGCCTACGGAAATTCGCAGTTTCCTTGGATTGGCAGGATATTATAGGCGATTTATCGAGAACTTTTCAAGGATTGCTGCGCCCCTAACTTCGTTGACCCGTAAGAAGATTAAGTTTGATTGGGGCCCTAAGCAGCAGGAATCCTTTGACACTCTGAAGCAGAAGCTGAGCAATGCACCAGTGTTGACATTGCCCGATGGTATAGATGAATTTGTGGTGTACTGTGACGCATCACACACTGGCATGGGTTGTGTACTCATGCAGAAAGGCAAAGTCATTGCCTATGCTTCTCGCCAGCTAAAGGTGCACGAGAAGAACTACACCACCCACGATTTGGAATTGGGTGCGGTTGTATTTGCTTTGAAGTTATGGAGACATTACTTGTATGGAACCAAGTGCATAATTTATTCGGATCACAAGAGTCTTCAGCATCTGTTCAATCAGAAGGAATTGAACATGCGTCAAAGGCGATGGATGGAAACTCTCAATGACTATGATTGCGAGATACGATACCATCCAGGCAAGGCAAATGTGGTTGCCGACGCCTTAAGTAGAAAGGAAAGGGTTAAACCGATCAGAATCAATGCCAAGCGCATTGAAATAAGGAATAATCTGAATGAAAGGGTGTTAGCTGCACAGAAGGGAGCTGTGCTGGAAGCTAACTATCCTGCAGAAAAGTTGGGAGTAACTGAGGAGCAGTTATCCCACGACAAGGATGGAATGTTACGACTAAACGGACGAATATGGGTTCCAGTATATGGAGGACTTCGGGATGTTATCCTCCAGGAAGCCCACAGCTCTAAATATTCCGTTCATCCTGGAGCTGATAAGATGTACCAGGATTTGAAATCAAACTACTGGTGGATTGGTTTGAAAAAGTCCGTGGCCGAGTATGTGGCCAAATGTTTGACTTGTGCGCAAGTCAAGGCTGAGCATCAGAAGCCGTCAGGTTTGCTTCAACAACCTGAAATTCCCAAATGGAAATGGGAAATGGTGACAATGGATTTTATCACCAAGTTGCCGAAGACGAAAAAGGGAAATGATACCATATGGGTCATAGTTGACAGATTGACTAAGTCAGCTCATTTTCTACCCATCAAAGAGACGTATAGCTCAGATATGTTAGCTCAATTATACGTCGATAAGATAGTAGCGCTACATGGTATACCTATATCTATTATCTCGGATAGAGATACTAGATATACGTCACATTTTTGGAAGAGTTTCCAACAATCGTTGGGCACTCGTTTGAATTTTAGTACGGCTTACCATCCTCAGACTGATGGTCAGAGTGAGCGTACTATCCAAACTTTGGAAGACATGCTTCGTGCATGTGCGATCGACTTGGGTGGTAGTTGGGATAAGCACCTACCACTGATTGAATTATCCTACAACAATAGCTACCATTCCAGCATAAAGGCTGCGCCTTTTGAGGCCCTATACGGTAGAAAGTGTAGATCGCCCATTTGTTGGGCAGAAGTTGGAGATGTCCAGTTGTCTGGACCAGATATCGTCTTTGAGACGACAGACAAGATTGTTCAGATCCGTGATCGTTTGAAAGCTGCCAGGGATAGGCAGAAAAGTTATGCGGATCCTAAGCGCAAAGATTTTCACTTCGATGTGGGTGAAAAAGTGTTGCTTAAAGTATCACCTTGGAAAGGTGTAATGCGATTTGGAAAGAAAGGCAAGCTAAGCCCGAGATACATAGGACCTTTCGAGATAATCGAACGTGTCGGGGCAGTCGCCTATAAGTTAAACTTGCCTGAAGAGCTTAGTGCTATTCATAATGTGTTTCACATCTGTAATTTGAAGAAGTGTTTCGCTGACGATTCACTGGTTATACCGCATACAGATATACACATAGACGAAAGTCTAAAGTTTGTTGAAAAACCTTTGTCGATTGAGGATCGACAGGTAAAGAAGCTTCGAAGGAAGCACGTGCCTATTGTTAAGGTCAAGTGGGATGCCCGTAGAGGTCCCGAATACACGTGGGAAGTGGAATCCACGATGCAAGAGAAATATCCCCATTGTTTGATTAAATCTCGGGGTCGAGATTTCTTTTAAGGGGGTGAGGATGTAACACCTCGAAAAATTTCGTCCAATAATGTCTTGACACGTGTCATAAGGTTCCGTTATGTGAAAACATACTTTAGAGGGACTAAAAGTGACAAACAGTGAAAACTATGGAACGTAAGGGTCCAAAGTGTCAACAATGGATAAATAGGCTCTATGATAACCCCACATAATGTTTATAACCTTTAACGGATGGTTCATGGATCATACGACGCGGAAATTGCACAAAAGTGAAGTATTTCAAACTATAGGGGCCAAAAGTGTCAACATGTTTAATTTATACCTCTGAGTGAACTTTTGGCAGACCCGAAGCTTTGTATAGCTAAAATATACTCACTAGAATATGTGGTAAAAATTTCATGAAGTTTCGTCAACGTATGAGAAAGTTATGGCCAAAACCGTACTTAAGGGACTAAAAGCGTCAACGTCGAATTCAGGGCTTTTCGGTTGAGCGCAAAGTTATCCGAGGGCATTACCATGTTGGTAAAAGTCCTAAGGTCCTTAAAAACCAAGTTTGGGGGTTTACGGGTCGAGAAAAATAGCCGAAACATCGCGTACAAGTTCAGGGGTCAAAGCTGCCAATGTATGAAAGTTGTTTGGCTGAAACAAGGGTCAGGCGACCCGCCTGGGAAGGCCCAAGCGGGCCGCGTGGGACTGCCAGCGAGCAAAAAATCGGATTTGGGTCGAATTGGGTCCGAATTTGAGTGGAATCCAGTTGTCTTTGCCTCCAAGAGCTCCAATTAAATTGCATGCAAGCCTACATCAACAGTAAACCTCAAATTTACAGCTTTAAATCCGAATTTAGCTCATTTCTTGACATTTACAATAGTAAACAAGAACACCAAGACTTGCAAGAGCTCTCAAAGCTTCTCTGGAGATAATCTGATCATCAAGGCCGACTCCTAGTGATCATTTAACACCTATAGGACTCTTGTAAGCATTCAATTCGTTCTTTAATCCGTTTTTGCTTTGATTATTAGTAAAAGTCAAACTGGGTGTTCATAACCTTTGACTTTCTGATTAAACGGATTTCTTTCAGTAATTTCTCGAATTGAAACTTGTTATAGATTGGTATTTATGTGGGAAACAAACCCTCTAAAGGGTACTAACTGATTCCCACTACATGCATGCTTAATGTCGAGTCAAACCTATTTCTAAAAAGTCAACAGAAGTGATTTTTGTGGAAAATGACATGATTAATGATATAGATGACATGCAACCTGATTGATCATTGAAAATAACTTGTAATATATATATAAATGTGTTTTAATCATCATCAACTCGACAATCTATAGTATAGCCACGAATCGGAACCGAAAGTCTTGTAAAACGATTATTTCGTAGACTATCGATTCGGATTCGTACATGCATGTTCGAGATCTGTATTGGAAAGTATTTTTGACTATTTTTTATTTTAGTTGAACTTTCTGGAATTTTCTTTGATTGAGTCTATGCTTAGCCTATTCGAATGCATGTTTCCGGTTTATGCATAAAGTTGACTATTTTGCCCTTTTTGAGTTAAAACGGGATTTTTGGAAAAGTAAAAGGATAGAAATCTTTATTTTTATTATATAAACTTGCACCGAAAGTTTCGGATCAGTTGGTGGTCCAGATTGTGAGTTATGGCCATTAGCGTAAACTATATTATAAATTTACATAAACGGTCCTTTTCGCATAGAACCCGTTTCTGGCCACGTTTTGGT
Source organism: Helianthus annuus (assembly GCF_002127325.2). Taxonomy (NCBI): domain Eukaryota; kingdom Viridiplantae; phylum Streptophyta; class Magnoliopsida; order Asterales; family Asteraceae; genus Helianthus; species Helianthus annuus. Next base: position 125,291,316 of record NC_035445.2, read on the forward strand.
ACAAAACTTTTTACCAACAGAAGTAAAATAATATTCTGGGAATTTTGATGATTTTTAATTAATTTTTGGCTGAACGGATCCTAGATCACCTAGTCATTTCGGCTTATGTCGGTTTTGACCGTTTTAGCCATAAAAGGAGTTTTACACATCCTTTTGACCCGAAACCTTTTTCTACTGATTTTTTATGATGAATAAATTATTATAAGTATTCTGGAAATATAAAAAATCTCAGATTTTATTTGAAAACCCGAAAACGCCCTTAAATCGCATATTTAGCGTTTTAAGCGCATAGTAAACATTATACTTGTTTTAAACATGTAAGACCTATACTTACTGATGTGTTTAGCATATTTTCATATAATAACAGTAAGTATAATATTTTGAACTCAGGTTTCCAGATTTGGCATTTTTAGCCCTTGTGAAATTACTAAATTGCCCCTACGGTGCATAGTTTGGTTTTAAATGATATATTTGATATATGGGTCATACCCTACTGATATAATATGTTATATTAAGTATATTTACTGTATGAACCAGACCCGAAACTCAGATTTCTAAATTTACCCTTTTATTATCTTTTAAATGACCAAAATGCCCTTCTAAGGCATAAATTGAGTCTAAAATTATTCCGGGCAATATAGAACATAACTTACTGATATAATATCATATTCTAAGCATATTACTTCAGGGAACTTGCATTTGAATCTTTTGGCTACCCGTATCGCCCTTATCGCGTTCGGTTCGGTTTACGTAACTAGTTTGCGTAAATTGACCGAAACGGGTCAAACGATATCATTTTTACTTCAAAATCCAGAATGTATTTAGTATACCCATATTATACAAGTATACAAACTTGTCGGGCCTGAATCGCATTCTATCCGGTCTTTCGCTTAATCGTGCGTAAACCGTATCACTCCTAAAACTAACCGGTCAAAGCTTAAGCTTAAATAAAAGGCCGTTAGGAATCTAATAGGTTAATTATAAACCTTTGTTCCAGATTAGGAAGCCCGGTAAAAGCTACCACCACTTATCGTTTGTGACTTATACTTGCTCAGGTAAATACATTTTGACTTATTTTCCCTATACGGGCTTGGGGTACGGTATTTAAAATACCGCTTGATCGGGCGCACAAGTCCTGCGCCCTATGGGTGTACAGTCTTGAATAGCTTGTGTGATTTCGTTTAAACAGTCTTGTCTTACTTAAAGGCTTTGGGGGGTTATTGACCATGTCCCGGATATCCTTGGCATTATCTTACGAGATGGCCACGACCAGAGCACGGGGTGTAGGCGTACACTCGTCGTGTATAACTCTTTAATGTGGTGTGTCAATTAAATCTCTAGCCCGGACAGTAGATCCCGGGCCACCAGAGATATAAGTGCATGTAATTCGTTCACAAGTTTATATTATATAATTATCCCAAGTTAATAAAAATATTTATGCCTTGTGCATTTAAATCAATTTTCAATCATTTTCAAAATGAGTCAGTCGATTTGTATTTACCAGTGTAAACTGACGTATTTTTCCCAAAAGATTAAGTGCAGGTACTATACGGAAATAGGCTGGCTGTTTCCTAGAGAGCGTCCACAATAGTCTCGCAAACTCGGACGACAATTATCTGTTGAACTATTTATTTCTATTTTTATTTGATCCGCCTGTGGATCCATTTCAACTACTGTGATATTTATTATTACACTTTATTTAAAAGTTGAAATGTTTCTATTCTGCTTCCGCTGTGCATTATTATATTGTGTTGATTGTCTATGACGATGCCAACTACGTCACTGTACCCCACACCGGGCCCACCGGTGACACGTGGAAATCGGGGTGTGACAATGCCGCTCTCGACTGATTCACTAAAAATACACCTTCGGCAGAGTGTGAGTGATTTCTCCCGTGAGGTATGTGAACTTGTATATAAATGGAATTTTAAAAAGGCATGTTATGCCCAAATAAGTAATTTCTCTTATGAGACGTTCTAAATAAATCATAACGAATAGGATTGTAAATAATTAAAAATAAAACCCAATAAAAGTCTTGGATTCCCGACACTCTAGGACAAGCCAAAACCTTCTCTTCTACCCATTCCATTTGGGAGTGTAAGCCACATATTAAAGAGTTTTGCTTGAGGACAAGCAAAGATTCAAGTGTGGGGGTATTTGATGTGTGTAAAATGCAACATATAAATTACATCAAATGAGGCATAAAACTAACCCTTTTTAAGTACTAATGTTGGAAAAAGAGTGTTTTTGTCTTCCTTTTGTATTTTCAGGATTAAATGAGCTCAAATTAACAAAAGAAGCAAAAAGACAGCTAAATCTAACATAAATACAAGAAAAGGAACATAAGTGGATTGCCCGACCCCTCGACAGCATCCTCCCAAGCAAAATAGAGAAGGCAGAAGACTGAACACGCCCCGTGCTCAGCCAGCACGGGGCCGTGCCCAAGAAGCAGCAGAAAAGACAAACCAGTAGAAGCTTCTATTGCCCACCATGGGGCCGTGCCCAGTGAACACGGGGGCGTGGCGAAAGTACTGCAGGCGAATTAATTGTAATTGCGAATTACAATTAATGAAGAGAGAGAATGTCAGACAGGCACGGGGCCGTGCCCAGCGGACACGGGGCCGTGCCCAGCCTTCTGTTCAGCCTATAAATAAGAGTGCTTGGTTTCATTGCAACTCATCCCTTGGCACACCACCTCTCTCACACTTCATCCACCACTCACCACCATCACAACACCATCATCCACCACCATCTTCCATTGTCCATCATAGAGTGTGTGAGTCGTCTCGGGATCCAAGATTGATCGTAAGAGTTCTTGACAATCAAGGCCATGTTTGCCTAAGTCTCTTACATCACTTGGTGAAGACAAGTGTTTAGTATAATACTTTTTATTTTTAATCTTTTGCACTTTTTATTTGGTTTCGTATTAATGACTTTAATAACGGGTTGCTTATGTTGAAGGTGACTTTTCCTTATCGTTTGTCCGTGGTGTCTTGGCATTATTTTACTGTCTATATAAAATAAAAGATTTTCACCATTCATATCTCCACGGTCTATATGGAGGTATGTTGGCTACCTGGTCGGGGGTTAAGGGAACGGTTTGGTAAGGGTCTTGCCCTTGTTTAGCGTTTAGAGGTCCTGCAAGGGACCTGGGTCAAATTTAGTAGGGTCTCCTTCAATACCCATAGGTATTGGATGGCGGGGATCCAAACTCTTTGACCCCCTCATAAGTTAACTACTATTAATACTATAACCCGGCTATTTAGGACTGTATCCCTGCTGACTCAGACTACTTAGTCGAGGGTAACGTCACCTCCAAAAGAGGGGCCTACCATAATTTGCATTAATAACTTAATTCATTATCTTTCAATAATCCGACCCTTTAGGATTGTATCCTTGCTGACTCAAACTACTGGGTTGAGGGTAACGTCGCCTTCAAAAGAGGGGCCTACTACAATAACTAAGATAATCTCTTAAATAAGTGCAAAAGTGCGAAAATAATCAAAGGTTATACTAATACACGAGTCGGATCCAAGTGATTCATCTTGTCTATCTGTTTTTATTTTTATTTTATCTTTCAGCATTTAGTTAGTTTTTATTTTCTTAGTTTAAAAATCTTTTCTAACATTTTGATTTGGTTAGACGTTGAGGATAAACCGGTACTAAAAGCTCTTGTGTCCTTGGACGACATCGGTATCTTACCAACACTATACTACGTCCATGATGGGTGCACTTGCCCATATGTGTGTTTAGTGTTAGTGAATATCGTGTTTTACAAATTTAAAACTTGGCAAAAAGTGTAAAAAGGGCTTAAAATATACATCTAAAATATATACACACTGACACGCATCAAACTTATTTATTCTTTAAGCATATTACAAACATTTAAGAACTGATTCATTTTATAAAACTGAGAATGTAAACCAGTCGATAAGCTATATTTATTTTTGTGTAGAAACAAATATTTATAATTTCATATTTTATTTAAACGTTCTTATAACCAACCAAGTTTTATAAATTATAACTTTTCTTTGTCAAATCTATCCGAATTAGATAACTTATCAAACTTAATTGTCATCGATTAAACTCATTTTGTATAGTAATTTTATCAGATTAGTCTAATTAGATAATTGTGTAAACTGACCTTTTCAACTTTTTATTTATTTATTTTATTCAAAAGGTTTACATAAACTAAGATCCCTAAATACTTGATCAGATTTCTATTGCTATTTAAACCTAGCCAAATAATTATTTATTTTACTTAAATAATCATACAAAGAATTTGTTTCAGATGAATAACCCTTGACTTGTAGTTTTGTCCAACACATTTAAAACCGTTTATAATTAACTAGAAGATTTCTTATGTCTTATGTTATTTTCACAACTCTTAATACGTAACGATTATTCATTTGAGTTTAAAAATCAAAACTCTAGTCATTTCCAAATCAAATCTAGAATCCCTAATTGCCTATAGTCCTAGAACACCTTAGCCATTAACCTAAGTCATTTTCTTATTGAACACTATTATTTAATCAACTTAGGACAAATCCCGGATTCCCGTCACTTCATTACGTAACAAGACTAGCGTGCTTTGGTTATTCGACTCGCCTCGTATGCTCATGTGGCAATTCTCATAGAATGTTTCTTCGCAACCAGTGAGTAATTTCTTCCATTTCCCCTTTTTTTTATCTTTTACAAATTTTGGGGTGCATCATGTTACACTTTTCGATTTACTTAACATGCTATGATCAAGTGTTATTATGTGAACGTCTTATGTGTATTCTATTATTCTATATGCTATCTGATGTCAAGTCTATTGCATGCTATTATTCTAGTGGATCCACACGGCTGACCAGGTTCCCCACGGCCATGGGTTGTAGCCTAGTATCGCCAACAGTATTAGACTCGCTCCTCGGGGCTTGAGCCTAATGCACGCTATTATCAGGAGTCTATTTATTTTGGGTGTTTGTGTTGTTATTGATGGTGTATTCTTGTTTGCTAAATTTGGATTTATGGATATGTTTACTATGTTGATGATATGAGACCATTTACACACTAACCTTGAGGTGCATGTTAAAAAAAAAAATTTAAAGAATTAAATATAAAAGTGTTTTCTATAAAAAGGAGGAAATTATTCACCAACTTATTTGTTGACCCAAAAATATATTTTTCTAACATGGTGCAGGTTTTCAAAGTTGATGATCAAGTGATGTGGACACATAGCATGGGCCTTAGGAAAATAAATTGAAATCTTGATATGTTTGTATTGAATAATGTATGAACAATTTTGATTATTATATGATATGTGACTATTTAAATGGATATGCTTTAAATATTGAAACAATAATTAGTTGTCATGAGCTATGGGCAATCATCATGCCCCAACCTTTCCGCTGCGGGTCGGGGTGTGACAAAACGGTCCACAAATCCGTCTTGAATCTGGATAACACAATAGCGATTAATGAACACATTGATTTTAAAAAAATCCTTCAAAATCAAACAAAAAATGAACCTGGGTAAATATTGTGGATATGTTTTTAGTGTTGATGAATCCACTGACTTCATCATCACCAAACCTGGATCAAAATCAAAATAAAAATCAAATTAGGAAATTGAGAGGAATAGAAAAGGATTCGAAATCGGTTTGTAAGATTAAATATATTATAATATGATATTTAATCTAGTAACCATTATAATCATTTACATTATATGGATCAAAATATATAACAACATATTAAATAATTAGTTAGTAATTGTTGATGGGCCATATTACCCTTATTAACTAATTAGGGTTTCCTCTTGGGTGCATATATAAGGAGACTAATGTAGAGGTTAAAATGTTAGACTTCAAGATAACCTAATTACTCATAACATCAAATCGCCTCCTCTCCATAGCCGATTACCCTTTATCGGTTTTCTCATCACCATCATTAGATTGCACCCTAAGGAGGAACCAGATCACTCTGACAATCATGTCAAACTCTATTGCTGCGGCTTCATCTGGATTCTCTGTTGGCATGTCTGCTGCAATCAAAGGTATGTTTCATGTTTTCCATTATGCCTAAATCAGAACTGATCAACATGTGGTATCAGAGCATAAGTTGATTAATCAGTTCTGTTTTCGTATCCATTAATCCTGGGATTGAAATCTGGAAAACATAAGTTTTGAAAACCTTATAAACATCACAGCCGATTTCGAGTGATTCAAAATCACTGTTTAAATGATTAAGTTGGTAAATAATATGACTCGAAGCCAATATGGGTAATTTTATGTCCGAAATATGTTTTAGAAGTCTTAATTTTCAGGTTTTGGGTTCCAGAAATTATGGGTTTTATTTTGGGTTCATCATGTGTTCTTAGGAAAATTCGAAATTCCTTTATGTTTTGCAGTGTAATTAGGATTATTGAGTGTTTTTCCTGTTTTGATCCAATTTTATCTTCTAAGTTTTTCGAAACCTGTTTATTGATAATTTGATTATAATTTTTGAAATATTTGATAAAATTAGATCAGCACTAAAATAGGAAATTACATCTCAAAATCCCTAAGAATTCGAATTTTCAGTTATTTTCACAATAGCAGCTGTTTACAGAAGGTTCGAGATCACCCTTAACGACTCGAGACCAAGATTTCGACTCGAGACCATAAGATTTTGACTCGAGACCATAACGTTTCGACTCGAAATCATAAGGGTTTTCAGTCTTTCAAGACTCGAGACCATGATTGCGACTCGAGACCACAAGGTTGCGACTCGAAATCATAAAGGTCTCAATCTTTACAACTCGAGACCTTAATGACTCGAAACCTCATAATGATTCAAGTTGAGTTGAGACCTTACTCGAGATCTCACTCGAGACCTCATAACTAAGTCGAGACCTCATAACTGAGTCGAGATCTCACTCGAAACCTAAGACTAACTCGAAATCTCAACCTCATTACTTTATTAGGCTGTTTAATGTGAACTAAATTTTGGCTATTAGATAATTGGTTTTTGTAAATACTTAGTTAATTAATCAGAATCAGATAATGTTTTACAAAACCAAAATGGCTTAACTTGAATGAGCTTCTGGTGTATCATTTCTGGCCAAAGCTGATTTAATACATCTACTTATCGTTCAAGTATTATGAATGTTATGTTGAGTGTGCATTACAAACGTGAATGTCTTAATATCTGGCCAAAGCTGATTTAATTCATTCATGTATAGCATACTCAACAGGTGCATAACTAAAGTGGTTGTCTCATTTCTGGCCAAAGCTGATTTATCACAATCACTTTGCACACATGCTTAGATGATTACACTTCTGGCCAAAGCTGATTTGTCTTCGTTTAAGTAGAATTTTAACTAAGTCTATTATTTTGATGTTAGTAATAGACATATCACAACTTCTTTATATAATGATCCTCACATTAATGATCCTTCATTGATCTTATGATCATTTTTGTCTGCCTAATTTTTAGCACCCATAACTTTACTCACTATAACTTTCTTCAATAAATTGGTATCTCATCCACTCTAATTCCTAAACCTAATATGTTTTGCTTTATTTAAAGTTTCTATAAGATTAGCTCCTAAATTAAATCCTTGATTATCTCCTAAGACACGATAAGCCTATTGCTCTTTTCTGATAAAGGTACTACAGAAGAAAAGTAGAGCATGATGAATATGACAAATCGAACATGATGTCTCTTATGACAATCAAGAACTCTTTAACATAATTGCTATCACTAAAGTTATTCCAGATTAAGTCTTTCCTAAGACTAATCTATTATCAGTGGAATAATCACAAGAACTCCTAAGATGCATGCCTTCACTTAAAATTTTAAACTATAAGGTTAAGTGGCATTCATGAATACATCATTATGTACAGTACCATGACCCATAAAGTTAAGGGCTTACGCATGGAAATAAGTACAATTTTTCAGTACATGACATACTAAGATTTTCACTTGTACAATTTGATGCCTTATAAATCAACTATAACACTCAAAAGTACCAAAGGAAAATGAGTGTGTTAATAAGCAACATATGTACAAAGAAATAAATGTTTGAAACTGGAAAATAAGATATTATTCACCTTACAACCACTAAAACCTTTAAAAGAGGATTGTTCTAAGGTTCATATTCAAAATACAAGTACAAAATTCCAACTCTAAGGTTCTTCAAGGGAGAATCTCACTGCATAATTATGCCATTAGACTAGGCATAAGCAACGACACTATCCATTATTCAAAAGAGCAGTTGGATAAGTTAATTAGGTAGTCACTTACTAATAATATTTGAGTCTGCTAATTTTAATATTCCTATTAACACATGATTAGTTGACTCTAGTTCCATACGTTTCCTTACCAGAATTCAACAAATAACTAACATGAGAGTTAGTGACAAAATTAAACGTTAAGACTATAAGAACCATAATGAGCAGTCTTCTAACAAAGCTTTTCGATACCTTACATATTCAGAAGATTAATCAGAATACAGTATCATTGCTTAGGCTATGTCATGAAGGTTGTAAGGTTTGCATAACCAACATAAAGTCACACTTACCTTAAACTCTCATATTATCTGTTCTCAGTATCCGGATAGAAACATTACTAAGATGAAACAAGATGACACCTTACATTTTCACAACTTTTGTTATCATGCAAATGAGAATTTGACAAAAGGAAAATGAGACCTATAAATTTCATCAATTATAATCGAAATTCATGAGAAATCATGACATGGTTAATGAGGATGATTATTCAACAAATCTCATTCTAAGTGATTTTAAATCATGATGTTAAAAGCCATAAAATATTACTTGGCTTAAGGAAGAAGTATGGTTCCATCATAAGTCATTCATTGACATTCGTGGAACTTATTCCAAATGGAATATTCAAACATAATTCATTTATCATTTAAAAGACTATCAGCTTGTATCTAAGTTCGTCGTATATGGCCCACGGTCTTAGAAGAAATCTATTCATATATGTACTTAATAAGATTTCTATTAAATATGTCCCTAAAGTTTCTTATGATATCTGGACATTAAAGAAATCAAATAAAGTCTAACATATATATGATAGGTTCCGACGTCACGTACCTCATTGAAACTTCTCTTGTAGCATTTATAGAGATATCAAAGATCAGTGGGAGCATTAAGTGTCTTAATAATAACTTCTAATAGTTGCAAGAGGTGGGGGAGTGAAAACTTTATATTACTTCAATTTACACCTCTTGTACAAGACACTGCTCCATCTTGACACTGTTCTATCAAAACTTGTCTCCTTAAAATATAAAGCTACACTTACAAAAGTTTCATTGTTTCTTAATTGTGGGCACACATAGATTTCTTACCTAAACTAACATAATCCTCAACAAGAGAAATCACAACGACTAACGTCACAAATTTGTTTTTTCTCTATTAGAATTTATTGGCCGTTACATATTGACCCTAAGCATGCTGAGTTCCTTAAGATTTCTAAGGTCAGTGGGAGAAGTCAAAGTCCTTATCATGACTTGCAAGGAATACAAGAGGCGGGGGGAAGAGTGTCATTAAATTTCACTCTAAATTTAACTCCAATTACACCTCTTGTACACCATACTGCACCAACTCTTACACACTTAGAATCCTAAAAACGATAGCAACCTAACGAAGAGCTAATCCATAAAACTGAAACTTCTAATAAACCCAATAATCAACTCAGGAGGTCATCTAGGTTTAAAAACCTACTAACTTTGATGATTACATAACCTCCCTAACTAAAGTTGAAACGGATTTTGGAAAAGTTTACTGATCCTATCTCTCCAAATTAAGCCATTAGTGTCAATCAATGTTCTAAATGGAATAAAAAAAAATTCCAGTAAAACTGATTTTATGTGTTCGTATAACGTTTAGGATTTGATTGAATTACCTAAGAGTGTTCATAACTTAACCAAATCCTAATATAAGCGTTAAGACACAAAGAAGCATGATTGATTGTCAAAGGTTGTACTCAGGAAGAGATAACTTATTAAAGAATCTTTCTTACATATCTAACAAAAGATTTCATTTAGGATCATCACTGTTCTAGTAGCTTATAATAGTTTAAAGCTACATTAGATGAACATTAAAACAATTTTCCCTAACAATTAGCTGACACATTCACATGTTCATAAAACTACCTGAAAGTTCTAAACTTAAGGTTAAAGAACAGATTGTCTATAAGCCAATAAAATCCATGTATGGGTTAATGCAAACATCATAATATGATGAAATCTTAATGCAATTATTTTCATCAAGAATCAAGTGGATTAATGTACCTACCTCAAAATGAGTGAGAGCAACTAAGATAAACTTGTCTATATAGATGATATTCTTTTGACAAGTATATGTTACATAAGTCAAAGCAATGTTAACACAAACTTTGATAATATAGATCTCAGAGATATCTCTTACGTGATAGATATCATAACATACCGAGATAGACCCAATGGGACATTAGTTCTGTTCCATAAGTTTAACCTTAAATGGGTCCTTACACATGTAACAGACAATACTGCTCTTCATTAGAGGATAATAGGATAAATGAGATTATTTACTTACGCTTCATTAATTAGAAGCCTTATGAAAATTCAAGTCTATACTCGTTTAGATATTACTCACATTGCAACACACTAGATATGTCTAGATTAATGTGAAGCATCTAATAGAGTATCACAATATCTTTAAAAGAAACGAGAGGCTATGATTTAAAGAAGAAGTGAGAACTCAAACCGGTTGATTACTCTAACTTTGTAATATTCAAATATGACAAAATGTAATTTCGGGTACATATTTATGTCAGCAGACAAAACCTATCTCGTGGAGGAGTCATATTAGACTGATATCGACAACCTAAGTTATAACGACATAATATAGTCACTAAATGTTGTTGGAAATTTATCAGTGGACTCATAAGTTTATTAACTCCATATAATTAATATATTGAAGACTTCTTGTGATAAAGTCAGCTACCATGTCTCCTTGAACAGTAAGAGTTCGAGAGGTGTTGCATTAAGTTTCGATACGCAATTAATTATTTGTTTATGAACGAAATGAGGAAACTAAGTCTTTGTATCGAATACATTCATGATATGCTTAAGGATCATATAACTGAAGGGTTATTACCCATAAGTCTTATTAAGAGAGCTCATAGACGGGTTTTAATTGATGGTCATGTGCAACTGCATATCGTACTATGAATGACTAAGTATTAGTTAATTTTCCTCATTAGTTTGATTTTGTATGTCTCTAAGCATATGTTAAACCGGTATAATAGCATATAGACAAATAAAATTACAAGTCAAACAAAGGGCTTATGCGTATTTTGATCATAAGGATTAAGTTTTAAATTGAGGCTATAGTATGACTAACGGGGGTCATGAGTCGCATAATGATTCAACGGCTGTATTTCTCTGCTATAGTTCTTGGTTTCAGGCTAAAATGAGTGTTAACTCCTGATGAGGCTTATCTAATACTCATAGTAAATGATTACTCGACTAAGTGGGAGAATGTAAGGTTAAATATATTATAATGTGATATTTAATCTAGTAGCCATTATAATCATTTACATTATATAGATGAAAATATATAACAACCTATTAAATAATTAGTTGGTAATTGTTGATGGGCAATATTACCCTTATTAACTAATTAGGGTTTCCTCTTGGGTGCATATATAAGGAGACTAATGTAGAGGTTAAAAGGTTAGACTTTAAAATAACCTAATTACTCATAACATCAAAGCGCCTCCTCTCCATAGCCGATTACCCTTCATCGGTTTTCTCCTCACCATCATTAGATTGCACCCCTAAGGAGGAACCAGATCACTCTGACAATCATGTCAAACTCTATTGCTGCGGCTTCATCTGGATTTTCTGCTGGCCTGTCTGCTGCAATCAAAGATATGTTTCATGTTTTCCATTATGCCTAAATCAGAACACGGCTGTCATAGAAAAGGAATTGAGAGGAATAGAAAAGGATTCGGTTAAGAGTCGAACTGGCGCCCCATATGTGTTGAAGTGGTGTGACCATCACCGAAATGATTTGTGCTTTTGTTTTATAAACGGTATCTTTTGAATGAATAGATGTGATGGTGTTGTGAGGCAATCCAAGTTGCTAATTGTATAAGGGTATAATTATAATTCCTGAGGATCAAATAGAAAGTTTGATCAAGGTGAGAACCATAAGAAGGCATTTTAGCCTTACATCTGGCAAAGTGGAAAAAATAAGTAAAAAGACGTTTTGGTCCAGCATAAATTATATCATATAACCTAGTCTTTAAGAAAACCCAGTTCCATCAGAAACAATAACGTATCATCATCCATCATCGTAGCGCTGCAACTCATGCCCATTCACCATCATCTTACCGAAATAAAACAGTCGGTTGGTGCCGACAACCGTCTTTTGTCGATGCAGCCCCAATTTCACCACCATCTCTGTCTCCAAGAGATTTTGTTGAAACTGAAGCAAATGTGATTTTTTTGTTGTACGTTTGTGAAATTCAGACTCAAAATATTTTGGTATTGAATTTTGGAGCAATTCTAGGTGATTTCTGCCAAGAAAGAAGATGATTAATTCGAGATAGCACACACACAAATGCAGGTTTGGAGAAAATTGTGTTTTTGTGTAAATAACCGTTATTTTTATTATTTGTTTGTATGTAAAGTTGACTGAATTGCAATTAGAGAAAAATTCAAGAAATTGTGATTGTTGTTTATTTATTTAATTAAACTATGATGATAAATGGCAATCAGAATAACATTTTTAATCAGGATGTGTTATTTAAATCTTTTAAGCTTTTAGAAGCTTTAAATAATTATTTAAATCTTTTAAGCTTTTAGAAGCTTTAAATAACACATCTGATTAAAAAAAGTTATTTTGATTGCCATTACTTTAAAAAAAAAGGTTTTAGAAGTTGTGATTAATTTGTTGGTTTTATAACATACACTAGCTCATTACATTTTTGAATTTGTTTATAAAACACCAAGTTTATTGTGTTTAGTCCATTGAGTTTATAACACAATGAAAAAAACATATTCTTTATTTTGTTTTTATTAATTGTGTTTTATAACACAATGAAAACATATATTTTTTTGTGTTTTTAGTGCATTGCGTTTTATAAAACAATGAAAAACATATTTTATTTGTGTTTTAGTTCATTGTGGTTTATAACACAATTAAAAAACACATTTTTTGGTGCTTTTAGTCCATTGCATTTAAAAAAACACATTTTTTGTGTTTTTAGTCAATTGCGTTTTAGAAGAAAAAAAACTCATTTTCGTGTGATTTTAGTCAATTGCGTTTAAAACACATTTTGTGTTTTTTAGTCCATTGTGTTTTAGAAAAAAAAACACATTTTTTGTGTGTTTAATTAATTGCGTTTTAGAAAAAAAAGAACACATTTTTTATGATTTTAGTACATTGCATTTTAGAAAAACACATTTTTTGTGTTTTTAGGCCTTTGCGTTTTACGTATCTGGGTTCTCAATTTTTTTTTTCAAAAGTATAGTAATAGTATACTCGTTTTAAAGATAAAAAACTCGTTTTTATTGTCCAATTTTTATTAAAAAATAATTCACATGAAAATTTTATTAACGTTTTAAAAACAGAAAGAATTAAAGGAGATAGAAACTATTGCTTTAAATGGATAGAATGCCTCTAAACTAACTCACACACCTATTTTTTGTTCTTTTTTTTTGAACGGCAAATTTGGATCACTGACGGACCACTGGAGTATAATCGTGCCACCAGCAGAACCACCCGATCATTTCCATCTCCACTAGGCAATAATGACTATACACCAATTTAGGGGGAAACCTATTTTTTGTTCTATCCTACCCATTTAATCTTAATCATTTATTTTAAATCTAATAGATGAGATTGCTTACTAACCTTTTTACCAAAACAATCTTTCTATGAGATCGTGACCCCTACAAAATTACATAGTTAATCTACTAATGTAAAATAATGATTTTTTTATATTTTATAATTAAACATTATATTTAAGTAGATAATAAAAAAAAATTCAGAAAAAAAAAGTTTACTTCACTTCTCATAGTAAGGCAATTTTGTATATTAAAACTCATTTGTATTTGATCCTTACAGATAAAATATAATAACTTAAATAAATTAAGAGATAGACCAAAAAGGAAAAATAGTATTTTATAATTAATACTTGGACTAATATAACTTTTTAATGAAATATTTCAACTTAATTATTTATCTATATATCATACTACCAAAAAGGAAAATAGTATTTATAATTAATACTTGGACTAATATAATTTTTTAATGAAATATTACAACTATTCATAGAAAGTTGTCAATTTTTACATCCTTTATAACGTAAAACATGTGTGTACGTTAATAAATATATAATAAAAAAAACGATTTTTATATCGTATCGGGTTGGAACATGTGTGTACGTTAATAAATATATAATAAAAAAAACGATTTTTATATCGTATCGGGTTGGGATTAGAATCGGTTCAACCTGGTGTATCGAGCGGTTTAACCGGGTGTATCGGGTGGTTTAACCGGTTGTACCGGATGGTTCAACCGGTACCCCCGTCCAGTTTGAACTGGTTTTTAAAACATTGCTTACAAAATAGATATAGCTTTTTAATACTATGATTCTATGATTATAGACGCACCAGTATATGTCGTAAAAACCCAAAATAGATATAGCACTGGAAAACAAAATACAACTTACACCACCATCTAATTAATTCATTTATTATATATCATAGGTTAAAATCCTCCTATCTCTCCCAAGCTAAATCCCCAAGCTTGGACCGAGTCTTTAACCGAAGATACGTGCCTGCTTTTATTTCTTTCACTTAATTGTCAGATAATTGGATGCCATTAAACAACTTTTCATTTATCGTCTAGTTATCTGCCATTAAACTACTTTTCATTTCTCGTCTTCCAGATGTGCCACATAACCACTTGATTTTTCAAGTGGTTATGTGGCACATCTGGAAGACGAGAAATGAAAAGTAGTTTAATACCTTTTTCCATTCTTTTGACCCTATCAAACCGTCAACATATTCTAGAGGTTCTCTACTCGAACTAAAAACCACAGTGACTAGATCTTTTAGTCAAGCACATACACTCCACCAAATCGACTTTGCCATTGTGAAGGAGGCAATCAAGTGTTCTACTGTCTCCTCTTGCGCTTCACATCTAGAACATAGCGTATTCATTAGTGGTATACCTCGTTTACTTCACTTTCAACAGGAATCCTTCCTAAAACTGCTATCCACACGAAAAAGTTGACCTTCGGCAGAGCCCAACGATTTCAAAATGACCACTCTTCTTCAATACTAGACGACGAGCACTTGATGATTTGGTCTCTTACCGTAGCAACCGAGAACCCTTTGTTGTCATCCGAACTCCAAACCCAACTATCTTTAATCTTCTCCATCACATAATCTGCTATCATATAACACCTTTAGTAGGCCAGCCCATTGGGCCCATTCTGAATCGTTATCAGTAGGTCTACTGCATGAAATAGTCCATTGGTTTTCTTCAGCTAGCCTAACAACATTATTGGCTCACATAATGTGAACTAGTGTCATAACCAGGGGCGTACCCACATTAAATTAAAGGTGGGCGGACGCACCCTATGAAAAAATATTTTTTAGTGTTATTTTTCGCTAGAAATCCCGACCGCACCCCTTGGAATTTTTTACCCGCACCCCTTAAAAATTTTCAACCGCCCCACTTAGAAAAAAAAAATAATTATTAACCATTTATTCTCTTAATTATTTAATCCAATCAAAGCCAATCTGCACTCAATTTTTATTAACACAAGCCCAAACCCAACCTAAAGAAATTTGAACTAAATAAAATAACCCAAACCCATCCACCCATTCCATTTCCAAATCCCGC
This sequence comes from Helianthus annuus, assembly GCF_002127325.2. Taxonomy (NCBI): domain Eukaryota; kingdom Viridiplantae; phylum Streptophyta; class Magnoliopsida; order Asterales; family Asteraceae; genus Helianthus; species Helianthus annuus. The sequence continues at coordinate 125,307,211 of NC_035445.2, forward strand.
CCCTCAAAAAACTCCCAGCAACTTGACGCCACTGCTCACGACCTGGTGGTTTTTTTTTACCAGAAAAACCAAAATTTCGGTTGGACCGACCCATATTACGTCAGAATTCCAATATAGAACTAGTATGGTTTATTTATTTATTTATTTATTTTGTTTTATGTGATTATTAGGAGAAAATATAGATGTGTAAAGGTTTAATCTTTTTATATTTTTTTGATTTTTTTTGTTGTTTTAGACTTGTAGTTAAATGACTTTGTTGTTTTATTTATTGCTTTGTTTGTTTAAATGATTAGTTACAAGTAATTAACATTTAATATTAGGGCTTGAATGTTTAAAAATATAATTGAAAGTTATGGGCTATGGTTGGACATGATTGTTTATTTTGTTTAAGTGTTTAGTGTTGTTGTATGAAGTAATGGAGCAAATTATATGTGTTAGGAACAATGAGTAAAATGTAATGAACTTATGGCGTGTTTAGTATCTTTAGATGATATTTTGGATATATTTCAAAAAAAAAAAAAAAAAAACCTGTAGGGCACAATTTTAAATACGTTTGTAGTTTGTAATGACGTTTGACGTGTTTTTGATGATTTGTAAATTTTAGTTTGATGTTTTCTTTTGTTTTACATGATCCGACCCGACCCGCTATGAACCGATATTTCTATACAGCTAAGGGTCTAAAATCTTTGAAAATATTCCGCACCCCCAGAAAAAAATTCCTGGGTCCGCCACTGGTCATAACTAAACTCCCAAACACATGTCTATTCGTATCGATGCAAAGTATATTGTAGTTTTCACAATTGTTGGACATTCCTTATCCATCATATGATCACACAAGTTGAACCGGTTTTAATCAGTGTCCACGGATTTCTGCCAAACAATGGTTGTTAAAACTGACAAGACAACACCAAACGTTATTAAATTTAAAGCACAAAATGTTACATCAAAATATCATATTATGTATATCAGTATATATAGTCACACGTAAATGGCTGATTTTGTAACCAACACTTAAATGTACAAGTACAACTACCTAACAGTCAACATTGAAAATGTTAATATAAATGGGAAATTACAAAAATGGCCATTAACCAAAGCCACTTTCAGATTTGGCTACCTCATGCATCCTTGGAGCGACGCATCATGCACGGGAAGGACGCGTCTTTGGGAATACCTTCACTGATACCCAATAAAAAATGGACACGTGACGCTTTCATAACTTGCAAGTCGGGTCCCAGATGCATGAGGTCACAGGCGCATGAAGCACCAGAAACTTTCAGATTCGCCAGAACTATGGAGGTTTGACGGAAACTTTCAACACAGAAGGTGTGATGTTGATGGGGGATTGTTAAGAAAGATTGGATTTTTTGGAGTTGATGTTGATGCCAGAAATTATGGAGGTTCGCCAGAAACTATGGATGTAGTAGATGATGTGCGATTTTTGAGAAAGATTGAGTTTTTGGGAGTTGTTTAGGTTTGCTAGAAACTATGGAAGTTCGTCGGAGACGATGTGAGATTGTTGAGAAAGATTGGGTATTTTTGGAGTTGTTTAAGTTTAAAATCTCACCAGAAACTATGGAGGTTCACCGGAGACGTCTGAAATATGCTACTGTAAGAACTAGGTTCACGTTTTTAATAAAATATATTACAAATATATATAATAACGAGACTCTCGTTATTTGTGGGAAATTTTTCTAGTACAATACCGGTTACATAAACTAAACAAACAAATGTAAATACAATTTAATTGTACCAAAATCATGATTCAAGTCGATGTCTTTGGAAGAACTTCATTCAACCGCACCTTCTTGTGCAATCCATCTTGGCTGAAACTCTACTACAAGACAAGCAAAATATCGTTGACGGTTTTGGTTGAGGCACGCGTTCAACACGCTTCCCTTAAAACAGATTCCGCGCCTCCTCTCAGACGGTCTGTCTCCCAGGGTACAACAACCGGAACAGTATGTGTACTGCCGGAGATGGCACTCACGCCCGAGATTACACCGGGTATAATAGTGTTCTAATCTAGTAGAAAATTTAAGTTGTTTAATACAATTTAGAGAAATCTATTCTCTAAATTTCCATGGAACAAAGATGAATTTGTTGTCTATTTTTCTTCTCTATCTTCAAATGAATAAACAATATTCATTTTATAATAAGATGTATAGACTCATTCAACCCTCTTAATGATTGTCATAAACAAAATCATTAATCAAGTAATTAACAAGATAATTAATCTTGTTATTAACAAGATAATTAATCTTGTAATAAAAAAGGGTTTAAACACTAACTTAATGGATATTAAGTGGTAGAAAAAGAAACCGCCATTCAACTTATGGCACTAGTGGAAACCGTCTAACAATAACTCTCTAGTAAGTAGACTGGTTTGACCGGTCGAGTGCGCATGCAGACGCGCCTTAGTTGAGTCTGTACTGCGCTTCCGCGGAGACACACCTTTTTGCACCACGCGCTAATTGGATGCCACTACGCATACCAGGACGCCACCTGGTTATGTGCCATCCATATTCGTGCGCCACTTGCAGTCTTCGCCATAGCCAATGACGTGCGCCATGCGCCATGCCAAGGCATCCACCTACGCCACCCAAGGGTGCGCTATAAGCGGACCCGCCATGTATCTGACCACGCGCTCATGGGCAAAAATACAAAGGCGGCGTGCGAAGTTCAAAACGCACCACATTGGGCTTATAGCCCACATCACGCGCGCATATGTGCAGGTGCGGTGCACCCTTTGGTCCCCACTATTGTTTGCTTTTAAGGAAAACAATTTACAAGGAGTGCTCCTCCTTATATACCACTTTGAATTTTGTCATCCCACCTATGTGGGACACGTTGACAAAATTAATCCATTTTATTCATCTTTGTTTGTTCCAAACATACAACTTCAAGCTTCGATATCTCATTCATCTTAGCTTTATTTGGACATAGTTTGAACACAAACCATAAATAATTATTTATACAACACATATATAAATATTATTGATGTCCAAAATATTTAGTGAAAAACTCATTTTCACTAAAATTTCCAACAATCCCCCACATGAATGGAGATCGATAAACACACAAAATTCCCCGATGAAACCTCAACAGTCAAGTATTGCAGGATAGGTAGGTTTTGCCTTTGAACCTTCCTTTGTGAAGCATACTTAGCCTACTAGGGTTTTGTAGACGTGATGTCCTTGAACAACCCCCCATTTCTGTAAGCGACAATATACATTCACACAATACTTTCCCTAGCCGGGCCATCCCCTCACTAGCGTGTCCTATAATGGTCATGGAGCACTTTCCTGGTTCTGCGGGAGCTCTAGGAATTATGCCCTAATTCCATTCGAAGCGACCACACTTCTCTCCAACATAGGTGATTTCCCTTTAAATCATTAAAAGCATTATGGTTTATTATGATTTACACAAATCATAAAACCACATATTATGCTTAACCTCACAACAATGTCACTGAATATTATAGGAATGGACTAGGATGTAATTAAACACCCTTTTATAGTTTAGGGGGGTATATGAAACATATAAACTAGCTTATATATAAACATATATATTAGCTACGCCCCCACAGTGACTATCCTTCGGTTCATGATTAAGTTGGCCTATTGAACCTAGATCTTGGGATCTCCAGTCAACTAGGTTAGGTTTCCCTCATGTCCCTTTTTTTTTCCATGGCTTTAGTCCCATTCCACAACGTGATCTGTTATCAACCCACTGGTTGTTGTATCCAAAATTATTTGTTGACTTTGTTAAGTCAACAACAATAATTTTTCAGTTTAGATCAGTTGTTCTAACGTGTTCTTGACTTGCTAGTCATTTTTGCCTTTTAGTCGATTCATAAGACTTATAACTCGTGATCTCAACCTGGATCCAGTTATGTACCTTGTCTTTAGAATGACATGAAACTCAATTCATGGCTAGACACGTTTTCACCATGCCTTTGGTGTGTCATGACTGACATCTTACTAGATTTTGAATCTAACCAATTGGCATTCGAGTCCAATCTACTCGATTGACTCCATGTAACCATTGTGTACTCCACTTGGTCATGCGTTTGCAATATATGCAAGTCACCCCCACATTTAAGTATAATTGGATATCATCCAAATGGGGCGATGAAAGGTTTTCCCTTTCATTTCGAGTTTGAGAAAACTTCTCAACTCCCATTTCCACATTCAAATGCAAGCCACCCCCACATTTAAGTGTAATTGGATAACATCCAAATGGGGTGATGAAAGGTTCTCCCTTTCATTTCGAGTTTGAGAAAACTTCTCAACTACCATTTCTTCATACCCTAAAGGGTTTGTTTCTTAAATGGTTCCTCCCCCCACATTGCTTGCATTTTAATTAAGTATCCTTTAGGACTAAAATGAAGCTATCTTTACAGTTTTGTTTTAGCACAAAATTCATTCTTGTGTCATCACATATTTTGAATGTTTAAAGTTAATTTAATCTCCGTCGAGCATATAAATTAACAAGTATTAGTCTAGCATGCTTTAGACCACAATACTCTAGCATGTGAACAGAAGATGCATCATTCTGAATCTTCACAGCCTTAAGAGATAACGCACTATCTCTTTCGAACATTCGTTTCTTAGTTTAGACACAATAATGAAATTTATTTCACCATTCCAAAACCATCGGTTTTTAGGAAGGCCTCAAAACCATAGTTAACTCCATCCATTAGGATCATAACTCGTTTGTCTTTTTATCTCCAAGGCTTCACCATTGACTTCCTAAAGACTTAAACATAAGTCTTAATCCAAGTCACTTTGATGAAAAATCTTTGTATAAAATCACTTGAGTCTTGAGATATTGCCAATTAGATTGACTCTCAACAACAAAGCATTCACGTATGCCTATAGTGATATATACATTTACATTGTTGTTTCATTAATACCATGTATTGGGATACTCTCCCAAATTGAGAACCATGCCTCCACATAGTTTAAACAACATTGATGGTGGTAGAAACATCTACAAGTCCATCACTATTGTAAATTTCCATTAATAAATTTTCTAAATTTATTAAAATCATTTACAATAATAACATATATTTCTTTCATATGTTATATTCTATGAAAAACTCACATGTGCATTTCCATGTTGATGCTCTCAACATTAGATGACATATTTTGGTTTCGTGCATTTCATCTCAAACCATTCACCACGTTTCTTACGACGCCGTTATGCATTTGATGTTTGATTTGTGACTTATTACATAAGTCATGATCACAACCCGCTCGTTGTGTTTGTGTAAATTACTTTTTACACTTTGTACCAAAATGTGTATCCTTTTGACAAATTATTAGTAGTCCAAAATAAATATTTATCTTTTATTATAATTAAACCATTTGTTTATGTTAAATAAACCCGAACGATAGTCTACCATTTATAATAAATTAAAAGTGGACAAAAATAAAACGGATACACTAAAGATATCTAAACATTAAATGCCAAAGTGTTATTATCTTCAACACTTTTGACCGAAATAAACGCAAATATTTCGTTCGGTGTCATGTTTTGAGGTACTCCCTCATCTTGGAACTCCAAACTTGAATAATCACAAGTTGTCCAAAAATATAAAGTTGTTTACAATTAACTACTTGCAAGTAGTTAAGCAACTTATTATGTCTATAACAACATTGAGTTGTTTTTCACTAAATAGTCTTTCAGAGACTATTATATGGTTCAAGACGTTATACTTCTCGTGGAAGTATATCGAATCACTTATAATTCGCAAAGACATGTTTTATTCGTTTAAAACATTTCTCGTTTTACAAGTGTTTTAAAAATAAACTATATATTTATGTTTTGATTAAAAATCAAAACAATAAACCTTATAATAGTTTATTAAATAAAACAATTTCAAACTCGCTCGTTTGAAAAATAAAACGAATACACGTCGTTTTAATAGTTGGTTTATCATATTTAAACAATTTCTAACCGCTGTTAGATAATAACGATTACCGATCGTTAAAATGAGTGGTTTGTATGATAACCAATTCTAATGTGCTAATTAGAATTTAAATGTTTATCAAACATTCAAAATATTCGGTTTTTTATAAAGTAAACCGTTACTAACGCGCCCGTTAGAAATAAAACGAATACACTTATTCTCATAAGCCAGTTTTGGTTTATTTAAATGAACGTTTTCTAACACGCTCGTTAGAAATAAACACAAACCTTTTCTAACACGCTCGTTAGAAAATATATAAACCGGATACAAATCATGTTAAATAATTTATCATGGTTAACCCGGTTCTAACCCGCTCGTTATAAATTAACGATTGCAAATTGTTAAAAGGTTTCTAACACGCTCGTTAGAATTAAACGATTACAGAATTTGTTTCGAAGTTTATAAAAATATAAACTATTTCTAATACGCTCATTAGAAATAAACAAATACGAAACCGTTTTAACATTTATGTAAAAAACCGTTTCTAACTTATTTGTTAGAAATTTAAAGGTTCAAACGAAACCGTTACAAGGTTAATTATTATCCATAAATAGTTTCCAACTCACTTGTTAATACTTATTTGCAACAAAAGTCTTTTCTAACACACTCGTTAGAAAATCTGATCGTCTTTTAAGTGGTTCGGTTTACAAAATCATCGTATCTAACACGCTTATTAGATATAATAGATGATATTAAACCTTATTATTCTATAAAATTCTAACACACTTGTTAGAATTAAACGATCATTTATTGCCATAAGCCGTTTTTGGCATATATAAAATAAACGTTTTCTAACCCGCTCGTTAGAAATATTAAAAATTGCCAAAGTCGTTAAATCATTTCTAACACGCTCATTAGAAATAACTTATTACAATTTTTGTTTTGAAGTTTATAAAAACTATTTCTAATACGCTCATTAGAAATAAAAAAAATACGAAACCATTTCAAGATTTCTTATTATCCAAAATAATTGTTTCAAACGCGCTCGTTTAACAATTATTTGTAATAATAATCTTTTCTAACATGCCCGTTAGAAAATCTAAACGTCTTTAAACTTTTGTTTCTAACACGCTCGTTAGAACATCCAACCGTCTTTAAAACATTGTTCCTAACACGCTCGTTAGAACATATAGATGTTTTAAAACTTATTATTATTCAAAATAATTATTTCTAACACGCTTGTTAGAATACATAAATGTTTTAAAACTTGTAATTTTATAAAAAAAAAATTACTTTCTAATACACTCATTAGAAATTATATGTGTTTCAAGACATTTAAACCAATATTAATATACCAATTAAAGTTTATAACATGTTTGTAATAAATAAATAAAATGTTACAAACATTTTTGTATGGGGTTACAAAATATATTTTTCTAATACGCTCATTAGAAAATTTTAGTATTTCAAAACATATTGAAATACATATTATTTTGTATATCGTTCGGTTTATCTAAACACGAACAAAAACCCATGAACAGTAAAACCTGAATCAAAACAGTCGTTTTGCAACCCGGTATTCGGATTAAAGATTGTACTCCAATCATAAAATTAATCCGACTCATTGTACTAAATAACTATTTCCCAAAAATATTTTCAAGATTTTAACAAAAATCCCATTAAATATTTTAACTTTCGTGAACCTAAATCCTCGTAGAGAAGGGATTTAAGATTGTAGAAACAATCTTCACGAAAGTCTGTTTTAAGATTGTAAGAACTAGGTTCACGTTTTTAATAAAATATATTACAAATATATATAATAACGAGACTCTCGTTATTTGTGGGAAATTTTTCTAGTACAATACCGGTTACATAAACTAAACAAACAAATGTAAATACAATTTAATTGTACCAAAATCATGATTCAAGTCGATGTCTTTGGAAGAACTTCATTCAACCGCACCTTCTTGTGCAATCCATCTTGGCTGAAACTCTACTACAAGACAAGCAAAATATCGTTGACGGTTTTGGTTGAGGCACGCGTTCAACACGCTTCCCTTAAAACAGATTCCGCGCCTCCTCTCAGACGGTCTGTCTCCCAGGGTACAACAACCGGAACAGTATGTGTACTGCCGGAGATGGCACTCACGCCCGAGATTACACCGGGTATAATAGTGTTCTAATCTAGTGGAAAATTTAAGTTGTTTAATACAATTTAGAGAAATCTATTCTCTAAATTTCCATGGAACAAAGATGAATTTGTTGTCTATTTTTCTTCTCTATCTTCAAATGAATAAACAATATTCATTTTATAATAAGATGTATAGACTCATTCAACCCTCTTAATGATTGTCATAAACAAAATCATTAATCAAGTAATTAACAAGATAATTAATCTTGTTATTAACAAGATAATTAATCTTGTAATAAAAAAAGGGTTTAAACACTAACTTAATGGATATTAAGTGGTAGAAAAAGAAACCGCCATTCAACTTATGGCACTAGTGGAAACCGTCTAACAATAACTCTCTAGTAAGTAGACTGGTTTGACCGGTCGAGTGCGCATGCAGACGCGCCTTAGTTGAGTCTGTACTGCGCTTCCGCGGAGACACACCTTTTTGCACCACGCGCTAATTGGATGCCACTACGCATACCAGGACGCCACCTGGTTATGTGCCATCCATATTCGTGCGCCACTTGCAGTCTTCGCCATAGCCAATGACGTGCGCCATGCGCCATGCCAAGGCATCCACCTACGCCACCCAAGGGTGCGCTATAAGCGGACCCGCCATGTATCTGACCACGCGCTCATGGGCAAAAATACAAAGGCGGCGTGCGAAGTTCAAAACGCACCACATTGGGCTTATAGCCCACATCACGCGCGCATATGTGCAGGTGCGGTGCACCCTTTGGTCCCCACTATTGTTTGCTTTTAAGGAAAACAATTTACAAGGAGTGCTCCTCCTTATATACCACTTTGAATTTTGTCATCCCACCTATGTGGGACACGTTGACAAAATTAATCCATTTTATTCATCTTTGTTTGTTCCAAACATACAACTTCAAGCTTCGATATCTCATTCATCTTAGCTTTATTTGGACATAGTTTGAACACAAACCATAAATAATTATTTATACAACACATATATAAATATTATTGATGTCCAAAATATTTAGTGAAAAACTCATTTTCACTAAAATTTCCAACAGCTACAACCTTCCGCATGCCTCCCGTGCATGATGCGTCACTCCAAAGACGCACCAGATGACCAAATCTGGTTTTGATCAATGTTCATTTTTGTAGTTTCCCGTAAAATAAATCATTGGAATGTTTCATTTTGGTTTTTAAAATCTTTATTTTAATCGCTAGTATAGATAGTTTAGCCATAACCTATTTGTTTTTTTGTTTTTGTTTTTTTTTTTTTTCCTCTTTTAATAGAGTGCAAGAGAAATGGCTTATAACAAAACGACTCTAACTGTCAATCTATTTTTGTTGGGTCAAAGCTTTTTACGCAAAAATGTTATGTTAGGTTGAAAGTCATGTGAACGTACGTACTTACGAATTTTTTTTCAAATAAAGAGATAGGATAACTAAAGCAAACAACGCTACAAAAACAAAGCCAAATATATTTTCATTTGCATGTAATTTTCAATAATAGTTTTATTGCTTATCATTTTTCATAGCTACTGCTAGGTTTTCATTTTTCAACACAATTAAGGAACGAAAAGAGTTTCCACCAAAATCAACAGCTAATTTATTTAAGTAACTAAATGAATCAATATATTCCTCATGTATGATGACAATCTTTAAAGTCTACTTCAATAATCTGTAAATCTTATGTAGCATCCCAAAGTTTACTGAGTTACGAATATAAAAAAAGAAGCTTATTATTACGTTGGATCCAAAAGCCCATTAAATCAAAAGGGATGGTTTATGACTTTATTCCATTTTGGGCTATTTAATACACACACATAAAAGGAAGGGAAAATCTCAATCTTCTCCCAATAAAGAGTAAATTGTGATTTTAGTCCTTGAGATTTGTCTCAAATTAACATTTTAGTCTAAATTGTTTTTTTTCTTCTATGGGTCTTTGAGTTTTTCATTTTTTTACCATTTTGATCATATTGTCTAACTCAGTCTAAAAACCTGGTTATAACGAGGGGTATTTTTAGCATTTATAAAAAAAAAGGTTTCTAAATTGTCATTTTCATCCAAAACCATTTTTATAATTTTTTTTCTTTTAATCATTTATATATAATAATTATAATATAATTATAATAACATATATATAGAGAGAGAGAGACTATTTTTTTAGAAAAAAATACTCAAATAACTCATATCTCTCTCTCTCTCTCTCTCTCTCTCTCTCATCCACCACAACAATCACCACCGTGCATCACCACTGCCACCGCCGTTCACTACCACTCACCACCACAACCAACACCATCCCCACCGTTTCACAACCCCACACACACTCTCTATCTCTCTCATGTCTCTATATTTCTCTCTTTCAACATTCACCACCATAACCACTACCGTGCTCCACCACTGACACCGCCACAGAACTACCACTACTCACCGCACAACCACCACCACAACCATCCGGCAGGATACCAAAATGAACCCCTATTTCCCTTTCTTTTTCATATCCGGCACCGTCAACCACCACCATCTAACCTTAAACCCCATATCGGAGCTCACTACCCAAATCGGAGCTTGAAATTGTTACCCCTTCACGTTTTCGTCAACATCCACTGCCACCACAACACCAATCACCCACTAGGCCTCTTGTTCATCATTTTTACACAGGAATAATTAGTTTGCCCACCCCAGTCTTCATCATATCTAGGATTGGGCAGTGGTTGGTGGTGCCGGAAGTATGGTGGTGCTTTTGTGACAATTGGGTGGCGGTGAACGGTGGTTGGTGGTGCTAGAAGTGTGGTGGTGGTTCAGTGACAGTTGGGTGGTGGTTGACGATGGTAGGTGGTTGTTCTTTGACATTTAGATGGTGATGCACAGTGGTGTGGTTTGTGGTGTTCTTGAGGAGAGCCTGTGTGAGAGAGTGAAGTGAGGTAACATTATAAGAAAATAACAGTATATGTATTATTTATTTTATATATATATATATATATATATATAAAGGGATAAAAAGATTTTTGGATGAAAATGGCAAGTACCAAACTATTTAGTGTGAGTTAACTGACATTATCTAACAGAGTTAGTGGGTTGGAGCAAAATGGCAAAAAATGGAAAACTCAGGGACCCAGAGGAGGAAAAAACTATTTGGACTTAAATGACAATTTAGAGCAAACCTCAGGGACTAAAATGGCAATTTACTACCAAATAAAGGTTGTTATCTTTAGAGAGAGGAAGAGAGAAGAGTGTATATGAGAGGAAAGTCCAATTACTAGCCAAGATCACCACTTTTGGGAATAGAATCTTGAACTGAAGGTTAAAGGTGCAGACCGGTCCAAAACTGATCCCTCCACAACAACCAATAAGGTGTTTAACATCAAAAAAGGGGTTTTAGGTTGGTTAGCTTGGACCTTCTTCAAGTGTAAATACATGTGTTTAGGCTTAAAGTGTGTGTTTCCGTACACAGTTTGCATGGGAACTTCACATACATCCATTTCGAGTCAAGGGGTTTTCTAAAGTTCGAATCTTGATTCAATTCCAAGGTTGGAATTGCAGTTATTATCATCATATCCTCATGAACAAAGTAATATTTCACTGCACTCTCTCAGCAAAAACTATGCTTAGCGAAATGTTATAATAGTGAAATGTATACCCAGCAAAAGGTATGATTTAGCAAATACTTCGCTATTGTAGCAAACTATTTGGCCAACTAAAATTTACATGTGTATAGTGGCAGAGTGTTCCATTTATGGCGAGATGTTGTATGGGCGAAAGTTACTTTACACTTAGTGGTGGTGCTTGATATAGTTTATGTCATCCTTGACCACGTTGACTTACTTCTTAAAGTCAGGATTTCTCAGACAACTATAGTACACATATCTTTAACCACATGTGAGTTTCTAGACCCCTCTTTACATTATTTTTTGGGGTGGTGTTCATACACAGTAATGTTCTCAATGTAAAATATTATGCTTAAATGTAATAAAGTATGATAAAGTTTGCTTAAGTATCAGTAACGTTTTAAAGCGATAAAGTATAAAGTGTTCATAGGATACATATTGCATGATAAAGGCTAAAGGAGACTTATTGCATCTAAAGTTAACGTCAGTGTTTAAATTTAACACAAATAGTGTCTAAATTTAATGTTGTGGTCACACAAGGTATCTAAAGTTAACATCGTGACCAAATGATGAAATGGAAATATGCTTTGTGGCTTATCGGTGGTTGATCAACTACATATAGTACAATGTGCATGTTAATTACACGTAGCTTTAACGACATGTGAGTTTCTAGATCCTTCTTTACATTACCATTTTGTGGCGGTGTACATACTCAGTATAGTTTTCAAAGTAAAATATTAAGTTTAAATGAGATAAAGTTTGCATGATAAAGGCGAAAGAAGACTTATTGATTCTAAAGTTAACATCAGTCTCTAATTTAAACATCAAACATCGAAGTCTCAAACAGTGTCTAAAGTTAACGTTGTAGTCACACAAGGTGCCTAAAGTTAACATCGGGGCCAAATAATGAAGGGGCAGTGCCTTTGTGGCTTGTCGATTGTTGATTAGCTACGTACAATACAAAGGGCATATTACAATTCATAGTAAAGTGTACATTTTAAAGTACAATGATGTGTTTTATTACATTATGTAAATGTAAATACTGGTACCGTACTTCAAGTAGGTGATGGCATTGCTCGTATTCATGGTCTTGATGAAGTAATGGCTGGTGAATTAGTAGAATTTCAAGAGGGTACAATAGGCATTGCTCTTAATTTGGAATCAACTAATGTTGGTGTTGTATTAATGGGTGATGGTTTGCTGATACAAGAAGGGAGTTCTGTAAAAGCAACAGGAAAAATTGCTCAGATACCAGTGAGTGAGGCCTATTTGGGTCGTGTTATAAACGCCCTGTCCGACTGTTGCTGAGCAGTTTTTGGATATCAAATGGACCTCCCCAGAAGGTAATTTTAATGTGGCCGATTTCCCTTCTTTTGCAATCAGTTTCGCTACAGCACCCGCTGCTCTAGCTAATTGTCCACCCTTTCCAAGTGTGATTTCTATGTTATGTATGGTCGTGCCTAAGGGCATATCGGTTGAAGTAGATTCTTCTTTTTTATCAATCAAAACCCCTTCCCAAACTGTACAAGCTTCTTCCAAAGCATACGGCTTTCTGGATGTAGATGGTGATATCTATACAGATGGATCTTATCTATATGGTATAATGAAGTACCACATGGGTGGATATATAGGAATCAGAATCTGCCGAATCACTCATGTTATGATCTTCTACATCCTAGGTTTTCCCGTTCCATCATCTGGCTCTTGAATTCTCAAAACTTCTGTCGCTCCATCCCCGCAGGGGCAGAGAACCCGTCGCTGTCTCGGCTGTGCTACCGGAGGCTCTAGGGAAGTTGGAATAGGAGAGCACTCATATTGGGGTGGGCTTACTACTTAGATGCTTTCAGCAGTTATCCGCTCCGCACTTGGCTACCCAGCGTTTACCGTGGGCACGATAACTGGTACACCAGAGGTGCGTCCTTCCCGGTCCTCTCGTCTATGTGATGTACTTATGTGCCTTAATCGTTTAGCGTGCTTTAGTCATTGCTTAAGTTTATAGTTGCCATTTTAAACTAAAACTCAGTCACCATAATTGAATTTTAGTATGTACATCATGTTAAAATTAGATAGCTAGAGATTGGGCATCGGAAACGTCTCCCGTTGAGGATTGGCATCCCGCTTATGTTTTGTTTATGTTTTCATTCAGACAGTTAATAACTTATGTAATCTAATACCCTATGTTTTGGTGCGAAAGTTTACATTTTAAAGTACAATGATGTGTTTTATTACATTATGTAAAGCTATGTGATGTACTTATGTGCCTTAATCGTTTAGCATGCTTTAGTCATTGCTTAAGTTTATAGTTGCCATTTTAAACTAAAACTCACTCACCATAACTGAATTTTAGTATGTACATCATGTTAAAATTAGATAGCTAGAGATTGGGCATCGGAAACGTCTCCCGTTGAGGATTGGCATCCCGCTTATGTTTTGTTTATGTTTTCATTCAGACAGTTAATAACTTATGTAATCTAATACCCTATGTTTTGGTGCGAAAGTTTTCGTTGCGTTTAATTAAAATTCTTTTGTTATGAACTATATGTCGATAAGTAAATCCAACAAACGAGAACCCCCCATGTTTTGAGGCGTTTTAACTTAGCAGAAAACACAAAATTTTCAACAAAAAATAGCAATTTTTCATTAAGATCATTTAAGATTATAATTTAAGAACACGTCAAACCACGAATAAAACCCCCACCCCCTAACTTAAAGAATTATAATTTCTCTATTGCAACCTTTAAGTTACAATCTAATTAAAAATGATTGATATTTAAAATAAAAAAATAATGATAATAATAACAAAATTTCTAAAATTCAAATTCATAGAAATCACAATTATATATACTATATATAATAAGCATTTTAAACCCCCTAGTAGGTCAACTTGACGACTAAAGTCTCATGAGAGTTTCTAATGAACATGCCCACTAAGCTCTAGGGTTCGTTCCTGTCACACCCCGTTGCTGACGGAAACACGTGGATGGGACAATCGCATATCACCACACACATAGTTTAAGAGAAAATACTAAATGAATTCAAATAGTATTGTGATATACTACATGTTCAAACAAACCAAATAAACCACGTCTCAAAACACGTTTAAAATTGCAAACCATTTTAAAAAATAAATGTCTAAAAAAATATAGATTCAAGTATTGGATAAAGGAGGCAATTTTGCTAAGGCATTGGTCCAGCTATGATTAGTTATGTCCATTACCTGAAAAAACATTCTAAAAGGCCAATTAGAAATTGTTGGCGAGTTGAAGTTTTATGGACTAGATAGGCAGTTAAACAAGGTAAGTTGATAAGCAACTGCTATTCCTTGCATGCAATATGTATAAAGCATATAAACAGATATGATCACTTTTGTTATAACCAAGCCTACAGACAATATGTTAACCCCTGCGGTAATGATTTACACATAAATCAATAGGATCAAGTTAAGGTAAGCTGATAGACACAAGTTGTCACACGTTAGGATAAAATTGGGGGAAGTTCACTCAAATGTCATCAAATTTGGCGTTTAGTGTACTTTAGCTATCAGTTACACAATTAATGAGTGGGGGTGCCTACATAGTGCCATCCAACCCTGTCCAGCGGCTCTAACCCAAGGTTAAATGGTTATACTTATCCAGTTATCATAATCAAGTTTAAAGAAAAAAAACATATACAAAACAATCACATAACGTTAAATAGTTGCATCTTTTCCACCTCTCGAGTTAAAAGATAAAAACAAGTGAAATGAGGGCTGTAAACTCACTTGACAAGTTGCAAGATGATCCACATGAAAGTTTTTAAGGTTGTAAATTCGTCTACGCGAAGGCTACAAAGTAATTGCCGCGCGCGCATTAAGGCTAGTTATGGCGAATTGATAAGCATTAAGTTTCATGTTCACGTTATAAGATGGTTTATGTTTCTCATTGTAAGTTTTGAGTTAAGTTTTGTAATTAAAGTTTGTTAAATATCCCCTAATGTTGTTTTAGGGTTTTATTATATTCACACACTAAACAAAGTCGTTAGGTTAATGATTTAAGTGAAATTATTCCAATTTAGCAGCTATGTTTTCACGTCAGTTTTTTCTCTTGTTCATGAATTTTAATAAAATGCTAAATGACCAAATAAAATTATGAATTTTTTTTCGGAATGATCCCAGATGTTTTGTTGACTTTCAAATATTTTTTATTCGTTCTAAATGTTTGTATAAAAATCATGAAAAATCAAATAACACTAAAAGGCCAGTATAGTGATTTTCTGGTTATAGTTTATGACCAAAAAAATTAGAAAACATTCTACATATATTCAAATTGTGTCATTCTAGTTGGAAAATCTTTGCAACTCGTAGTATTATCTTCTGTATAAATTTTAGGTTATATGAACTTGTATTTTGCGAGTTATGACCCTCATAAGACACCCCAATGCTTCTGACCCGAAAACAATTTTAAGACATGTCTTTGTAAATTCAAAAGGACTAACTTAAACTTATTGAAAACTTATGAAATTTAATATCTGAAACAAAGACTCTTTAAACTATAATTTGGACTCAATAATTGTTAAAAATAGTTTCTTTATCATCAAGTTATGATTCCCACAATTTAGGTTCAAATTCTGTTTGAATACTGATGTTACTGAATTGAATTTTTAATGCGTTTTGATGATCAAACTCGCATAATTGACCCATATATAGACTAATTGACTTGTTTAAGTTACATCACCAGATTCATGTGTATTTTCATGAACTAATTCCAGAAAACCAAAATAACAAAGCTAGGGTTTGAATCTTACCATGGAATGATGTTCTTGTTGAAAATTGATGATGATGCCTTGAAGAGGTATGGGGTTGTAACACCTCAAAAATAATAAACATAAAGATAAATGTGTATGTATATATGCTTATATATTATATATTATATAACAATAATATAAGTATGGTAATTAGGAACATTGGACCTAGATAAATACATGTGAAATTATAATAAAAGAATAGGTTATAGCCTTTAAAAATAAAAACTTAAGGGACAAAAGTTAACTAAAAGGAAACTTGATGTTTTAAAACATAAAAAATTGAAACCGCAAACACATATGTGTGTGTTTGTGTCGACCAGAGAAGACAAAGAAGGGGGAAACCCTCACAAAACCTAATCTAACAATTTGAAGGGCAAATTATGTCTAAATCTTACGCATGAACTAAAATTATTAATCATTCATACGTAATAAACATAAGGTATGTTGCAATTTTCGTTTTGGTGATGATTGATTTATGGGTGAACTTGAGTTAATGAGTTCTTGAATAGGTTATTGATAGTATCTATATATAATCTAAAATTTAGTTACATGTTCTGTTTTAAAATCAATATTTATAATGTTTTAAATGCAGTACTTAAAATATATTGTTTAAAATAATCTATAATCTATAATCTATATTACTATATAATAGATCTCCTCTGTATCAAAAGATAATTTCCCCATCAAATTTTAAGATGGTAGACAAAGAGTCATGGCTTCTTCTCTAATCTTTCATCACTTTCTTCCAATTTTGCCCCCAATTCAGTGTGTCGACCACAATGAAATCTTCAGCCAGGCGAACGAACAAGAATGCAACCATTCATCAATGAAATTTTATTACAAGGTAGGTCAAAAGTCCACAGTTATTGAATGCTACTAATGTGAAACCCTCTAAATTGAATTAAATCTGGTGCACGCTCCTCCTTCATTCTCTCTCTTTCTCTCAAATCCCCTAATGGAGTTCTGGTTCAGTGGAGTTCAAGAGACGCCGGCGGTAGCGCATCCGGTGCTGGATTTGTTTCTACGGCTAACAA
This sequence comes from Helianthus annuus, assembly GCF_002127325.2. Taxonomy (NCBI): domain Eukaryota; kingdom Viridiplantae; phylum Streptophyta; class Magnoliopsida; order Asterales; family Asteraceae; genus Helianthus; species Helianthus annuus. Next base: position 125,324,701 of record NC_035445.2, read on the forward strand.
CGAACAGTAGCGGAGTGGGGTTCCGGTTAGTCGTACAGTCGGAACACTACTAACCCTAATTTCAATTGGTTCTTGGCGATGACAGTGGTTGTGGTGATCTCTGCATCCCATCACATGTATCCTTAAATTCATTCATTTTATGTATGTGTTTGGTTGTGCACTGAATTTTTGTCATCTATTGTTGGAATTACATGATGCTACGAGTTTGTGTTCATGATAGTTTCAATAAAGTTGAGTTGTCTTGATTAAATTTCAGGGAGGTAATTCGTGTAGAATTTTGAATTGTATTCTAGCAGTCAAATCCTACAATGAGTCGAAACAAACAGGTACTCTTCTCATTTTAGATCTTTACTTGATTGATGTAAAAGTATATTTTAGTGTTTAAAATGTCTTTTTATGTTGCTTTCAGTTTTGCTCATCTTGTCGAAACTCATTAGTTTTAATTGTTCATATGCTTTGCTTTGCTTTGCTTCAGTTAAATATACAATTGTTGTCTTATTTTTAAACCTAAAGTTCAAACCATCCTATTTGATTATTTACCGATAGCAGTCTCTAAGGCTACGAAATCATTAGGGATTTCCAAATGTTTACATGTGTTTTTAGTGATGAGGTTGGAAAACTGTTTCTGATTGTTTGATCCCTATTCTTTAGTTAAAAAATTCCGTACTCATATTCCAGGTTGAAGTTGAGCAGGATCCAAGAGATTTTGATATAAATACTTCTAAGCGGTTTCAGCCTATTCGGTCAAGGAAGTAGGGGAGATTTGAAAAGGGATTGGGAATGGTGGAGGCTATTGTATTATGGATTCAATAAAGGATGGGAGTTATTGATTAAGGGGCATTTTGGGGATTATGGGAAGTGGTTCTGTATTGAACCAGGAATAATAGACAGTTAATGATGTTCTGTTAGAGGGTAAGGGTTACTTTGTTTTAGATGATTGGAAGGGTGTTTGGTTGTGTTATTTTGGGGATGTATGCTTCTGTGGGTTGGAAATCAGTAGGTGGAATTATTGTCTTATATGGTTGGTTTGGCTACAAATGTTGGGTGTGTTTGCTGTGTTTTTGAGGGTGGTGTGATTGTTACAGGCTGGAGGATACTTGTGGAATTTGTTGGGAGATCAGGCAGATGCTAAGGGTCATTGCAATATGGAATTGGAGCAAATTGGCAGATGAGATTGTAGATTACATGTTGGATGGGCTGGGAGTCTAATGTGCCTGGGCTGCTGAATATGTATGCAAAATTGCTGGCTGTTGGTTTGTTTTTTTTTTTCCTATTTTGTTTGCTTGTCTTTGAATTTGAGGGTGGTTGTTTGGCAAACGGGTCAGGTCATGGGTCAACACAGGTTTGGGTCGAAACGAGTTCGGGTCAAAACGGGTCAATTAAAAAAGGGTTGTTTTGGTTCCGGTCGAAACGGGTTTCGGGTCGGGTTGGTTGAAAAATGTTTTTTTTAAAAGTGATTGTACATCAAGAGGCAATTTTGTCGGGTGAATAATGTCATCGACTTGAAGGAAAACCGGAACGTTAATTCAATCGTACGGATGATTAAAATTTAGATCTTTGGTAATATAATTCTTGAATTCCTCTTCTATATATTTAACACTAAAATAATTAATTCCCAGTATTTTTTTTTCATTTTGGTGTCAAGAACTAAACTCAAAAGGATTTTATAATTTTCTTGATTATTCCTTGGAAGTTTTATTTTACTAACTCATTTGTGGAGATGAATCAATATTAGCAGGATTGGATGGGTCTACCAGCAGGAGTGAAATTTGATCCGACGGACCAAGAACTGATCGAACATCTTGAAGCCAAGAAGTTTAAATCGCACCCGTTGATTGATGAATTCATCCCTACGATTGAAGGCGAAGACGGGATTTGGTTCGCGTCGAAGCGGTTCGCATCGAAACAGTTTGATTCGAGACGATACTGATCGAAACAGTACGAGTCGAAACAGTACTGGTCGAAACGGTACGGGTCTAAACGGTTCGCATCGAAACGGTTCGATTCAAAACGATACTGGTTGAAACGGTACGGGTAGATATGTGGAAAGCTCCACAGGTCTATCATTCTCTTTTTTTTTTCTTCGGATAATTCTATTTGCATTTATATAAAATAACCAAAATTATATTTATATATTTAGAGTCCATATATGGAAAGCTCCAAAATTTTGCTGGTGTAGGAAATTTTTCTTTCCTAATGCCAATAACCTGGGGCCCAAAGAAACCAGTGAAGTTGCAGGGTTGAGGTGAAATGGTATAACTATAAATAGTGATATCATTCTATTTTGAGTGAACTTTTAAGTTTTGATTGAATTCATGAAATTTGAGCTTTCTTAATGACATGGTTTTGTACTATTTTTTTTACATTTACAGATGTTATGGTGTGGAAGTCTTAGCATGTATTTCTATATATTTATAAATCTATAAACACAAATCATTTTAAGCATTCTAATACTGTTGACCCATTTCACTTCACTTTTTTATTTCTTTAAAAATAAGAATCGTTCCACACCGTTGCTAAAAAAGAAAGAAGGATGCTTAAAAAAGGAGCTGTGTATGGGTCAAAACTATGGAAAAGTAGCAGGAGCTATGTATGATAAAGAAGATCACTATTTTTTTGTTGGGTGTATTAATTACATAACCACTTTTAAATAGAAAATCACAAAAATCATACAAACATATGTACTTGATGTTTTAAGTATATGTGTTTACACCCAAATGTATACCATTGTAAATTGTCGACCCGCCGCAACGCGCGGGCTCCCCACTAGAAGAAACAGTTGACAGTGACCCACATGAAAGGTATACCGTCTACACTTAGTGTTAGTAATGAAAACCCGTACTACTTTTCGATGCATATATACGTAAACATAGTATACCATTTTTAATAGTTTTCTTTTCGTTATTTCACTGCAGTCAGTTGGCTGGTGATGGGAATGGGATGACGGTGGCATGCGTTAGCTAAAGTTTGGTCTATGTGTTATCCAATAAGATAGGAAGGCGTGAGAGAGTTTATGCGTTTTTCCTTTTTCTGTTTCATTTTTTTTTCTTGGAAGCCATCTTTTTTCACTTCTTTTTGGCCGACAAGTTTTGCCAAGGAAACAACTTATGATCCATGGTTTAATAAAGTTTAAGCACGCCCCTTTGTAGGCGTATTGTCTTACATGTTATGCACCGGCCGTGTCAGACGTCTTACCACGAACAAACAATAGCTATTATGCATGCCGTGCATCGCACGGGCTTTCTCCCTAGTGACCTAAATGATGAAGTATACATGCTTAGAACTATCCTATTAAATGAAATTTTAATGCAGTTGTTTTTAGTCATGTGTTTGAAATCTTAACCATGTGTAGGATGAAGTGGATTTTAGATGAAAGGTTAGAATGCATGAGTTATGATAGTTTCTTTATGCAGCATTACATAATGAATTGAAATATAGATGTTAATTTGATCACATTGAAGGTATTAACTTGATGAGATGAAAATACATGGTTAGGAGTTGTGTACTTGAGCTAATAAAAATGGCTTAAAAGTTATGCCTATAAGGTGTATGACAAAATGCCTAAGTGAAAGTTAGGTGTTGATAATGTATGAAAACCTTGATGAGAATTATATAAATTATTATTGGCAAATTTGCATGCCATAAATACGAACCATGGGGTTCTAGTGGTAATTGGGTTGTAATATTAGGCAACTCGAGTGAAACTCCAAGAGCTTAAGACGGGACGGATACATGTTTGAAGGGAAAGCTTTGAGGTACACGGCTACATGCTTAGTTAATTATTTTAGTTATTTAATGTTGTTGATTCAAAAGAATAGTTGTGAAAATGTTTGTAAGTGGGAGTGGTTGCTCTTAAGTGATGGTATTCGCAAGAGTAAACCAAAGTGGTCAAATAAACATAAACGCAAAACGGGTAACAGGAACGTGGAACACTAGGTAGTGGGTTGAGCTTGAAAATAAACATAAACGCAAACCAGGTAACGGGAGCATGAAACACTAGAATAATGAGTCGGGGTAACGGGTTGAAGTTAAAAATATACATAAATGCAAACCGGGTAATGGGTTGCAGATAAAAGAGAATAATCTCATGAGAAGAATGTGGATGTATTAAGCTTTAGTGCTTAAACCTCAAAACGGGTCAGATAAATATAAGTGCAAACCGGATAAGGGAGCGTAAAACATAAGAATTATGGATCCGGGTAATGGGTTATAGTTGAAATATACTAAGGTATGAATTCCAAGCAATTAAAATGGGTTTGGATCGATTTGGAAGAGTTTTGGCTGAAAAATAGCAAAAATGGTTAAGCTTGAAATGCCCAGCTCAACAAAATTAACTTTCTGAAAATATGGCCCTGTTGCGTCGCGTGACAGGATAGTAAAATCTCCCTCGTCGAAGCGAGGGAATTTTGGCAAAAATAGAATGTCGCGCGACAAAGTGAAGCTTTCTCCGTCGTGTGACGTGATGAAGAACAATTTTGGCAAAATTTTTGTTTTAACAAATTTTGTTAGGCGGATTCATTTAACACATTTATTAATGGTATGAACTAATGTTTTGAAGGATTAATGTGTATTAGGTGATATCTAATCTACTTGGCGGACAAAGATCGAGTCATACAAAGAACCAAACACAATTCAAGATCAATGCTTCTGTGTTTTTGTCACTTATCTTTTGAAAACTTAAACTTTATGTATTTTTTTCTCAAACGTAACCTTCGTTGACTTTTATATTTATGTGAAGTTGGTACGTGTTAAACAATATTTTAATGTTATATTAGAACAAATCTTATAGGGGCTTATGATTTTTAAGAGAGACATGGGAAGGATTCTGGTTTGGGTTGCGATTTATGAGAGTATGGGAATTATTATAATATAAAATTATTGTATAATTAATTCAGCTGTTTAACCCGTTTTTCTCGTATAACTCGCAAAATGTGACATTTTAAAAAAAAACACAAATATATCGTTGAGCGTATTTTTCTCTATCATATAACCTAAGTTTCATAAAAATCGGAGTAGGGTCAAATATAATATAGCATATTTTATTTATTACGATTCGAACCGGTTTACAAATGGTTCGAATCCGACTTTCAAAATGGTTCAGTTTTTCTAACATCCTTTTTTGGTGGATGTTACAGGGAGGGGATTGGTTTAGATAGATTTTCTTTAACTTATGAGATGTTGTGATGATTTGATTTTTAGATATTTTAGTAATTAGGATAATTAGAACAATTAGGACCCTAATCATGCATAAGTTCACTAGTTAGAGTTAACTAGCTCACTAGACATTGTCTAGATGATGATTTAATGCTAAACGATTCCTTTTTCATGCTAATAATCCAACTAACGAACAATTATGCGATAAAAACCGGTAATTATTGGTTAGACATCCTTATGACATCTTGTATCTCCTAATTACCCTCAATACTAATCAATGTTATTTATTGATCAAATACTAGTATTCGTTTTGTGAAATAAGCTTCAGCGTTAAAAACAAACGAAAATGATACTTGTAACACCCCAAAAGTGCGTAATTTAATTATTTTACCTAAATGTTCTAAGTATGTAATGTCATGACCTTAGTTGACTAACTAAGTAAAAAAATGTGAATGTTAGTATAGAAAGAATAAAAGATTTTGTGCATTAATAAATAACAACTAGAACTTGAAGGGCTAAAGTTGCATATTTGAATGATAAGTTTATTTATAACAAATAAAACATAAAAACACACAATGTGTGTGTTTTGGAGTCGACCAGAAGAAAGGAAGAAGAAGGAAAACCCTTGTTTTCATAAATCATCAAGATTAGAAGGAGAATCAAAGCCAAAATATGCATGAACCCTAATCTTTAACCATCTAAGCTTGTTCTTCAAAGTGGTAAGTCAAACTTCATAAATTGATGAATTTTAGAAAGAGGGTTTCGACCCAATCATGAATCCAAGTAGAAATTCATGTAATTGTGAGTTAGGATTACACAAGAGAATAAGAATTTTGTTTGAATTTGGCCATTTGAATGATTTGAAGCATATACCCATTTGATGTAAAAAGTATGATGGACATGATGATCATGAACGCAAAATTTGATGTCATGTTGATGTATGTAGTTACATGTATTGAGTATTTGTTGAATGAATTAGATGTAGAATGAAAGACATATGAGTTTAGTTGAATTTTTATGATCCGTGACATGAACTAGTAGGAATAGGCATATGATACTTGTACTATGTGCTTTGTATGATGTATGCACACCAAGTGTTTGATGAAATATCTAGGTGAAGTTAGAATGTGAGATTATTAGAAAAGATTTGATGAAACTAAATATGTCCAGAAAGTTACAGCCGATTTTAATCGGCTGTAACCGGGTCAAATCTTGTAAGAAATTGATGTTTATTGAGTTTGTGTTGAACTTCCAAGAAAAACCTTTCAAACCTAAATGGAATTTCATTTTTCGACGAAAAATGAACGTTTTATGAATTTTTCCGTATCGAAGGTTTAGGCTGCGTTTTCTAGCAAAATTTGCAGCCCATTATGAATGTCATAACTCAATTTAGGAATTGTGTTATGATCTCAAATTTTTACTGTAGGTAGCTTCAGGAGGTTTTGAAAATCTCCAACTGGAATTATGTCAATCGGATAATCGAGGAGTTTTAAATGAATTTTTCCGTGGGCTGCAGTCAGAAAGTGACGAATCTGATTCTTGCTTAGTAAATGATTTTTTATAAATTTTTTATAGAGAGTTAGACTCTAAAAATTTAACACAAGGATAATCTCTCCGAGGGGCACGTCACATAAAAAGATCGTAATTTTGGCAAGCTCGTAAGTACAGTAAACAGACATCCCAAAATAGCTTAATTTCAGTGAATTGAGCTATGCATGTTAGTGAATGAATTGACTAATGAAAGTCAAATGTGGAATATGAATCTAATAAGATAGTTAATATATACAATCATGTATACTAACAAGAATGTGAATCGATGACATGAAAGTATAGGGATCATGTCAAGATGGATTGACACATGGAAGGCTAAAAGGGTAAAAAGGAAGCAATGAAACGGATACGAATGCGAACGTCAAAGGTAAGTGATTTCTTGAATCCCTTCGTATTTAGTTACATGAATATACATATATTTGAATATTTGAGATCAAGGTGGAATGTACAAATAAATGAGAAATGCTAAGGTAAGAGTCGTTCAAATGGTCGGTATGATGTGAAACCGGTAAAACCTCATTATAAGGGTTAATGGGTCAAAACTTTTAATCAAAAGATTTTATGACGGTGAGTATAGGGATGTGGTAATGTTAAGGGAAGGTTTGGATAGAAGGAAAATCAACTAAGATATTAGTTAAATGCGTGTTGGGACGTATCGGGGCCGGTTTAATCGAAAAATTTTTGAAACGGGTCAAAAGAAGTTGTAAATGATGAAATCCATAGGTAAGAATGAATGGTATGAGTATGAATGTAGGTTGTATGTATAAGACCTATACATATATATTTATGGATATACGTGTTTAAGATTTTGTAGTATGTTCACATGGGATATGAAAGGTATATGAGAGTTTGGATATGGAGTGGGATTGAATGTATACGAAAGAGTAGAACATGTATATATATATACATATATATACACATAGTTTTAATACGCTTGAAAGTTAACGTTACTAATCATGTGTCTTGAGAATGAAATGAAAGTGCAGGTACGCTAATGTTGACCTTACGAAGATTTGACATTGGGATGCAAGATTTTACTTGGGAAGTTAATTCAAAAGGATTAGTATGAATAGAATGAATCCGATGTGGTCATCTAACTACATATGTTTAGATTATGAATGATGTCACCAAATATTAATGATGCGCATTGATGTGCAAATTATGGTCTATAAAAACTAACCTAATTTAGACACCCTAGTTTTAAATTTATAAACTAAGACTCTCTAAATGCTAGACCACTGACAGGTAAGTGTATCTATCGTACGTAGAAAAGCCTAATGGAGTCCGAGTATCGAACCCACAAGACACTAGCGACACTAAACTAGACTCTGACAAAACTAATTACTTAATTTGTTTAATTTATTTTGATTTTTGGGATTTTTCTAATTCTACTAAAGCGAGTAAACAAGATAACAGGGCAAGCAGCAAAATGGTGAAGTGACGGGAAGCAGACAATGATGAGAAAGAACTACCCAGACTTCAAATCCCTATGACCAACCCATGACCTCTAGTCCTGACCACTGGCTAAAGCTCCGAATCTACCCAAAAAACCTCCCGCTAAGGATGATCAACCAAAATAGAAGATGGAACAGAGTGATGAAGTGCTAAATTGGAAACGACTCGAGCTATCGACACTGAATCCCACGACTGTCAGATTAAAAACAACTATGGTGCTAAAATCCTCCGGTCATGAAGCTAAACATGTTAAATAATTGAAAACTTATGAAACCCTAAACGCCAATAAGTAGTCGGATCCGAGCTATCGGTCACCCAAAGTACCAAACAACACGTAGCTAATAATCTAGCAATCCTGACTTGTCCCTAGAGTTGTCAGAAAAGGATGCACACTATACTCAGTTGATTTTAATTAATTTAGTTAAACTTAAAGTAGTTAAACTTGAAGTATTTCTAATCTCAAGCTCTAAACCGAAAACCTAATAGATTAACGAGCCTAGAATGATCTAAATAGTTCCAGACCAGACTAACAAGATCACCTAACCAAACAACCAATCACAACCAAGACAAACATACAAATTCATAAACAATCATAAAACAGGAATACGTAAATCATCCCAATTTAATCATTAGTCAAAACTGAAAAGTCAAAAAATTAAATCCTACTTCATTTAGGCCTAGGTAGCATGAAAAGTTTAGCCAAAAAACATAAGAAACAAGTCTTGAATAATAAACAATCCATAGTAATCAAGTTTAAAAACACAAAATTATTAAAACTAAACACTAATAAATTGAAAACCCGGACTTGAATCTTAATCGCCGCTTGAACCCTCGAACCAATTTTTATCTTTTTTTAATCTTGATCGCCCCTTCTGTCGTATACGTCTTCAGCCGTTTGATGTGCGGCTCCCCTTGTATCCTCTAAATATCTGCCGTCCGCCTCCTTTTTTTCTTGTTTCAGCCGTTGCAGAATGTTTTTAATCGTCCCCACCAAGGCTGATGTGTGTCGACCAAAACAAAACAAATGGGCTTGGCCCAGTAATCCTCTTTTTTTCTTTTATGTTCGTTCGATCTCAACTCCCACAAGTAATAATAGTTATGATGGTAACTCTCAATATTTGAAAGCAGCTCCAACTTTTCCCACAATACTTCGTCCTCAATTCCTACGTATGAAATAAAAAAAAAATAATTAATGCATCATTTAATTTTTCATTTAGATTGCACTTTTAGAATTTGTAAGTGTTAACGTTAACAAGATTTTAATATCATCAATCAATGCAATATTTATTCATTAAGTATAACTTTTTTTTGTTTGAGATGACATCAAAAAATTATTATATACTAAATACATCATTTTAGCCCGTTTTCACTTAAAACCATTCAACTTCAAATACGAGCCAATTACGAGTAGAATCCAATAGAAACAACCTTTAAGTCACTCAAAAGTGTAGGAAATATTGACATAAAATATGTATAATTTAGAGCATACCAAATATCCCCACATTTGAACCTTTTTCGTCCCTGAAAAATACTTATGCAAACGGAATCATAATCAGATAATATTCAGGTTCAAAGATTTAGATTACTTATTAAAATTTAAACTCATGTTAACCGTGATTGCAAGTATACTTGTCCACTTAAACCCAAACCCGGTTCCAAGCCCTTATCATGCAATTTAGATTCAAGTTTCGGTCAATCTACCTAGGGTCTCACACTAAAAACCGCAGTCCATCTAATCCCGCCTCAAGCTTATAGAACAAAAGGAACAGTCACTGGACCATTTCCTAACCGTTTTATACCAAAATCAAAAGAATTTAACATCAAATTTTTCAGCTCTTTTTTTTTCTTTTCCTTTTCTTTTGAGTTCTAGACTATGCATACCTATCCTAGAGGCTGTCTCAACCAGAGTCACCATCCCCGAGAGCGACAACATAGGCGTCGGTAATTTCGCATTTTTTTAACAATCCCAGAGGCATTCTAAGTTAGAGTCACCATCCCCAACAAAGATTACATAGGCCTTGTCATTTATTCGGTCTAGCTATTTTATTCTATTTTTTTCCTTTTGATAAAAAATTCTAATAATTTTAGCTTATAACGGCATTCCTTATACTATTTTTGGCGGTTTCGGCTTCCCTACTTTTCCTAGATGAGAACCCACTAGCAAATCAACAATTAGGTATATTTAGCTCAAAGGAACCTAAAACCGGGTCAGGCCTACTCACACATCCCAAATTAGACACAGGCTTAACTTTTTATTCTCATATTATTATTACTTGAAACCTGAACAAACTTTTTATTTGTGATAAGTAATGGGTCGAACCATGAAGAGTTTGTGATCTGTACACGGATGTGATTGATTCAAAAGATGTCACAATTATGAAGCTTGCTATGGTTTTTTTAGATGTTTGTTGATTGAAAGAGATGTCGGATTACACCGACAAATTTGTTTTTAATTAATTAACTACGAAGAACTTGAACGATTGCACAAAAACTTGATTAAACTGTTTTAAACAATAATGGAGAATAAGGTTCACACCCGGTTAGACAGTTGTAGGACCAAGGGTTACTACACGTTTTAACTTGGTTTAGATAAATTAGTTCCTTAACGGTTTTAGAATCACAAGGTTTAGGTGCCAATTGCTATCAACGTTCAAGACGGGCTGCAATGCACTTCGTTACCTCGGACAAGTAAATCCTATCACAAGACAAGGCATAATTACGCATATTCATTTCACGAAGTCAAATTTCATAACTCACTTGACAATTCCTAAATTCAATACAAACGTAAGACAATTATCTAATGATTCAAATGTGATTCAAATTTTCACAAACCAAATATTAAACAAGTAGCAAACCCTAGAAAATCCTTACAAAAGTCTACACCGGGGTGAAACCCGCGAGAATTAGCCGCTCATGATGAACGAAACACGATCAACCATTGATGAGAACTCGAACTTTGTCATCTTGAATCTTTGAGGATGAGGATGATGAGGTTTAGGGTTTGTAATGGATTGTGGAGGTGGATGGATTGTGAATTGGATGATGTTGGTGATGATGATGAATTAGGGTTTCAATGATTCGAAATGATGGAAGTGATTTGGATTGATGGAATATGGTGGTGAATGGTTTCTTGGCTCCAAGATGAAGTTCAAAACTCAAGAAATTTGTAACTCCCTTTGAAATACCGAAAAAGTGGGTTATATTCGTTCAAAAATCAAGCAAAACAACAAATCAGTGTTACCACTTTCTGGAGGGCGTCGTCGGCGGCCTCTAGATTTTCCGTTTTCTTTCGACGCCTTAATGCGTTGTTTACGCGAGTTTCTGGCCAACACGAATAACCAAAGGGCGTCGCCGACGGCCCGTATGGGTGTCGGAGACGCTATGCCCAACTCTTGGTTTTCGTTTTCTTCATTTCGCATTCCCGGTTGATCCCGTTCGTTTCCCGATGCTCCGTAAAGCTCCCGAATAGCTCCGTAAACGCCGCTAGACCTGTAAAACATAATTCTATTCAAAAGCAGGCTATTCGAAACTAAAAGCTATGTAAAAACATAAACTTAAACATAATAGAACACCGGTATTCGACCACGCATCACATTTTATCATAATCAAAGTTTGCAATTAGTATTTGTGCATGTATACACCAAGGTGGTTTTACTTAAATGATTTTGTATGACATTAATAAGTAAATAATACGTTAAGACGGGGAGATTTGATACATAGATAAGCGAGGATTTTATTACATTATGGTTCATTATGGTCAACACAGGTTAGGAACGTGAGTACACGATTAGAATTCCTATAATAAATAACCATAGTATGAATGGATATTAATTTAGTGAGATTATAATTTATTGAAATTATAATTATTTACTAGACTATTCATATGAAACATAAACTCTTAAGTAGAGTTTTTATGTCAATTTATTAGTTTTTATTAGAGTTTATGTCTCTAATAAATCTCTAATTATGGACTAGACTCTTCATATGTAACATAAACTCTTAAGTAGAGTTTTTATGTCAATTTATTAGTTTTTTATTAGAGTTTATGCCTCTAATAAATCTCTAATTATGTGAGACTTTTCTCTACCCCATGTCTTTTGTATTAAAAGTAGGCTATGTGCCTAACTTGATGGGTTTATATATATATAATTACAAGAGTAAGAATACAAGATTTAGACATAAAGTTATGCATGAAGAGTTCTTGAAGAAGAAGTACTTGATGACCCATATGTTGGGAACATATAGAGATAGGTTTCTCTACATGATTCAACTACAATTCTATTCTTAATTTCCAAAAGGTCTAACACTATGTTTTTATCCGGTGTAACCTCGGGCGCGTGGCCTTCTCCGGCAGTACAAACTGCTTCAGCTGTTGTACCCTGGGAGACAGACGCGTCGTCTTTAGTAGAGGCGCGAGATCTGTTTTAAGGGAAGCGTATTGAACACGTGCCTCGGCCACAACCGTCAACATTTGTTTGTTCTTTTCGTAGGAAATTATTGTACAAGAAGACGTGGTTCAAGACCTAGTTGAAGCCTACACAACGGAATGAAAAGACAACGAACCATACAAGTAGACACGGTTAAAGATCAAGTTGCGGACTGTATCTTTTGAAGATATTGGTTTGAATCGATTGTTTTATTAAATATGTTGTAGTTCATATTTATTTTCGTTTGAATTGTACACGGTTCATGTACTACAATTTCCCAAAATTATGTAAAGAGAGTATCTTTACAATTTTTATATTTATTTATATAATTTTTATTATAAAATTGTGACCCATGTCCTACAAGCTTAAAACAGATTTCGTGAGATTGTTGCTACAATCTTAAAACCTTATTTATAAGGATTTTGGGTTCACGAAAAGATTTATAATAAAAAAATATTTTTAGAGATTATGATCTTATAAATATTTTTTTCTTTTGTGAAATATGTATGTAATACAACTTGTTGTGTTAGGATTTCTTGAGATTGAGATACAATCTTAAATCCTATATCGTGGTATAAAACGAATAGTTTTGGTTCAAACATTTGGTTTTGGAACGATTTTGGGGATCGTTAATTTTTCTAACTTTTGTGTTAGATCGGGTTTATTAGAGTGAACCATACGTTTTTCGTAAACGTTAAATTCTCTAACATGTGTGTTAGACCGGAATTATTGGTGTAAACCATACGTTTTTTTGTAAACGTTAAATTCTCTAACATGTGTGTTAGACCGGAATTATTGGTGTAAACCATACGTTTTTTGTAAACGTTAAATTATTTTTAAATAAGAGTTTTATGTTACTTGATTAGAGTTTTATGTCTCTAATTAAGTCTCTATTTAAAGTAGAATCTTCATCCACCCATGGATTGATATGAACAAATAAGTCTTATAATGATTTTTGTAATCATTTGTCTTCTAACATGTGTGTTAGAAACGTTCATGAAAAGCGTTAGTTTAGAAGCAATTTTTTTAATTGTTTAGTTTCTAACGTGTGTATTAGACATGACTTATTTATTTGAACCATATATGTGCTTTTAGCAAGTCGAATTAACTTTTTGTGAAAATGTTAATATTTATAACGTGTGCGTTAGAATTTCTTTCATTTTAACATGATTGTTAAAAATGGTTAAAATACAAATGCTTTGAAATGTTTTATGTAAACATTTTATATAAGTAATTTGTTGTAGCATTGATTTTAATGCTTTGTATGATTTAGAAATAAAAAGTCATACATTGAAGTTGATGTTTGATTGGCTTCAAGAATTAAATCACCAAAAAGTGATGGTGTCGTTGTGTGAGATTTATCACCAACTTTAATTTATGATTTCTAAATCCATTTGAGTGAAATTTTAATTACTAATTAAAATCTTCATATGGTGAAACTCTTGAGTAGAGTGTTAATGATGACATTTGATGAGTTTTATTAGAGTTTAAGTCTATAATTATTGGGGCTCTTAACTCTTCATATGGTGAAACTCTTGAGTAGAGTTTTAATGATGACATTTGATGAGTTTTATTATTGTTTAAGTCTATAATTATTGAGACTCTTAACTCTTCATATGGTGAAACTCTTGAGTAGAGTTTTAATGATGACATTTGATGACTTTTATTATAGTTTAAGTCTATAATTATTGAGACTTTTAACTTTTCATATAGTGAAACTCTTTAGTAGAGTTTTATTGATGACATTTGATGAGTTTTAATGATGATATTAATGCTTTAATTTGGTCATGTTTTGTATATATAAAACTAGGTTATAACCCGTGAATACTCACGGGTTGTTAATCTATCTTTCTAAACAAATAAATATATACATATATATATATATATATATTAATAAATGATAAATTGTATGATGAATAGGGTGTATGAATAAATGATAAAACGGTCTGTGGCTGATTATATGAATGTATAGCATAACAAAAACTGCATTGTAAGTCGAAACAATTATCGATAAAGTTTGAACAGTGAATAACGTGAAAATTGTGTTATCCATTAAAAGAAACACTAATAGTAAACTAACATATGATAAGATGTAATAACTTAAATTTCAAAACCATTAAACATTGTTAAAAACTATTAACGATAACAAAGTAAATGTATATCATATGAAAACCAATTATCGAAAACCAAAATGTAAAACAACTAATCAGTACTCCTTTTTGGAGGTACAACGAATTCAACATTCAAGACTTTATGAGTTTCATGAAAAGAAAAGTGAACCAATCACCCTCGTTAATGCGAGCACGTTTCACGAATCTCGACCATTTGCATAACGCATAACGAAAACCTTATCCTCTCTTTTCACGTCTGGTACGATTGGTAAACTCCTCTTGCTCAGTCAAATGCAGAAGTTTGGCGGTCATAGGTTTTAAATCAGAATCAAGTTTAGACATCCTTGAAACATTATCAGGCAGCCGTTGTATTGTTTTTAAAATAAAATTAATATGAAAAAGAATATAAAAATAACAATGTACTTTTATGTGAATAAAACAATGTAATTTTTAATATAAATAGTTCCAAGAATAATATGAAAACTTACAAAATCTTTAGAGACCGTACGAACAAACTTATAAACACGACCATCTTCTTGTTCATCAATAGCTGGCTCTTCAACTGCATCAATATACATGCTGAAAATCACATATAACATTTATTAGAATAACAATATAGTAATTAAATATATAAAAAAGCAAGCAAATGTATAGTTACCTCATCAACATCTACATCAGCAAAATTAATTTCAACACCATTTTTTCCACGAATTTTTAAATGAAAATAATTTCCAAAACCTCTTGTGAATATTAAATAACAACCAGCCTCCAATTGAAACAGATTAACAATTACATCAATACCAAAGGAGAAACCGACTTTACCATCAAGGGTTTCAATCTTGACATGAAAGATTTTGTTGCCTATGTCTATAATGGAAATTATATGATTTGATGTATAATCATAATAGTTGGGCAGAATGGACTCGGGAATGACCGTAGAAATAATAACAAAAATAATAAAAATGTTAGTTTTGTAATCAGTTCATAAAAGTAAATATATTAACATAAATAAAATGAAAGTAAAAAATAATCTTACAATAAAGTTACATGTTGTAGATAACAGCGATGTCCAGAAAGAGCTTTGAATCACACCATCAATGAAATGTGTTATTTTGAATGTAGAAAACTCGACAGTATTGAAAAGCACCAAACAACCTTTTTCAGATGTAAATGTTTTACAACATTTGACCAACCATGGAAAAAGAAATGTTTTCCTTTGGCTTCGCTTAAACATTAAATGTTCGACCATCTTGACTTTGTATCACAACATTTGTAGGTGCTTTATTGTTACCCCACAATTTGGATGCAGCGTCTGAAGGAATGGCCTGATAAAGCAACAAATCCAAAATAAGTCATAATTATATTTCTAATTTATAAACCATAACATAACTTTAAATTGTATTTCATGATAACAACAAAACCGAAGTATAATTAATGTCTGAATTTAGAAAATACCAATAAAAGTTCGTCCGCTACATTCATGTGTCTACAAAAGAGTGGTTCTCTAATACTGATTGAAAAAAGAAGATATTAATAAAATATAACTTGTTAATGGTATTATTCGCAACAAATGATAACATTAAAAAGAAAAAAGTACCTTGAAGAACTTTCAGCCATATTAGAAACCTACAAACACATGTAACGTAAACAAAACAATTAAGATTATCTATTATGAATTTTCAAATTAATTAAATTAATTATCAATTTTAGTTATAATATATGCTGATTATTTTTTTTAAACATATATGAAATAAAATCAACTAAAAACACATAACGAATCCTTATCAACCATGTGATAATATAAGCTTATTAGTATAAAAACATGTTACATAATCCATGCTGATTAGTTAGACAAAAATGTGATGAAGATGTTATAATAACAGTTTGTAATACATTAATAGGTTTCATAAACATTCGGTTTCATAAACATACAGAATGTAAGAAACGTACCTTGTAGATTTGCTTCACGATCAAGAACAGGTAACTTGATTTTGATTCGAAAAACTTAGATATATAAAAAACTGTTTCGTTATCATACAGAAAACCGAATTGCAGAATATATATATAAACAGGTGACATATACTAAGATAGAACAAAACAATGTTATTACAAATCTTGTAAAAATTTATAGAATAACTAACGATACATATTTCCAAATATGTATTGATAGAAATCAATTTTAATTGTTTCCTTATAATTTGTTACAATTATGTGGAACATTCCAAAAATATCATATCAATACGAAAATAAAACCATTCTTGAAGAATGATGATAAAAGTCAAATGGTAATTAATTTTAAAAATTAGAGAAAACTTTCAAAATCGACAATATATTTACTTTTTATTTATTTATTTATTTATTTATTATTTAGGTTATATGGTAACAAAAACTGCATTTCACACTAACACATCATAAGCATATCAACAACATATACATATTAGAAAATACTTGTCTAACAAACCATCAGTACTATCCCAAAGTTTCAAAACAAACCAACCATAAAACCACATTTAATATTCATGCTTAACCATCTAAAATAAACATAATAACCAACATTCACGAACCGCCTCTTTTCTTTGTGATCTTGGGTACGACTTTGGTCAACATCAAACGCTGAGAAGACTTGACGTACGTAAAGAAAAGAGTGGAGCCGATCTCAATAAGCCATTTACCAAAAACTGCGTGTATGGCTAATGAGATAAATCTATATGATAACAAAAACTGCATTTGACGTCGAAACAATTAACAACCAAGTTTTGACAGTAAATAATGTCAAAGTTGTGTTATCCATTAACAGGAACACTAAGACTAAAGTATCAACTTTCATACAATAGAGTGTTGTTTACTTACTATTTGTTCAAAAGGTAAATGAAACACACTAACCACATCATCAGCATATAACCAACATATACATACTACCAAAAGAGTTTACTAACCAACCATTCGTACTATCCCCAAGTAACAAAACAAACCAACCAAAAACCATATTTAATATTCATGCTTAACCATCTAACATAAACATAATAACCAACATTCAGGCACGGCGTCTTTTCTTTGTGATCTTGTGTACGACTTTCGTCAACATCAAACGCTGAGAAGATTTGACGTACGAAAAGAAAAGAGTGGCGCCGAACTTGAAGTGATTCAATTTCAAGAAAGCTGGCCGCTTTTTAAAGCCATACCTGAACCCCTTCCAAGACTTCTCGGCTCTAGTGCACAACTTAGTGAGTTCAAATTTTTCGTTCTGAACTGTAACATTGTGCAAGTTGTCAATAGAAAGACACAGATGGCTTGAAACATCAGTCGGTAAACGCTGAGAAAAAAAAACAAAAGGATTAATTATCTGATTCATTAATAAGTTATGTATCTTGTATTATAAAATTTTAAGGAAAAAAATCATATTATAAAGTTTACCAGTCTGCTTCCTGCTTTCTTTGTGAACTCAATTACAGCAGTTTTCTTGAACTTTTTCGATGTAGAGCATTTACGGTCAACATCATGAGCTTTGGAAGTCAAGGAACTGAATGCCTTACGCTTTGGTTTAGCCTAAAACACTAAGTGTAAAAATTATATAGAAATGTAAACTTTTGTTATATTAAATATATTAATAAGAAAAAAGTGTACAACAATACGATACATGGTTGTTTAAATAATCAGAGATAATTTAATGGTAGAATACTTACATGTTTGTTTTCAGCAAAGCTAATTTCCCGAAGGACCATACAATCATCAACTTTCAGAAACATAGAACGTGTACCATAAGGCATATGAGACGTGGATGTCAAGGATTTGGATACCTTACCCTTTGGTTTAGCCTAAATAATTGAAAGTAAACAATAAGTGTAAAATTTTTACAGAAATGTAAAGTGTTGATGTATAAAGTTTAAGTCAACATTATATGTAATCGTATAAATGACACGATAAAGTTTTATAAAAAAATTGAATATTGAAAAAAACATTAAATAAGTATTAAATTAACATATTAAAATGAAAAAACATATTTATTCATTAAAAGGATTATATATTTGTAAAGTCAGTTAGTATATAGGAAATAAATTTTTTGATGTCAAAAAAATATGGAAAACAAAGACACCTAATAGAGTAAAAAGTATATTATATGTATTGAAAATAAGTATTAAATTAAGTTAGTATATAACAAACAACCATTGGAGATGCAGTCTCGTGACCAAATACAATCTTTGCCTTCCCTTTTGGGTCATTCTACATAAGAATAGCGATTTCAGAATTAGGCTTAATATGGCAAACGGAATCTTCAGTAAGATTAATTGGAATATGGAATCTTGAATGGGCAGTAGGACCTCGTGACAACAACAATGATGCAATCCCACTTGAAGCAACATTAATAACAATATGTCCATTGCATCTAATGGAAGCAGCTAAGGTTTTCCATAGAAATGTCTTACATGTACCACCGTAACCATACATGAAAATAACACCACCTTTCCCACGTTCAACAGCAACCATAATCTGGTTATACACTGCTCTTTGATCATCATTAAAAGATTTATGAAGCTTATTAAACTCAGCCCTAACTTCATCCATGTCCCATGAAAGTTCCTCGTTTATCAGACTGTTGGTCTCATATATTGTGGAATTTTCGTCAGGAACAGGCATTGGTGAGAATCTATGCAAGCTGGATCCATTACGAATAAGATAGTTTTCGATTTTAGACAACGTTATATTCTTTAAACGTTCATCTGAAACAACCAATCATGAGTCTTTTGTGCTACTAATTTTATGTATCTTTTTTTGGACATGCACGTTCTCCTCTTATCATGTTCAATTTTCATCGCTGGTAGTTTAAGCTTGAAAACAATTAGTGGTATATTATCATGACATATACCATATTTTTGAATATAACTAACAATGGTATCGACTATAAATGCTTGTTGATTATCGATGTTTAAATATATATATTTACAAATTAAGATGTGGTTGTTTATATGTGATTTGCATTTATTATATAAGTTCTAACTCATATTTACTAAAAATTTAATGTAACCTTAAATCTTGAAGTAAACAGTAAAGATGAATTCCATAAAAAAATCAACGAAGAAAAAGAAAAGCTGGAAATTAATATTAAAATATTGAAAGTCTAAATTTCAGAATATCTCTTTGTAGACTACATTGGTAATTTTATTAGTAATGTTCCCATCACTGTCTAAATATTAACATCTTTAAGCCATCCATACT
This sequence comes from Helianthus annuus, assembly GCF_002127325.2. Classification (NCBI taxonomy): domain Eukaryota; kingdom Viridiplantae; phylum Streptophyta; class Magnoliopsida; order Asterales; family Asteraceae; genus Helianthus; species Helianthus annuus. The sequence goes on from NC_035445.2 coordinate 125,344,613, forward strand.
TTTGAATCTTGAAAGTGTCAAATAAATATTAACATCAACTAAAAAGGGTTGACTTTACAAAATTAACTATTATTTGCAATTATTAAAAATTTGATATCTATATTATAAAAGAATGAAAATTACCGTAATTTTAATTTTTTTAAGATTCTATATATAAAGATTATAATCAAATAAAACATACAACATTCATCAAAATTATTAGTCTATCAAATTTGGTTTCCATATTAGCGAAAATTGATTGTAAATTAGTAAACAAATCAATTTAAGTATCATACTTTTAAATTTTATAACAACATAAGTTCAAATACTGTTTAACACCTTTTTTTTTGGAAAAAACGATATATATATTCCCAAAATCTATATATGTATTGTTTACTTATTGGTTTGAGATACATGAAATTTTTCTAAAATATATTAACTTATTAAAAAATATACATTTTAAAAACCAAATTTTAAAAATAAGATAACATAAATCATTTAACATTATTTCAGTATTGGTTTGGAATAGATGGATAAATAGTATATGACATGTTAACTGCTAGTTTATGAAGTTGACATACCAATAAAAATTTATTTTTAAACAATAATAAACCAACAGTGAAGATACTCTTTTTAACATTAACAAAGCATAGAACAGAATTATTGTATCGTACAAATATATTTAGAGGTTCGGATGGTTGAGTGTAGGAATCGATATCATAACCAAAACAACTTTTGATGTGGAAATAAATAAGACAAATATGAAAAGGAAGGTAATACCAAAATTTTGTTATCCATTCAAACCAAAACTAATAGCTATTTATCAGATTTCACACAAACGAGCTTTGTTTACGTACTAACAGTTCTACCGATAACATATCCGACTATCCACCGTCAACCATACTTCACTAATACCCACCAATGATCAAAAAACGAAACCAAACTACCACATTAACTGTTCAGCCTAAACCAACAAACAAAAACCAAGATTTCCTTTGTCGTCACGCGCGACCTCTTTTCTTTGTAGTCTTGTGTACAACTTTGGTCAACATCAAAAGCTGCGAAGACTTGACGTACTTAAAGAAAAGTGTGGCGCCGAACCGGATGTGATTTGATTTCAAGAAAGCTGACCACTTGGTAAAACCATACCTGTAACCATCATCAGACTTCTCGGCTCTTGTGTTCATATTAGTTAGCTCACTCCTTAGGTTCTGGATCGTAACGTCACACAAGTTGTCAACAGAAAGAGACAGGTCATTCGAAACATCAACCGGTAAATGCTGAGAAATGAACAGAACGGATTAATTATTAAATTCATTTATCAAAAAATTAGTAGACATTTAATAAATAATAATATCATAACGTATACCAGTTTGATTTCAGCCACTATGGTGAACTCTAAAAATGAATTGTTTTTCAACCTTTTGACTGTACGTTTACGGCGAACATCAGCCGTCACCGTGGTGGATCTGCAAGCCTCACGCTTTGATTTAACCTAAATATTTAAAAGATATAAAATAAGTATCATAATAAAAAAGAACTATAATGATTTCATGAATGAATTTTATTAGTAAACATTATACAATGTGTACTTACATTAATGTTTTCAGAAGGCTTCATTATATCAATGACAACACACGCATTCTTCCTCGAAATGTTTAAACGCGTGCGATAGGCGATATGAGAATTCTTGGACAACTCGTGTAAACGAAATTTATTCTTTGGTATCAAGAAATTATCGAGATCCATATCAAACTTGCTTTTGACCTAAAACAAAAGAAAAAAAATATGATAAAGTAAAACACATAATATGATAAAAAATACAATGTACATATTGAAAAATAATATTAAATTATGTTATTAGTTCATATAAACCTTTGGAGAAACAGTTTCATCACCACAGACAACCTTTGACTTCCCTTTCATGTCCAACTACACAACAGTGAATAAGAAACATATAAATATAAGATGAAGTAATTAATAGCATCTATGTAATATATAAACAAACTTATAAAAAAATATTACATGACATTGAGAGGTAGCAGACGGAGTCTCTTTCAAAGCATCATTCTTTGTATTCCAACAATCATTGAACTACATAAAAGAAAATAGTAGCACAATTTAATAGTGTACTTATCTAATAGATATAATAAGATCTGTTAATAATTTGAACGCATACACTTACCAGCTTCTTAGCATCTTCCATCCCAATTAGAGCAGCTATATGTCGATCAAACTTGTAGTCGTCAGTATCCTAAAAAATGACATCATAAATATAAAAATATAAGAATAAAACAATGTACTGGTTGTTAAAGTTTGTTAACATATATTAAAAATAGTTACATACATTAAATATAGACTCAAAATTTGGAAGTTGAAAGTCACCAACACTATCCCCAGCAACACCTTCTTCAGCATGACTTTCGGTAGTCTGTGGCTTCTCCTTGTGTTTCGACTACAGATAAAAAGTCCACATTAGTAACAATGTTAAATAAAGTTCAACTAATAAGATCATATCAATCAACTTTAACAACGAAGGAGCGTTATTTTTAGGATCCATAACTACAAAGGAAGTAAGCAATGTTTTTAAAAAATATAACGGTAATCTATTTATAGAAACAATGTCTATTTACAGAAACCGAATAATAATTCCGAATACATAAAATTAAACTTAAAACAGTAATTTGTTTATAGAAACCAAAAAAAATAAACTTTAAAAGGAAATTAAAGGTATCCTTAAAGAATTAACAACTAACTAAATAGAAAAAAAATATAATTGATAAAACAAACCATATGAACTTCAAAAGATAATCACATAAACTTTCAAAATAAAGCATAAAGACAAAACTTAAAACCAAAGACTATAGATATCAATAAACAAACAACACCAAGAAAATTGAACTAACCAGTTTTGGTTGACGAACACTCCGAGTTCGATTGTCACAAAAGATTGAGAGTTCACCATGAGAAAAAAAACCATAAATCATTCAGAACATATATTATTAATTTTTGAAAAAAAAACGAACAGAAAGGATAAAATCAACTAATAAGTGGCGTCGAACCGGATGTGATTTCATTTCAAGAAAGATGACAACTTGGTAAAACCATACCTGTAACCATCACCAGACTTCTTGGCTCTTGTTTTCATAAGGTATTTCCTATGAATCGAAACAAAAAACATAAAAGCTTAAATAAATTATTGTCTGTTGAAAAAATGAAAACCAAAGAAACATATCAACAATATAGGATCATCTTCATCAATCAACTTTAAAAACGAAGGAGCGTTGTTTTTAGGATCCATAACTGCAAAGGAAGTAAGCAATTTTAAAAAAATATAATGGTAACCTATTTATAGAAACAATGTCTAATTACAGAAACATGTTTAAAAAGAAATTAAAGTTATCTTTATACCTATTTAAAAATAATTATGCATAAACAGAAATTCAATAACAAATAATAAAGACTATACATATCAAAAAACAAACAATATCAACAACATATAACTAACCTGTTTTGGTAGACGAACAATCCGAGTCCGAATTGCAAAAAAGATTGAGGGTTCACCATGGGAAAATACAAAACATAAATCAATCAGAATATATTAATAAGTAAAAAAAAATTTAATAAACATAAGGGATAAAATTACATATTAAAAACTTAAAAAAAAACAACTATAACACTTAACTAACCTCTTTTGTTTGTAAAATGAACTTTATATACAATCGAATAACATAAAAAACAACATACCTTTAATTTCTTTGATCGGATCTACAGAAAATCAGAACAAAAATGGTTTTTAAATGTATATATAAAATATAAAATGATAAAAATTACGGCAATTTCAAATGTATATCTATAAGATTATACATATTAAGTTTATAATCAAATTAAACATAAAAGATACATTAAAATTATTAGTCTACAAAAATTAGATTTCATATTACCTAAAAATCAATGTAAATTAGTAAACAAATCAATTTAAGTATCATACTTTTATATTATATAACAACGTGATTTCAATTAATGTTTAACATTTTTTTTAAATCGATAGAAAAAATCAGAAAATCTATATATGTAAATCAATTATTATTGTTTCCTTTTTGGTTTGACATAGATGAAATTCTCAAAAAATATATTATGTAAATAAAATAATACAGATTTAAAAAACCTAATTAAAAATAAAAATAGATTAAATAAATCAATTAACATTATTTCAGTATCGGTTTGGAATAGGTGCAGAAATGGTATATGACATGTTAACTGCTACTTTATGAAGTTTAATTACCAGGTAAAAATTTATTTTTAAAAAATAACAAATCAATAGTGAAGATACTCTTTATAAGATTAAAAATACATAGAACAGAATTATTGGTATCGTACAAATATATTTAGAGGTTCGGATGGTTGATTCTAGGAATCAATGTCATAACCAAAACAACTTTTTGATGTGGAAATAAAGAAGTCAAATATTAAAAGGAATGTAATGCCAAAATGGTATTATGCATTCAAACCAACACTAATATTAAAAACAAAGGAGCGTTGTTTATAGAATCCATAACTGCAAAGGAAATAAGAATTTTCTAAAAAAATATAACGGTAACTTATTTATAGAAACAATGTCTAATTATAGAAACCGAGTTATAATTGAGAATACAAAAATTAACCTTAAAAACAGTAACGTGTTTATGGAAACAAAAACATCTTTAGAAAGAAATTAAAGGTATCTTTAAACCTAAAAAGAAAAACTCATAACTGACAAAACTAACAATATGAACTTCAAAAGATAATGAGTTAATGACATAAAGTTTCAAAATTATGCCTAAACGGAAAATTTAATAAGAAATAAAAAATAAGAAAGGGTATACATATCAAAAAACAAACAATACCAACAACATTTAACTAACCTGTTTTGGTAGACGAACATTCCGAGTGCGAATTTCGAAAAAAGATTGAGGGTTCACCATGGGAAAATACAAATAATAAATAATTCAGAACATATATTACTAATTTAAAAAAAATAGTGACACAAAATTTAATAAGAAATAAGAAAGACTGTACATCAAAAAAACAAACAATACCAACAACATTTAACTAACCTGTTTTGGTAGACGAACATTCCGAGTACGAATTTCACAAAAGATTGACAGTTAACCATGGGAAAATACAAACCATAAATAATTCATAACATATATTACTAATTTAAAAAAATTACTGAATAGAAAGGATAAGATTAAATATTACAAACTTAAAAAAGATTTAAAAAAATATAAAATTTAACTAACCTCTTTTGTTTGAGAAATTATCGGAGTCCGATTTTTATCTCAGATTACGGATTCACATGAAAAAATAAACCTAAAAAACCAATCTTCAAAGTAAAAAACTTCACATCAAACAATAACCTAATAGATTATGTAACACATAGATCTAGACGATTACAACCAAATTAAACCTAATCAATAACCAAAAACGATAAGATTTGCAATCAAAGAGCTAATAAGCCTAAATTCGTAAATACAAAATATATGTGATATTGAAAGGAAAACATTACCAGTAATCAAATCTTGATCGACCAACATGATGATGCTTCTGGAAAACGGTGGAAACAAAGAGAGCATCGAATCGGATTAACATACCTGCAACTTATGTTTACGGATCTACAAAAAAAAAATGAACAATGACATACTTAGTATCAATCGAATCAGTTTGTAAAAAAATATCAACATCTATATAATCGAATAACACAAAGAAACAATATTTAGCTTTGTTTTGGTAGATTTACCTTTAAATTTGATCAAATCTTTATAAATCTAAACACAAAAAACTAAATCAAAAGTTTTTAATAGACAAAAAACGGTGGAAACAAAGAGAGCATCGAATCGGATTAACATACCTGCAACTTATGTTTACGGATCTACAAAAAAAATAAGAACAATGACAAACTTAGTATCAATCGAATCAGTTTGTAAAAAAAATATCAACATCTATATAATCGAATATCACAAAGAAACAATATTTAGCTTTTTTTGGTAGATTTACCTTTAAATTTGATCAAATCTTGATAAATCTAAACACAAAAAACTAAATCAAAAGTTTTTAATAGACAAAAAACGGTGGAAACAAAGAGAGCATCGAATCGGATTAACATACCTGCAACTTATGTTTACGGAACTACAAAAAAAAAGAACAATGACAAACTTAGTATCAATCGAATCAGTTTGTAAAAAAATATCAACATCTATATAATCGAATAACACAAAGAAACAATATTTAGCTTTGTTTTGGTATATTTACCTTTGAATTTGATCAAATCTTGATAAATGTAAACACAAATAACTGAATCAAAAGTTTTTAATAGACAAAAAAACAAACAAACAAACAAACCTCAGTTGTCCGACCAAAAGCATTCCACCTTCAGACACCATCAAATGAATATAGTCTTTCAAGCCCTAGGAGATCTGATGGAATTGTGTAGAGGAAGAAAGCTTTCAAAAAATATAAGCTTCAAGCCCTAGGAGATCTGATGGAATTGTGTAGAGGAAGAAAGCTTTCAAAAAATTTAAGGGATCCAGATTAAACTGATCCGACCCGGACTTTATTCGGATCCCGCGTCCATTTGTGAAGCAATTAGTTAATTTAGAATTCTTTTTATCAATTCCCTCCTAAACTCAACAAAAAAAATTGCCACATCAGCAAAAATGGCCAAAATCAAATGCCACATAGCCCACATCACATCTCATTTATATATATATAGAGATGACTTAAATTTTCTAACACGTGTGTTAGAAAATGTGTATCACGAATAAATGTTTAGTACATGTGTAGTAAGACTAAACAATATAAAACCATTTGATATTTTGGGTTTGATCTATGTTTTCATAACCCTAATTAATATTATTAATATTGTATATTGCAAAACTAAGAAACTTTTTTAAAGTATTTTTAAAACAAAGTTTTGCATAACATTGATAATTCAAATGGTTCGCTACTCTTGCTAGAAGTAGCATATGGTGAACAAAGTATCAGTCTGGTGGATGTTATTTGGTGAAAAACAACTTGGTGTTGTTGTGAACAAATTTAACTGTTCAAGTTTACTACTTAAATGTAGTATTTGTAACAACTTGGTGTTGTTTTGAGCATAATTGTCCAAGTTTAAAGTTTCAAGATGAAATGGGAAACTTGTACTTACAAGTGCATGGAGTCTTATTGAGGGAGTACCTCAAGACATGCCATGGGACAATATTGCTGAGAAGATTTCGGTCAGATTATAAAGTGTTGAAGATAAAAGCACTTTGCTATTTGATGTCTACATATTGTCTATGCTTCCGTTTAAATTTCAAAAGTGATTGGCACTTATGATTTAGTTTCCAATGTATTTTATTGTTTTGTGTTCAATATCTTCGGATAACACATGCAATTTTTTACAAAGAAATAAATCACTAATGGTTGTGACGTATAAATTATTTTTGTGGATAATAATTATAACGTCGGTTATACATTGTTTAAAAGAATATGGTTTTAAACGGATAGTACATGAAAATACTTGAACATAAACAACTGGAGAGTTGTTACATTGACTAAAAGTCAAAGACGAAGCATCAAATGTATAACCACATCATGAGTGAATAATGAAAGAACATAGTAAGTGTATTGAGATGAAATACACTAACGACATTCATGTTGACATACTTCATTAGAAGTCATTAGAAAATTCACAAGTGTGAATTCTAACATATGAAAGTAAAAGTAATATATGTTATTGTACACCTTTAATAAATCTTGTGAGATTTATAAGTAGATGTGTGTACCACTTGATTATTGTTAGAACTATATGGAGATTTTACCTTCGTTTGGGAGAGCATCCTAAATATACATATGTAACACCCCCAAAATTCCACCTGCGGAAACCCCGCGAGGCTTGTTACGCATCAGAGTTCGAGCCACCAATCACATTGAACCAATGATAAATATTTAGATAAGCCATGACGTTAATTATCAAACAAGATGTTTACATGATATCAATTCTCAAAAGTTGTGTAGCGGAAGCATGTAATCGTTTCATAATAGTAATCAAATCAATGTATTGTTTATAAGTGAATCCAAGAGTCTCGATCCATGACCACTCCAGCACTTCCAGATAGCAAGTCCATGTTCCAACGTTAATAACCTACAAGCATGCAAACAAGTGTGTCAGACTACGCTGGTGAGTTCAAGGTGTTGCTTACGTGTTGTGTTACCAGATATATGCTAGTGTGATTCAATGTTGCGTTACGATGTTGCTCAAGTTAGTTACCCTAGGGACTACGCCCTTACGTAACCGAGGAGTGTGCCTCTTAGCAACCCACTATGTTGTCCAGTTAGTTACCCTAGGGGAACCGCCCTTACGTAACCGAGGAGTGTGCCTCTAAACAACCATAGTGAAACCCAGATAATTAGTACCTAATAGCGCTATCAACTAATCACCCCCATTGCCCTCCAGGCAATAACCAAAACCGATTAAGTTATTTACCCAATGTTTCCCTTCCAAATGTTTACCAGTTGTCCCAAACCACCGGGACGCATGCTTAGAGAAATGCAGTGAACTCACCTTAGATTTGCTCGGTATGTTACGTTACGTTACCCGTTCCCAGTTGGTCAACCAAACCCTATCGTGGTTACCAATCCACATCAGTCACATAAATCGACAAGTTACACATTTGTACACAGTAAGTCACGTAGCACATGATAAGTGTTTAGATTTCATACGTATTTACATCACACGTTCATGTTCCTAACAGTAGTCACCGATGGTACCAGTTTCATAACAATCGATTCACGTGTTGTTACAGATTGTGTTTAGCTAAGATCATAGTATAATACATATCAAGCATACAGTTTTCAAATAAGTCTACATCCAGTGTTCACCATACATAACAACGTTTTACAGCCCACTAAGTCAAGACTATATCAGTTCATCATTATGTGCGGCCCAGTTAATTACTGATATTTATTTTAATCAACAACCCATTAACAAGGTCGGCCCACTATCAAATAAGACTATACACTTGGCCGCCCCCTTATTGGACCTTTGCTCGACCCTATAAGCGATCAACACCTGTGGCCTCACCACCCCACTCATCAAAAGTCATATGCATAATATTAAGGTAGTAGCCGCCAATTATGAAGGTCTCTATCTTAATTGCCTAAACTTTCAGAACAGCACACACACACATACATCGATAACATCACTACCCATCGATAACATCACTACCCTTTAAGTACATGTGCAGCCTTTTTAATTGACAAACTTAGACCTTTATTCAAAAACTATTAATTATTGTAATACATATGCAGCCCCCCTATTGGACCATAAATCGGTCCACTAACTGACCTACAACCTTTCAACTACACTCCTCAAAACCAATGCAGCCTTTCTACTTAACCTTAGCCGCCGTCAAATATTTGTTTGTTTGTTTTGATGTCACCTGACCGCCCCCATCTATCAAATCATGCGCATATTATTGGACCGTTATGAAATTCATTAGTTGATGAGTTTGCAACAATGGATTTTATTGGACCATGTTTATTATTATTTTATAACACCCAAGAATCAGAGTCACATGTATTGCACATAGCCGAGAGGAATCATCAAAAGTTAAATAAACAAGATCACCAATTAAGAAATAATATGATAATAAACTGACCAATGCTTGCTCAATCAAGATGATGCCTTCGATGATGGGGGAATCCCACTGCCGTCGTGATTCAAAGAAGGGGGTAGGGTTTCCAGTCGCACGCAATCCAAGTGAGAGGAAGTAGGGTTTGTTGTTTGGATTTTTAGCTTAACAACTATTACGTATACATATAATGGGGGAGTTTGGGGCGGTTCATGCACACAGCCGAGATGGGCTCAAGCCCATCCCTTTTGAGATGTCGCACAACAGAAATAGGATAAGGCATAAATCATGACTAACTAGGTGGGCTTATATTCAGTTGGGCCGAAATCAACATTTACCATGCACCGTGTATTGGGCCGAGATCAAGTTAAAATAGATGATGTATTGGGCTTGGGTGTGAAGGTGCGGCCCAAACGTCAAAACATAAGTTATTGTACCAACTCAATTTTTAACAAGGTTACACGAATAGAACGCCTTAACATATTATGGAAAGATAACGAGAAGTAAAGATCAAAAGATGCAGCATTACCGACTTTGAAAGTTCGGGTTGTCACAACATATCTCCTAATGAATAACAATAATTGTGTGCAAATCACTTATGGCAAAATTATGAATGCCATGTTGTTGAGTGTCAATCTAGTTGACTCTATGTCACACATAATAGTGATTGTAGACGAAGAACATTCATCTTATTGGTGATGAATGTGTTCACCAAGTGATTTGGATTAAGACTTATGTTTAAGTCCTTATGAGTCAATGATAAAGTGTTGGAGATCAAAGGTAAACAAGTTATGTTCCTTAAATGAATGATAAAACTTAGTTATGTGCTATATACAATAATTTGTGAGATCTTCCTAAATATTGATGTTTTAGGATTATGAATAAGTCTCATTATTTTGTCTTAACAAGGGATAAATGTTGCAAAGTGATATTATGATATCCTTAGGGCTGTGAAGAATCATAATGATGCATCTTCTGTTCACATGCTAAAGTATTGTAGTCTAAAGCATGCTAGACTAGTACTTGGTTAATTATAGGTTTTAACAAAGACTGATTAACTCTAAACATTCAAATGTGTATGAACACAAAAAAAATTGTGTATAGACAAAGTTGAGGGAGAATTTTCATTCATTATAAGGAAAAGACATGTAACTTTTTAAGAGTTTGTTCGAAAAGCTAATGAGGAGAACTCATTGTCTAAGCTTATTCTAGATGTTAAATTAGAAGTATGCTAAGTTGGTGACAAACTTATGACAATGTCATGTGTTTCTTTGGTCAGCTCGGAAGCTTATGTAAGCTAATGCAATATGAGTTGAATTCACTGATACAATGAGGTTGATCTTGTTCAATCATATTTGTATAAATGTCGCCATAAGTGGTGTTACGAAAATGTTGATCAAATGGCAAGAAATGTGGGGCGGGGGGGGGGGAGGATCCATTTAAGAAACAACCATATAAGGGTATGTAGAAATGGTTCTCATTAACCCATCTAGATGTTATCCAATAACACTTCAATGTGGGGGTGTCTTGCATTTGTTTTGGCAATAAGGATTTTGTAATCCAATCTAACTTTGCAAATAGACGACTAAGTTGAGGACACAAATGTCATAGTGAATAATGGAAATGTGTCTGCCTTAAATGATAAATGTATCATTCTAAGACAAATATTACAACCAGATTCAGGTGGCCACTGAGGTTATAGTCTTAGAAGTTGACAATAGGCAATGTTAACTTTCGAGTTACGAACATGTCACACCCCGATTTCCACGTGCATCACCGGTGGGCCCGGTGGGGGATTTCCGTGACGTAGTTGGCAACAATATAGTCAAACCACAATATATAAATGCACAGCGGAAGCATAAAGATAAATATAATTCAACCATTTACTGTAATATCAAATGTATCACAAGTAGTTGAATAGTATCCACAGGAGGGATCAAAGTAAATAAAAATATTGTTCAACAGATAAGACATCAAGCTTGCGAGACTTCTTAAGATGCTAAGGAGCTATTGCCAGCCAATTACGTGTAGTATCTGCACTTAATCTTTTTGGGAAAATACGTCAGTTTACACTGGTAAATACATTCAACCGACTCTTTTGTAAAATGTTTAATAAAATTGATTTGAATGCACGAGGCACAAACTCTTTTATAACTTGGGAGAATTATTTAAAATTATAATCTTGTGAACGAATTACATGTTCCTTCTATGCGTTCAGTAGCCCGGATCCTGTCCGGGTTAAAGATCAATAGACACACCACATTGTGTAAAACCGAGGTGGGTAAACCATCGGCTACGTCTTTTAATAGTATAGACATCATACCGGGTGTACGCCTACACCCGGGTGTCGAGGTCGTGGCCATTTCGTAAAATGATGTCAAGGATATCCGGGACATGGTCATTAACCCCCCAAAGGCTTTTAAGTAACAAGGCTGTTTAAATGAGCCGATCAAATTATTCAATTAACCACCTAAGCGATGGAAGATTTGATGCTCAATCAAGCGGTATTTTATATACCGTAACCCAAGCCCGTATAAGGGAAAATAAGTTAAAAATATTTACCTTTGCAAGTATTGTCCTTAATCAGTTAAATCACATATATCTTTTACTGGGGCTCCTATTCTGGAACGAAGGTTTTAAAATAACCTATTAGAATCCTAACAGGTCTTTATATTAGCCGTAGCCTAGACCGGTTAGTTTCGAGGGATAGATACGGTTTAATCGCGTGAAAGGCGAAAACCGAGAATGGAATGTGATTCTGACCCAACAAGTTCGGAGACTTGTTTTATATGGGTTTAATATTCACACTCTGGATTTTGGGGTCAAAATGACATGGTTTGACCCGTATCGGCTAATTTATGTAAACTAGTTACATAAGCCGAACCGTGCGCGCAATAGGCGCAACGGGTAACCGTAGGAGTCCTACATTGTTTTCCTAAGTCAATATACTTTAGAGAGGTTGTGGTATCAGTAGGATACCTTCCATAATGCCCGTAACGAGTTTTAGTTCATTATACGCCCAGTAGGGGTTTTTCGGTCATTTTAAAGACTTTTAAAGGGATTTCTGAGTTCTACAGGAAACCTGAGGTTCCCGATCAGTTTAATAAGTCTAAAATATCTTATTTATTATTTAAAATCAGTAGCAACTGGAATCGGGTCAAAAGACCTTGTAGAACTCAAGTTTTGGCCGAAAAGGGCATATTCGGTATTTACCGAACCGTAGCCATAACCGCAGGTTATGAGCAGGTTAAAATTAATTAAAAATCTTTAAAAATCCCAAAATATTATTTACCTACAGTGGGTAAAAGTTTTGGTGACGAAATCTTGGTTTAGGTAGGCGTTATGCTAATTGCGCCGTTTATTACAAAAGTTTCTTATAAATGCGCTATTTAGCATAACTCCCATTCTAGACCTCGGATTGGCGTAAAACTTTAGGGACATGCTTAGAATTTAGTAAGCAAGGTTATGGTCCCTTCACGTGTCCGAAATACTCGTTTTATTTTAAAAAGGGCGTTACGGTCAACTTTTAAGTAATTAACGGAATTGCGTAAAAGACTCGGACAAACAACGAACCGGTCACAGAGGGTGATACCATCACGTGACCTGGTCCTAAGAGAGTCCTAAGGTATATCTACATTGCACTAAAACGGGTCAGAACTGAAGTCAAAGCAAAAGTCAAACTTTTGCGACATTCGGCTCCGAACCGGGTCAATATATCAAATGGCCGAATCAAACGAGTTTAGACAAGTTTATATACTAAATATCATGTTTTATGAGTGTTCAAACAGGTTTCATATCATCTACATTACAGATTATGTAAGAATCGCAAAAATGACTTTCTGTTGACTTTTTAAGCATTCGTTTGACTCAACATTTGAACTAGTTAGAGTGGTGATCAGAGGGAACCCTTTTAGGGGTTTATTACCCACATAAATACCAACACATAACTACTTTTGATTCGACAATTCACTGGACCATTCATGAATTATTGCAAAGTCAATCGTTAGTTACGACGGATTGACTTTTAGGCTAAACTAAGCAAAAACAAAGCCATAGAAGGTTTGGCATACTTACAGAGACTTGATGTAAGACTTAGAACTAGAGAAGAACACTTTGGAGCTTCAGGAATGAGCAGAAGGTGTGTTTTGAAGTGTGTTCTTAATTGTGACTATACATGGCCTTTTATAGTGCATAAGGAGCCTTTAGATCATTACAACACACCCTACAATTGAGTATAGATCAATGGCAGGTGTCCTAAGGTGCTATGGGTCGAGTAGGGGGCGCCCATAACTCTGAGAAACCCATACTTAATTGTTTTACCGCTTTAAACAGCCAACAGCCAATTTTCTGTCGGTGGGCATCGCTTACGGACCGTATGGCTTGGGCCTTGCGGTTCGTAAGCCAGTGGCGGATCTAATTTAATAATTCACCCCCTTACGGTCTGTAAGGCAGGACCTTTACGGTCCGTAAGGGTTGGTTTTTAAATCTTTTTAAATCTTTTGAAATGATTAATAAAATCTTTGGTAATTAATAACCTGACCTTTCGGGTTTGAAGGGGTAACTTTGCGATTTGGCCCTCGGTTAATTACAATTAAGGCCTCGGGTCTTTTATTCGTACAGTTAAGCCCCCGGTTAGTTCGATTATTATCCGAAAAGCTTTAATTTATATTGTTGACGCTTTTAACCCCTCGCTCACGAATTTGATCATAACTTTCTCGTTTTAAAACGGAATTTCGCGGAATTTATACAGTATATTCTAGTGAGCGTATTTTACTGTTACAAAGCCTCGGGTACGTCAAAGGGTCACTCAGAGGTATAATTAAACATGTTGACACAGTTAACCCCCGCAACTTGTAATCTCTCACTTTCTTCCGCGTTTTGCTTCCGTACGATCCATGATTTATTCGTTTGAAGGTACGAGCATCGTTTAGGGTTACTATACAGTATACTTACCCTTGTTTGACATTTATAACCCTCGAATTTACACACTTTCAAGGTTTATCATCATTAATCCTTTATTAAATATTAAATGCCACGTGTAAACTCAAGACACGTGTCATTGGACACAAAATTTCGAGGTGTTACATCCTCACCCCCTTAAAATAAATCTCGACCAGAGATTTACTCAAACAAATAGGGATATTTCTCCTTCATCGTGGATTCAACTTCCCACGTGAATTCGGGACCTCTCCGGGCATCCCATTTAACCTTTACTATCGGCACATGTTTTCTTCGGAGCTTTTTCACCTGTCGGTCTTCAATCGACAAAGGCTTCTCCACAAACTTCAAGCTTTCATCTATATGCACATCTGTGTGTGGAATCACTAATGATTCATCAGCGAAGCATTTCTTTAGATTGCAGATGTGGAACACGTTGTGGATTCCATTGAGTTCTTCCGGTAAGTTCAACTTATAGGCAACTGACCCGACACGTTCGATAACCTCAAAAGGTCCTATGTACCGCGGGCTCAGTTTACCCTTCTTACCGAATCGCATCACCCCCTTCCAGGGTGATACCTTTAGCAGCACTTTTTCACCTACATCGAAGTGACAATCCTTACGCTTTGGGTCAGCGTAGCTTTTCTGCCTATCACGGGCAGCCTTGAGACGTTCCCGAATCTAGACAATCTTGTCCGTTGTCTCGAAAACTATCTCTGGTCCTGATAATTGGACCTCTCCCACTTCCGCCCAACAAACAGGCGATCTACACTTCCTACCGTATAATGCCTCGAAAGGCGCAGCCTTTATGCTGGTATGGTAGCTATTGTTGTAGGAGAATTCGATTAGGGGTAGGTTCTTATCCCAACTACCACCTAAATCGATAGCACATGCTCGCAGCATGTCTTCTAACGTTTGAATAGTACGCTCACTCTGACCGTCTGTCTGAGGATGGTAAGCCGTACTGAAGTTCAAACGTGTGCCCAAAGATTGTTGGAAACTCTTCCAGAAATGTGACGTGTACCTAGTATCCCTGTCAGAGATAATAGATACAGGTATGCCATGTAAGGCCACAATCTTATCAACATACAGCTGGGCTAAAGTGTCGGAGCTATAAGTCTCCTTGATGGGTAAGAAATGAGCTGACTTAGTCAGTCTATCGACTATAACCCATATTGTGTCGTTTCCTTTGCTCGTTTTTGGTAACTTGGTGATAAAATCCATAGTTACACACTCCCATTTCCATTCAGGAAGTTCAGGCTGTTGTAGCAAGCCAGATGGCTTTTGATGCTCAGCCTTGACTTGCGCACAAGTCAAGCATTTGGCTACATAGGCGGCTACAGACTTTTTCAAGCCTATCCACCAATAGTTTGCCTTTAAATCCTGATACATTTTGTCTGTTCCAGGATGGACAGAATATTTGGAACTATGGGCTTCCTGGAGGATAACATCTCGTAGTCCTCTATAAATAGGAACCCATATTCGCCCATTCAATCTCAAAAGTCCATCCTTGTGAAGAGTTAACTGCTCCTCAGTTACTCCTAACTTTTCCTTATGATAATTAGCTTCCAACACAGCCTCTCGCTGTGCAGCTAATATCTTTTCAATCAAGTTATTCTTTACTTCCATTCTCCTAGCATTGGTTCGGATGGGTTTCATCCTTTCTTTCCGGCTCAGGGCATCGGCGACTACATTCGCCTTGCCGGGATGGTACCTGATTTCACAATCATAATCATTCAAGATCTCCATCCAACGGCGTTGCCTCATGTTTAGCTTCTTCTGATTGAACAAATGTTGAAGGCTTTTGTGATCTGAATAGATCACAAACTTGATTCCATATAGGTAATGCCTCCATAGTTTTAGTGCGAATACAACGGCACCCAGCTCCAAGTCATGGGTGGTGTAATTCTTTTCGTGCACCTTCAACTGTCTTGAAGCATAGGCAATCACCTTGCCTTTCTGCATGAGCACACACCCCATGCCAGTGTGCGACGCGTCGCAGTAAACTATGAACTCTTCGGTACCTTCTGGTAGCGTCAACACAGGAGCGTTGCTCAGCCTTTGTTTCAAAATATCAAAGGATTCTTGCTGCTTAGGGCCCCAAACAAACTTTTCCTTCTTCTTGGTTAGAGAAGTTAAGGGCGCAGCAATCCTTGAGAAATTCTCAATGAATCTCCTGTAGTATCCTGCAAATCCCAGGAAACTACGGATCTCTGTGGGCGTCTTTGGCTCTTGCCAATTCATGACCGCCTCTACCTTAGCGGGATCCACCTGGATACCATTCTCACTTACGACATGTCCAAGAAATTGGACTTCTCGTAGCCAGAATTCACATTTAGAGAATTTGGCATAGAGTTTCTCGCGATGCAGCAATTCGAGAATACATCGTAGGTGTTTCTCATGGTCGGCTTTATTCCTTGAATAGATAAGGATGTCGTCGATGAATACGATGACAAATTTTTCCAAGTACGGCTTACAGACGCGATTCATGAGATCCATGAACGCAGCCGGTGCATTTGTGAGCCCAAAAGGCATCACTAGGAACTCGTAGTGACCGTAGCGAGTCCTAAATGCTGTTTTATGCACGTCTTCATCTCTGACCTTCGGCTGATGGTAGCCCGACCTTAAGTCGATCTTCGAGAAATAGCTAGCCCCTTGCAACTGATCAAACAAATCGTCGATCCTTGGCAATGGGTATCTATTCTTTATCGTGACCTTATTAAGTTCACGATAATCGATGCACAGACGCATCGATCCGTCCTTTTTCTTCACAAACAGGACAGGTGCTCCCCAGGGAGACGAACTAGGCTTGATGAAACCTTTTGCTAACAGTTCATCTAGCTGGGTCCTTAGTTCCTTCATTTCAGTCGGTGCTAGCCTGTAGGGTGCTCTAGCAATGGGAGCTGCTCCAGGGATGATATCTATTCTGAATTCCACCTGCCTATCTGGTGGCAACCCAGGTAGGTCTTCGGGGAAAACTTCTGGATACTCCGAAATGACAGGAATGTCCTCTATCCTTGGTTTGGGCTCTTCGATAATCACTTGCGCCATGTAGATGACACAGCCCCTTTTTAAGCATCTTGAAGCTTTGAGCATAGTTACGTTCTCGGGCAATCCATACTGTGTATCCCCTCGAATGGTGAGCGATTCATCAGTCGGGGTCTTTAGCACGATTTGTTTCTTATTGCAGACGATCTGGGCCTGGTTGTGCGATAACCAGTCCATGCCCAGAACGATGTCAAAACCAGCTAGATTAAAGGGAAGTAGAGATAGAGGAAAAGAATGGTTCTTAATGGATATCATACATCCCTCTAATATAGTGGAGACGGTTTCTACAGTGCCGTCTGCTAGCTCTACTTCGTATTTCACATTTAGGGTTTTGATAGGCATGTTCAACAGTTTGCAAAATTTTTGGTCTACGAAGGATTTGTCAGTGCCTGAATCGAAAAGTACTCTTGCAAATATATTATTCATGAGAAAAGTACCTGTGATTACGTTGTCGTCTTGCAGGGCTTCCTTCACATCCATTTTGAAGACTCTAGCGTTATT
The DNA here is from genome assembly GCF_002127325.2 of Helianthus annuus. Classification (NCBI taxonomy): domain Eukaryota; kingdom Viridiplantae; phylum Streptophyta; class Magnoliopsida; order Asterales; family Asteraceae; genus Helianthus; species Helianthus annuus. The sequence continues at coordinate 125,362,732 of NC_035445.2, forward strand.
CTTTTTGGTTTCTTCAGTCTTCTTGGCGAACTTGGGGCAGTTGCTCTTGATGTGCCCCTTCTCACTACAGTTGTAGCAGGTTGCGTCTTTAATCTTCTTACAGTCCACAGTCTTGTGGTCTTTGGACTTGCACAGTCCACAAGCATGCGTCTTTGACTGGGACTGTGAGTTCGGCCCAAACCTGCATTTCCCAAAGTGGAATTTTTGGCAGTTTTTGCATTTGGGCTTCTCTCCGGTTTGTTGCCCATCTTTTCTCGACTCCGTTCCTTTCTTGCCATCACCGTTCCCACGGTATTTCTTTCCCGACCTTCGCAAGGTATCATCCTCGCGCTTCCTCTTTTCGGCCTCTTTGTTCCTCTGCGATCTCAGTCGGACCGCGTCCATCGTGAGGGACAAAGAGAGGTCAGTCACAGACCTGAAGGTCGTTGGCCGAGAGGCCTTCACACTAGCCTTTATCGCGGGTTCTAACCCCCCGATAAAACGAGCAATCCTCCTTGGTTCCGGGGTGACTAGATAAGGAACCAAGCGAGACATCGTGTTGAAGCTCGTCAAATAGGCCTGGCAGTCCAGATTTGTCATCACCAATGACACAAAATCGGACTCTATCTTTTCCACCTCATGCTGAGGGCAGTAATTTTCCTTAATGAGAGAAACGAATTCCTCCCACGTCATGCTGTAAAGCACAGCTTTTCCCGAGGCCTGAACCAGCGCCCTCCACCAAGCTAGGGCCTCGCCCTTAAACGACTGCGACACAAACTTCACTACATCCCTTTCAGCGCAGCCACTGATGTCCACCACTGTGTCCATCTCATCCAACCATGTCATACATTCGACGGCACCCTTCTCCCCCGTAAAGTCTCGGGGTTTACAAGATACGAAGTACTTGTATGTGCAGCCCCTGGCACGGGAAGCATAAGTATACTCCCTTTCGCGACGAACACTATTTTCATTCGACGAGTGATTGTCGTCGTCCTTTTTGGGCTTGGACGAGTGGTTATCGTCGTCCTTCTTGGGTTTGGATAGTGGTTTGCTGTGGATTTTTGAGTGTGTCTTTGGCTTCGATGGTGGTTTGGAAACTGTTCTGCTTCGAGATTCTGTATATTGTCGATCTAGAGCTGCTTGCACAGCGTTGTCGACAAGAGCCTTGAGTTGAGCGCCCGTTAAATTTATTTGGGCATTATCATAATCATCTTCATTTGTATGACTACTTCCTCCATTAGGATTCGCCATAGTAGCTTGTATCTGCTGCAGAAGATAATGAAAATTCTATTTAGGAGTTTATCATTGAATTGTCTTTTATGGCAATTCATTAACCATGGTAATGAAGACCATATCCGGTTAATTTGTTACTCACTTTATATTTACGATTTGAACACACTTATCCTAATCACAATTAATATTGCTAGCGGCATAAAAGCCTAGTCACGAGGACGTTATTATAATATTTAGCCGAGATTACGGAGAATCAAGGTATGAAGGTTTGAACCGTAGTCCTTTTACTCCTTCTGACAGGGAGTCCTAAACCACCACTGTCTTTTGCCTTATTATGACAATATGTTTGACCCATAGGCATTACATCGCTTATGGATGTTTTAACAAATGATCATCTTTATTGATGATTTAACCCATGATTTATTATATCATTAATTTGGGCTTTGGAATCCTTTAAGGATTCTTGTATAAGAATGGCGTGTGTAATTTTAACGAATTACACCTGCCATGATTGTTAACATGCTTACAGAGGTTAACAGGTGATTTGAATCTTTTAATTAGGTCTTACCATCTTGGCCGGATCTTAAAAGACACCTGGCTAGGTTTCACTCTGAAGATTCTTTATTGAGGCAGATCAAATTAAAAGGAATGATTTTTGATTTATTTCATATTTAGTAATAATAAAATGAAATTCATAATATAATATTCTCAAAATTTTAATACGATTACACACCGCCCTAAATGGGACTTTTAAACAGTACATACCTACATAGAGGTTAAAATAAGAGACAAGTCCACGCAGGGACTAATACAAGGTAAGTGTCCACGCAGGGACTAAAGATAAGTCCACGTAGGGACCGAAATACTATAAACGTCCACGCAGGGACTTATTTAAAATAAACACTACATTAGAACATACATAAGGACTAATGGTCACGTTTCTTCTTCTTGCCCTTCAGTAGGTTTGCTAAGCCCTTGAGGAATCCTCGGTGGCTCTTACGTTCTTCCTCGAATTCTTTCTCCACACGGCTCAAACGGTGGAGTATTTCTTCCTGTTCGGGAGGAGAGAAACGTGGTTGTGGCGCCTGTTGCGGAACTGGAGGTCTGGGAGGTGCTGGATACCCATGAGCTGAGTAGTCCGGTACTCCCATGTTCCCATGAGCTCCGTCGGGATAGCGTGCATTATACCTAGCCGCTACCACATATGGGTCGCGCTCATAGTTGTAGTTGTAATGTGCTTGTGATGAAGGTTCGAACGGGTTGTAAGCCGTTGGACCCGTGTACGCAGGTATTGGGTGGTCATACCCAAATGGTGGCGAAGTTGGTGCAGCTGGTGCGGAGTTCGCCTCCTGTACAGGACTTGAAGGTCCTTCTTCTTGTAGTGGTGGGTAGTGGCTACTACTAGAGTGTCGAGGGGTGCTGAAGTGAAATTCCCCTCCTCGTGTGGACATACGAGCATTTGTCCTCCTACGCCTTGGCGGGTCAGGCATTACTGGCTGTACCGGTGGCGGAGGTGGTGGCGTAACTGCCACGAAATGTGGATCCTCGGAGGGATCTCGCGGATGTTGCGGTTGTTGTGATGTCTGTGGCGTGTGGTACCACTCGTGTTGATTAAACAACGCCATGAAGCTATCTGGTCCCTGATAGGGTGCACCATGGAAGGATGACCCATCAGAGATTTCTATTGGATGCGTGGGCGTACCACGAGCAGGTTCTGTCGGATCAGTATCCTCGTCCATATGATCTTCGGAGAAGTGATCTTGTGGTCCTAACGGAACAAAGCCTGAAGGTTCCTGGATGTAGTCAGCTGGATTAAACTGACCTCTGAAGTATGGAGTAGGGTCGTCAAAATTTCGGTGTGATACCGAACGCTGTAGAGGTATGAAGGAGGGTTGCGGGTTGTTGGGATCGTTTTCGGAATTTGGCCCAAATGAGTGCCGGTATGATGGCGTTGAGCTATGCGAGGTGGAATGCCTCGCAGGTTCATAAAGGTCTCTTCGCCTTTGCGGTTCTTCGCTCCTTGTGGTCGAAGGAGCTCGCGTATTAGAGGGTCCGGCTTCGTGATCGTGATGAGTAACGATCTCTCCTCTGCCTCTTCTTCCCCTTCCTCTTCCTCGGAAAATCACTGGCGGCATATTTCCTGCTTTTTAAAACTTTAAATACCGTAATAAAAGAAAAAGATTTAACTGAAAAAATATGATTCCAGTTTGTCTTATGTTCATGTCTAGACTCAAGTATGTGCAATTGTGTCACTGAGATTAAACACGTTAGGATAGTGTCTAATTCACTCAATGTTGGCTCTGATACCAACCTGTCACACCCCGATTTCCACGTGCATCACCGGTGGGCCCGGTGGGGGATTTCCGTGACGTAGTTGGCAACAATATAGTCAAACCACAATATATAAATGCACAGCGGAAGCATAAAGATAAATATAATTCAACCATTTACTGTAATATCAAATGTATCACAAGTAGTTGAATAGTATCCAGAGGAGGGATCAAAGTAAATAAAAATATTGTTCAACAGATAAGACATCAAGCTTGCGAGACTTCTTAAGATGCTAAGGAGCTATTGCCAGCCAATTACGTGTAGTACATGCACTTAATCTTTTTGGGAAAATACGTCAGTTTACACTGGTAAATACATTCACCCGACTCTTTTGTAAAATGTTTAATAAAATTGATTTGAATGCACGAGGCACAAACTCTTTTATAACTTGGGAGAATTATTTAAAATTATAATCTTGTGAACGAATTACATGTTCCTTCTATGCGTTCAGTAGCCCGGATCCTGTCCGGGTTAAAGATCAATAGACACACCACATTGCGTAAAACCGAGGTGGGTAAACCATCGGCTACATCTTTTAATAGTATAGACATCATACCGGGTGTACGCCTACACCCGGGTGTCGAGGTCGTGGCCATTTCGTAAAATGATGTCAAGGATATCCGGGACATGGTCATTAACCCCCCAAAGGCTTTTAAGTAACAAGACTGTTTAAATGAGCCGATCAAATTATTCAATTAACCACCTAAGCAATGGAAGATTTGATGCTCAATCAAGCGGTATTTTATATACCGTAACCCAAGCCCGTATAAGGGAAAATAAGTTAAAAATATTTACCTTTGCAAGTATTGTCCTTAATCAGTTAAATCACAGATATCTTTTACCGGGGCTCCTATTCTGGAACGAAGGTTTTAAAATAACCTATTAGAATACTAACGGGTCTTTATATTAGCCGTAGCCTAGACCGGTTAGTTTCGAGGGATAGATACGGTTTAATCGCGTGAAAGGCGAAAACCGAGAATGGAATGTGATTCTGACCCAACAAGTTCGGAGACTTGTTTTATATGGGTTTAATATTCACACTCTGGATTTTGGGGTCAAAATGACATGGTTTGACCCGTATCGGCTAATTTATGTAAACTAGTTACATAAGCCGAACCGTGCGCGCAATAGGCGCAACAGGTAACCGTAGGAGTCCTACACTGTTTTCCTAACCCAATATACTTTAAAGAGGTTGTGGTATCAGTAGGATACCTTCCATAATGCCCGTAACGAGTTTTAGTTCATTATACGCCCCGTAGGGGTTTTTCGGTCATTTTAAAGACTTTTAAAGGGATTTCTGAGTTCTACAGGAAACCTGAGGTTCCTGATCAGTTTAATAAGTCTAAAATATCTTATTTATTATTTAAAATCAGTAGCAACTGGAATCGGGTCAAAAGACCTTGTAGAACTCAAGTTTTGGCCGAAAAGGGCATATTCGGTATTTACCGAACCGTAGCCATAACCGCAGGTTATGAGCAGGTTAAAATTAATTAAAAATCTTTAAAAATCCCAAAATATTATTTAACTACAGTGGGTAAAAGTTTTGGTGACTAAATCTTGGTTTAGGTAGGCGTTATGCTAATTGCGCCGTTTATTACAAAAGTTTCTTATAAATGCGCTATTTAGCATAACTCCCATTCTAGACCTCGGATTGGCGTGAAACTTTAGGGACATGCTTACAATTTAGTAAGCAAGGTTATGGTCCCTTCACGTGTCCGAAATACTCGTTTTATTTTAAAAAGGGCGTTACGGTCAACTTTTAAGTAATTAACGGAAATGCGTAAAAGACTCGGACAAACAACGAACCGGTCACAGAGGGTGATACCATCACGTGACCTGGTCCTAAGAGAGTCCTAAGGTATATCTACATTGCACTAAAACGGGTCAGAACTAAAGTCAAAGCAAAAGTCAAACTTTTGCGATATTCGGCTCCGAACCGGGTCAATATATCAAATGGCTGAATCAAACGAGTTTAGACAAGGTTATATACTAAATATCATGTCTTATGAGTGTTCAAACAGGTTTCATATCATCTACATTACAGATTATGTAAGAATCGCAAAAATGACTTTCTGTTGACTTTTTAAGCATTCGTTTGACTCAACATTTGAACTAGTTAGAGTGGTGATCAGAGGGAACCCTTTTAGGGGTTTATTACCCACATAAATACCAACACATAACTACTTTTGATTCGACAATTCACTGGACCATTCATGAATTATTGCAAAGTCAATCGTTAGTTACGACGGATTGACTTTTAGGCTAAACTAAGCAAAAACAAAGCCATAGAAGGTTTGGCATACTTACAGAGACTTGATGTAAGACTTAGAACTAGAGAAGAACACTTTGGAGCTTCAGGAATGAGCAGAAGGTGTGTTTTGAAGTGTGTTCTTAATTGTGACTATACATGGCCTTTTATAGTGCATAAGGAGCCTTTAGATCATTACAACACACCCTACAATTGAGTATGGATCAATGGCAGGTGTCCTAAGGTGCTATGGGTCGAGTAGGGGGCGCCCATAACTCTGAGAAACCCATACTTAATTGTTTTACCGCTTTAAACAGCCAACAGCCAATTTTCTGTCGCTGGGCATCGCTTACGGACCGTATGGCTTGGGCCTTGCGGTCCGTAAGCCAGTGGCGGATCTAATTTAATCATTCACCCCCTTACAGTCCGTAAGGCAGGACCTTTACGGTCCGTAAGGGTTGGTTTTTAAATCTTTTTAAATCTTTTGAAATGATTAATAAAATCTTTGGTAATTAATAACCTGACCTTTCGGGTTTGAAGGGGTAACTTTGCGATTTGGCCCTCGGTTAATTACAATTAAGGCCTCGGGTCTTTTATTCGTACAGTTAAGCCCCCGGTTAGTTCGATTATTATCCGAAAAGCTTTAATTTATATTGTTGACGCTTTTAACCCCTCGCTCATAACTTTCTCGTTTTAAAACGGAATTTCGCGGAATTTATACAGTATATTCTAGTGAGCGTATTTTACTGTTACAAAGCCTCGGGTACGTCAAAGGGTCACTCAGAGGTATAATTAAACATGTTGACACAGTTAACCCCCGCAACTTGTAATCTCTCACTTTCTTCCACGTTTTGCTTCCGTACGATCCATGATTTATTCGTTTGAAGGTACGAGCATCGTTTAGGGTTACTATACAGTACACTTACCCTTGTTTGACATTTATAACCCTCGAATTTACACACTTGCAAGGTTTATCATCATTAGTCCTTTATTAAATATTAAATGCTACGTGTAAACTCAAGACACGTGTCATTGGACACAAAATTTCGAGGTGTTACAGAACACGTCATGACAATTGATCTCAACTGTAAAGTTATCTTTAGTGACTTGTCAAAGACAAAGATAATGTTATAGATCCAACAACCTAAGGGTTTATTAGAGATCAAGTTGTGGAATGAGACTAAAGCCCATGGAAAAAGGGTGTGTGAAGGAAACCTACCTTAGTTGACTGGAGATCCCAAGATCTAAATTCAAGAGGACAACGAATTCATATGCCTAAGGGTGGTCACTATGGGGGCATAGCTGATATGCATAAGCTAGTATATATGGTTATATATACTCCCTAAATGATAAAAGGGTGTTTAAATACGTCCTAGTTCATTCCTATGAAATTCAGTGACAAATTATGAGGTTAAGCATATTATGTGGTAAATGATTTTGCGTAATCATGATAACCACGATGTTTTTAATGATTTAAGGAGAATCACCTATGTTAGAGAGAAGTGGGGTCGCTTCGAATGGAATTGGGGGCACAATTCCTAGAGCTCTCGCAGAACCAGGAAAGTGTTCCACGACCATTATTGGACACGACTATGAGGGGATGACCCGACTAAGGAGAGTATTGTGTGGAGTGTATTGTCGTCTACACAAATGGGGGTTTGTTCAAGGACATCGTGTCTACAAACTACTAGGAGGCTAAGTATGCTTCACAACGGAAAGTTCAAAGGGACACCTACTTATCCGACAGTACTCAACTGTCGAGATTCCATTGGAAACTTTGTGTGTTTTGATCAATCTCCATTCATGTGGGGGATTGTTGGAAATTTAGATATTATGAATGGATATTAATTTAGTGAGATTATAACTTATTGAAATTATAATTATTTACTAGACTATTCATATGAAACATAAACTCTTAAGTAGAGTTTTTATGTCAATTTATTAGTTTTTATTAGAGTTTATGTCTCTAATAAATCTCTAATTATGGACTAGACTCTTCATATGTAACATAAACTCTTAAGTAGAGTTTTTATGTCAATTTATTAGTTTTTTATTAGAGTTTATGTCTCTAATAAATCTCTAATTATGTGAGACTTTTATCTACCCCATGTCTTGTGTATTAAAAGTAGGCTATGTGTCTAACTTGATGGGTTTATATATATAAAATTACAAGAGTAAGAATACAAGATTTAGACATAAAGTTATGCATGAAGAGTTCTTGAAGAAGAAGTACTTGATGACCCATATGTTGGGAACATATAGAGATAGGTTTCTCTACATGATTCAACTACAATTCTATTCTTAATTTTCAAAAGGTCTAACACTATGTTTTTATCCGGTGTAACCTCGGGCGCGTGGCCTTCTCCGGCAGTACAAACTGTTTTGGCTGTTGTACCCTGGGAGACAGACAAGTCGTATTTAGTAGAGGCGCGAAATCTGTTTTAAGGGAAGCGTGTTGAACACGTGCCTCGGCCACAACCGTCAACATTTGTTTGTTCTTTTCGTAGGAAATTATTGTACAAGAAGACGTGGTTCAAGACCTAGTTGAAGCCTACACAACGGAATGAAAGGACAACGAACCATACAAGTAGACATAGTTAAAGATCAAGTTGCAGACTGTATCTTTTGAAGATATTGGTTTGAATCGATTGTTTTATTAAATATGTTGTAGTTCATATTTATTTTCGTTTGAATTTATACACGGTTCATGTACTACAATTTCCCAAAATTATGTAAAGAGAGTATTTTTATAATTTTTATATTTATTTATATAATTTTTATTATAAAATTGTGACCCATGTCCTACACTATATCATAGTGATAAGAGGCAAAAACCTGGACAAGGAGTCATTAGAAAAATAGTTTTAGTTTATTTGTTGTTAAAAAATAGACTATGGGCATGTTTGGGTAAGCTTTTTGAAACAACTTATTGACTTATTGGCTTTTTGAAAAGTCATAAGCTCTAAAATGATGTTTGGCAAAGAGGGTGTATGTGAGGGGGAAAAGCCAATAAGTCAATAAGTCACAAAATCCTGACTTTTCCAAGAAGCCAATAAGTCAATAAGTTGTTTCAATAAGCTTACCCAAACATGCCCTAAATATCGGGTGTTGTATTAATATGCATGTAATACCAATCTATATACTGAAATATTCTTATTTGCAACTTTATTAAACGGAAATGAAATTTAATTGAGAATGTGAAGATACTTCTAGTTTTTTTAACGGCAAATTTCTTTAATTCCATTTCATCTACGGGACTTGAATTCAAGATAATTCTAGTTATCATGGGGATCGTTGTGTATACATAATGAAGTTTTTGAGCATACGTCCCCCTTCTTAGCATTTTTCCCTTTGGATATAAGTTGCTAAAGGGTGGAAATTTATTAAATAACGGTATTTTAATGGTATAAAGCTTTTTACTTATGAATACCCGACAAAAAAAAATTATTAAACAGCATTGTAGTCATGTATGGTAGGATATATTTTTTTAAATGTTTCTGAGATGATCGTAAGGGGAAAGGGCACCCAAAAGTAGGACCTTTGTCCTACATATCAAAATTCTTAGAAATTACTCTTAAGCCACATTGTGGCGCCTTACCCTTGCCATAAACCCCGCTCTTTTAGGGGTGTTCAAAAATCAAAATTATCTGTATCCGAAATATCTGATATTCGAATCCGAAATATCCGAAAATTGGGAAATCCAAAATTTCGGATATCCGAATTTTTCGGATTCGGATTCGGATAGTAATTTTAAATTTTTCGGATATTCGAAATATCCGAAAATTTAATTTTAATTTTTTCGGATATCCGAATATCCGAAAATATCCGAAGTATCCGAAAATATCCGAAAATATCCGAACTATCCGAAAAATATCCGAAAACTTATATTCGGATATCCGAAACTATCCTAAATATCTGGTTCCGAATATGAAAAAATAATAAAAATACTAAAAATTAAATAAAAAGCTGGATTTTCAAATATCCGGTCGGATATTCGAAATTTCGGATACGAATTCGGATAGTAAAATCTGGTATCCGAAAATTTTGGATACCCGAAATTCGGATATCCGGTTTTCGAAATTCGGTTTTTAAAGAGAATATATATATATAAAAAAAAAAACAAAAGGAACCCATAAATAAATCATAACTGAACCCTTTAAACAAGTCAATCTTTTGCTCTAGCGGATAGTTTCTTGTCTTTACTGCTTCAGGTCGCAGGTTCAAGTCTGTTCATTTACACTTTTTGCAACCTTTAATTAGGCTTCTCACCTACAACATCATTCAAACGAGAGTTATAGCCCTCGCATGGACACATCACCACTTTCAAATTAAGTTATATGGCCACATTTGGTTTTTTTAGACATGTGTTTTAACTTTTCAACGTATTATTGTGGTTTAAACTTGAGGATGTGTTTTAAACCTTTGTATTTTTTAGACATGACAAGTAGGTTAAATATAAATAGGGTCACATGTCTTTTATTATTATCATTATCACATTGTAATATGTTTTTCAATTAAAATAGAGTCGAACGTGTTTTGTTCTCTGCTTGTGTTGTTTGTGTGTTGCTCGGTTACCAGGTTAACAAAAAAAAAAAAAAAAAAATCTGGAACAACGCATCCTTTAGTTATTTGGGATAGGAATGCTACAAAGCACATAGAAAATAAAGGTGATAAAGCTGCCCAACCCGACCCGAAAATTCTAACGTCGAGTCGACCGAAATTCAAGCACCTAAAAAAGTGAACCCAGTATAAAAAAAACATAGATCCATCACTGTACCAAATTGTACAAATCTAAATGCATGATGTACTAGTTACGTTTTTTAATATTATTATAAATTTAAGACTAAAGTAGTCTTCTCATCTGGCTCAGGTGGGATCTTCTTTTAAAAAGATTTTATGGTGGGTTTATAGTCTTTATAAAAACATACAAAAGGGAGAGACAAGAGCATATAATCAAAGATTTACATCGGAAGTTGAGTGAGATTTGGCATTTTACAATACACCATGTTCATGACCAATTAGAACTTTCTTAATCTATCGGCTTCCTTTTTATTTCAATTTTCGCATCCCTATATCTTAGGATTGCCTTTTTGACAGGAATCAACTAATTTAAAATAAAGTATCATGCATGCATTTTTATATGATTCAGTAGAAGTAGATTATCAATAAGTTGTAAACATTATGAATCTTTTTTACTTAAAAACCAATTAACTAATAATTAAACTCTAGTGAGTCTAAAGCCTAAGTTTAGTTACGCGCCACTATAAATGGTCACATTACCTATATTATACAACTAGGTTATAGACTCATGTATTACATGAGTTGAATAAATAAAATATCTTACATAAGCCAAAGACGATAAATATCATCCAAAAAATGCTTAAAAGCACCCATAATCAAGAATATGTCAAAGTTTTTTCTTTGAAAATTAGAGAAAAATATAATAATGTTGAAATTACACATATTTAAAGGCCAATATATAACGGATAATTATTGCTAATCTTCCTATACTAATAAACAAAAATCTTTTTGTACACGTGTCACTCTCTGGTGTATCCTCTCTTTTAATAATAGTATTACATATTAATTTTTGTACACAAAATATAATATAATATTTATTAATATAGTTAGAGATAAACGTATAAATTCAAATTAATTAATAATTATCTATAACAAATATAAATGTATCAAATAATATAATAAGTATAACATTATTTAATATAGTTAGAGATCAAACGTATAATTTCAAATTTAATTAATAGTAAATTACTTTTTGAGTCTCTATGTTTTAGTGGTTTTAACCACTTGAATTCAAAATCAAAAAGTTTAACGTACTGAGTATCTAAGTTCTCATAACTTGTCGAAATTTTCATTTTAGCCTAACCATATATATTTGTTAAGATAAAATATATTATTTGGATATAAACAATAATTACTAATAAAGTATCAAATCACATGTACAAGTACTTATAGTATATAACTTAGAAGACTAAAATCACAAGCGGATTATCTAAATAAAGTACCAAATTACCTTTAAAGCGAACACTAAATGGTTTTTAATACACATATTTTTTTTGCTATTAAGTATATAACATTATATTTACTTAAGTCGTGTAATACACGTGTTCAATATTTTTTTAAATTTATGTTACTATCAATATGTTTTCATCTTAAAAAATGGTCCAACTTCCTAATAACATTGAGTTTTAAATATTAAACTTAATTTCAATCATATTACGCAACTAAAGACATTATCATCATGCTAAATAAAGACATTATATAATATTATAAAAATTTTAATTTGAATATTTTAATGTCAACTACTAATTAAAAAAGTTGTTGTAGATGCTCAAATTTATAGTTTAAAAGAATTTAGTCCTACTTTTTTAACCGTATACTTTATTTTTAGTATGATTTTTTTAATATGTAATATTTTCTATATAATGATGATATTCGTATCTTGTCTCATGATCCATATATCTAAAAATAGTATTTATATCAAAGTATTTATTATATCATTAATATACATAGTAGAATTTAATTACAATTCATTTACCATAACCTTATAACTTATAATTATTTTTAAAAATACTTACAATTTTATGATCATTATTTTTTTTATTTTTTAGTGTTACTTCTTTTTAAGACATAATAAAATGGATTGTAGTATCTCAAAAGAGAAGTAAAAACTTAGCAAATTATTTTGAATAGCGAAAATATAACTGTTCTTTTGTTTTACTATTTTATCTAAATAAGCCATTTCATTAATAAGGATTATATACAAGTTTATAATTTATATTTTTTCGTCATTTAGCTCGTGTAATACACGGGGTTGTAAGCTAGTTATTATTAAATACATAAGTTAAAACTTACAATTTAGACAACTTGAATTATAAATAATTCGAAATGAAACACTAACATGAATAATATGCTAGTACTTCTAAATGTTAAACATCAGTTTGAACATAGATTTCATTAACGGTTGTCACTTTAATATAATATTTTTTTTTCTTTTGTGTTTTTGTGACAAGAACATTTAAGTTTAAACATTTTTTTAAATGATCATAAAATTTTTATACTCTAAAGTTTAACGACTTTACTTCTTTAGTATTTTTCTTTCGATTGTTATACAGAAGCTCATTACCGTAATGAACCAAACCGATATCGATCGAAATTGAATTCCTGCCGAATCACATAGGAAAATTCAGTAATTATTATTTCAAATTATATATTTGTTAATGTTAATAACTAAATCAAATCTGCTCTGTTATATTATCATACTTATCAAATGTAAACTCAAGATGCAAATATCCTTTACAATAATTAGAAATAATTTAATTATTATAGATCATAAATTGAAATATAAGTTAAGGATTATATAAAATTTAATTTAAATACTCCATCAATTTAATTTTTATACTCATTTAATTATTTATCTGTTTATAATTTAAATATTTTAATGATAAAAAGAAAATAAGACAAAATTCATGTAATCTTTAAAAAAAAGTTTAAGAAATTGACACAAAGATAAATCGGGATAATGTACAACAATTATTTATATTTATATATTATTAGACGTATCAATAATTAATAATATTAGATATTATTCTAAGATATTAATATAGTATTAATTTAATATAAAATTTATTTAAATATTCATTTAATTAGTTATATGTCTATAATTTAATTATTTTAATATTATAAAGAAAGCAAAGATAAAATCCATATAATCATTAAAAAAAATAAAGTTTAAGAAATTGACGCAAAGATAAATTAGGGTAATGTATAACGATCATTTATATTTATATATTATTAGATATATTATATTATATATTAATAATATTAGAAATTAATCTAATACATTAATAGTATTTTAATTTAATAGATAAATGAATTAAATAAGAGAATGTCACATAGCATTACATGAAATTAAATGAAATAAAAGAGTGCCAAATGATGTATTTCTTTATTAATATTAAATTAAATTAAATTAGATTAGATTGTATCTTAATATATATAATTACATATGAATATAAATATAAATATAATCATATATAATTATTACAAAACTAATAATGCATTTTATATACTGTTAATTAAAACTATGCATATATGTATATATAATAAATGTAATAAACCGGTTGAGGCCAGACTTGTAAGCTTACTCATGAGCCGAGTTTTAACTTTATAGTTCAAATAAAAGGTAACTGTAATAAAATTAGTGCTTGACTCAGCTCGTTTACACTTATAATTATTGATTTAATGCTAAGCGGTATATGTATAAGGCTATAGGGTGTGGTTGGAGCCCCATGGGGCTTTATCAAGTCTACGTAGAATCCACGTAGATCCACGTCAGCCATGGAGCCCCCCCCCCCCTTTAATTTGTAGGGTGTGGATGGAGCCCCATATTAAACAAAATTAAAAAAAAAATTGATTGGTTTACAAGTTATGGGCCCCACCTGATAAAGCCCTTCGAGCTCGTTACCATGTTGGCGAGCCTTCAATGGCGCCCCGCCATAGCGCCTAAGGTGTGGTTCGATAGCGCCTTGGGGCGCTATAGGTGTCCAGCTGGCAAGGGTGGCGCCCCCACACCCTCCAGCCTTAGGGATGAGTATGGTACTCGTTCGGTACCGAAAGTATTGGTACTAATAAACGGAAAAAATTGGTACCGGTACCGAATATACTTCGATACAGTTTGGTACCATTACCAAATGTTCATCCCTATTATGTATCATGAGATTCATAACAGAAGACTAAATTATTATGATGACAAACCTACACACGACGATTTATATATGTGTATAATAAAATTTGTACAAAGTTTTTTTTTCAAGAGGGACAAATAAATATATAGTACATGCGAATGGATTATATTGTTCTGCATGTTCCGATTAAAATATATGTCATTGTACGGTCTCGATGACAAATTAGAACTTTGTTAATCCATTGGTACCAACATTTGTTTTCTTTCATTTGTCATATCGCTAAATCTCAAGATTACCCTTTTCACGAATTGAAACCGACATATTTAAACTAGAACATCAAATGTATACGAGATGACAAGATGAACACTTTAGGCTTGTTGATAACATGTGCGTCAATTTCTTATCATTTTTTTAACTTTTTAATTAATTAATTGCATATAATTACAAACATTACACACACTAACTTGGTCTCTCTCTGTTTTTCTAATAAAATGATTTATTAGCTTGTAAGCATATGACTAGACTTCGGATATTTTTGACATGTCTTATTTTTAGTTTGTTTGATTCGTAAGGGCGTCTAGAATGTGTATATCACAAAATATCTTGTTAGAATATACTTGCACTAAAACAAAAAATAAAAAGAGAGGCTAATTGGATTTTAATAATTCAAATCATAACTTGTTGAGGTTGATAAAATTTATAGTTTTAGTGTTACCAATAACATTTCTAACTTTTAGCCCCTCTGTAGTGGGGAGGTATATGCCGCCGGAGTCTGACATGGCGTCGGACGCTATGGGTTAAAAATTTTGAAGCCCGGTGAAAATTATAACGCGACAATTGTTGCAACTTTCAAAAAATTCGACCGTTGAACGGTGAAAAACTTTAAAAAATTAATTTCTTTTAAATTTCTATATATATTTACTTCTTAAACTTTTTTTTTAAACCTATACACTCTACCACCATCTTCTCTCTATCTGTATTTTAAAAAAGTCTAGGTTTTTATACAATGCATTCTTACAATCGCGGTTTTGTTCCTCCGCGTTCTAGTGTGGACACGAACCAAACGACCAATCCTATCCAACCTGTTTGAAGTGTTGGCAAATTCTTCGTAATAGAGCCAAATGGGCCAACGTCCCTACCACGGTAGGAACTACTTCGGGTCGGTAGGCAAACAAAAGGTCGTCAAAGAGATCGAAAACCACCGAGTCGGTTGAACCCGAAACGCCAACGTCAACGCTCGAAATACGGACGCAAACGATGTTAATCCGTTATTCACCGGGGAGGATGAGCCAGCGGAATGAGATCCGAAGTTACTTTTCCGTTAAAATAGGATCGGTCTTACTAAATAACTAAGAGTACTACTTCGAATTAGCTATTTTGCCCTCATTAAACAAAAGTTGATTGTTAAGATCATGTATATTGTTGTATTGAGATTTAATGATAATATTTACTTAGTATACTTAGAAATAGTAAAATAAAAGGGCATCGCACATCAATTCAATATTAAAAATATTACACACTAACAACGATAACTCTTCATGCACAAGTGAAGTGTAGTTGATGATTTCATATTTGTTACCAATCTTTTTTTTTTTTTTTTTTGAACAGCAACAACAAAACTTTATTCATCCAAAACCAAAAGATACGACATATAGCAAGGAGCTATATATCGAATCTACTAGTCAAGAGTACAATCATGGTTCCATTACAACTAGGTAAAAACTAGGATTATAATTAATTAATTTGTTACCAATCCATGTCTATTCTTTTATCATATCATGATTTTCCGGTCAATTGTTCAAAAACAAATGATCAATAGTAAAATTTGTTTCGAGATAAAAGGCTTTAACTAATTAGTAATTAATGACGGCTACTTAATTTGGTGCCAAATTGAAACAATGGGGCATTTAAAATTTTGAAATAAGATAAGAAAAGTTTCAAATCAATGGACACTCAAAGCACAAAATCGTGTAAACTCACAAATATGTTTAATGTTATATATGCCCCACTTGGGTTGCCACAAATAAGGCCAACCTATCACGATATATATTTTTGAAGGGTCATCTTAATCAAGGGGCTATTTAACCCACTGCATCAACATATTCATAAGTTTATTTAAACTATTTTTTTATAAATAATTTGTCTTTTAAATTAATAGTTTGTATAATTAAATACAAATAGTTCGAAAATGAGTGTAGTCCCTTAATTCAAAATTTAACCAAACTGGAATGACTTTGGGCTTTACTATGCTTTTCTTGTTAAGCAAATCTAAAGCAAAAGTTTTCTCAATAATTACCCTTCAACTTGTTGCTTTTGCTTCAAAAAACCTATAGTTATGAAACAAAATTAGTATTAAAGAATAGCAATTTGTTTTACGTATATCCGCAATATACTTTAATCTATAGGTAAATACAATTTCATATCCTTGACTAGCAACATTATCGAAGAGAGATACAATGTATAAAATAATAATTGACTTTATTGTACACATTTTAACTAACATAAAAAGATGCAAGTAACTTTCACTTCATTTAAAATTTTAACATCTGTGTGTGAAAATCACACAAATAAAAAATATATATATATATATTTTATCTATGCAAGAAGTTTCACTTGTGCGGATGAGAAAAAAAACTAAATAACTAAAAAAACTAAATCAAGATAGAGAGAGTGTACGCACGATGTAAAACTGCAATAGGAAAATAGGGTTAAGGAAGGAAGACATGAGAAAATGCGACAGTATATATGTGTTATTAATTTTGTATTCCAAGTTCTTTCACAAATTATACAAACCAACAAGATTACAAATTTGTATTAGAATTCATCATAGTTTCTTTAAATTCCACTTCATTTCTCAAAATGTAATCTTTTTAAATTTAAATGGATTTATAAGAAAATCTGAAAGGTTTCCATATATTCTTTTTAAACCAGTGATGAGAGGTTGTTGACTCAAAAGGTTGATGTTGTTGGGTCTTATATGGATATGTGTGAATGTGAAAAAGAGTGAGGAAAAAAAATCAAATTATGAAAAAATTAATTAGATAGATATTCATGACATCAATAGTGTTTCTATAGTGAAGTGTATTAAGAGCTCAACAAAATTTATATGGAATTAGAATGTGAATTTAGAGATGGTGGAGGAAGGGTTTATAGAATTGAAGAAAATAAAGATGAAATAAATCGAAACTCCATACTTCAAGTACTCAAAGATGAGTTCTTTTCAAATGAGGGTTAATGTCGGTTAGTTCTTTTCAAGTGAGGGTTACTATTGAGTGCAATAACTCATATGGTTGACTAGTATGAAGGTCGTTGTCATCATCATCGTACCCAGTAAATCTCATCAATAGGGTCCGAGGAGGGTAAGATGTAGACAACTTTACCTCTACCTCGTAGAATAGAGAGACTGCTTACAGTGAGACCTCTAGCTCGATAGTAGTTTTGCATCAAGCATTGGACATAAGGTACATAACACTCGGCAATTGAGACAAATGCCGATTAGTGCATGTACCCTCTTATCTTTCGGCTATCAACGCCACCACATGATGCATGGTTAATCATCCCCCTCTTTTAATATACGGTAATAATCTCTCGTTTGGGTAATATCTAAATGTTCTATAACATATCTAGCCACTTTTTCACTTTTGACGCGTATCTCGCGTGATACAGGCCGATTGCAGTTCCGTTTCGAGTCAATCAGCAAAAGCATTTTAAAGTCAACACCTTACATACATATGGAAACTTGATTAATACCAAGAACACCAATCTTGCAACTTGAAGTGTACCAAAACCCACCACAGAAGAAAACAACCACTTATATCGGAGGCCAGGAGTACAAACCACTAAGAGACACTTGAGTCAGAGATTCAATGGTGGACTACTAAGAGGCCAATGAAGCAAAAAACCACCAAACACCTTTTCATCACAGGACACTAGGTACTATAAAAAAATTATACTATTTGCTAGGAAATTTACAACAATATAATTCGTTGCTTTGGGCACCTTAGAATATCTATGTATATCTAGATCAACTTTATTTGGTTTTTTTTTATAACATACCAAGCTTTCACACGAACTTTTTATGAAATGTAAAAACTTGTATGTGGAAGCTCAACATGTTGTGAAGAAAGAACTGTTTGACATTCATTTGTATACTCATGGTTGTTTTTTGTGTGGGCAAAGTAGAAAAGAACCCTAGATAATTTAATAACAATAGTGGTTTCGACAAGAGGCATTTTTTATGACTGGCTATGTCATACGCCCTAAAATTATACTTCTGAATCTACATATTTGGTCTATATGGGTGTGAATCTTCAACTGTGTGGAAAAGGACATCTTTTTATACAATTTGGTGTCGCTAGACAACAAGCTCTACTACTCTATGATAGAAGACAATTTTTTTATGAAAACAAAATTAATTAACTTTATAGTGATCGTAATGTGTTTAAGAAAGAAGACATGGGTGTGGTTAATGTTTAGTAGAATGAAGAGTTTTGAATATTAAAGGTTTGGATGATATCTATATATCTATATACTATATATAAGCATTTCCCATGTACCAAATTGTAATTTTACTACAAGTACAAATTATTAAGCAACATTTACAAGGGAGTGGAAGCCAGTTGGATTGGTATTTCCACGCAAGTTTAAGACGCTAGAGGGGGCAATCTAGGTATTTCAACGTGACGCTTCTCTTCCCCATTAATGAAGGTGATTGAATGTGTTCGTGCGTTTCCATCCCACCCAACCAAGCGTCGTACTTCAACAAGTTCATCCCTACCTGTTCAGATAGAACCTCAGTCAAGCGCTGGCTTACCAAGGGTTGTTCAGGATGGTGATTATCAGGGTTTAGGGTGATTACGTAGAGGAACCAGCGGTGTTTGGTTGTAAAGGCAACAATTCTCGACGGTAAAGTATATCTGCACACCTTTGTTGGTGAGTTTCATCTCTTTCCAGTTCTATTCATCTTCATTTCTACCAAAACCCTAAAATGCGATTTCAGGTATTGAATGTGAATGTTGTTTATTGAAATTAACTTTGGGAATTAAGAAGGAAATCGACGGGGGATGTTGGTTTAGGGATAAAGGGAATGGATGAACCGCGTTTAATTTGTTAAAAGTAATTGAAACCCTATTCGAATAACAATAAGGGCGCTTGCCCAGTTGAGTAGTTATCAACATCAAGACCTGGTTTCTTGTTTTTTTTTCGAAAAAAATCGCAGGTTTCGAAATTGCACAAATTTTGGGGATTTTTTTGTCTGTGTAAGAATCGTTTTCATTGATTTGTCATGTATGTTCATATTTGGATTTATACAGTTTTCTAAGTTAATCTTTGCTGTTTGCTGACTCTGTTTTCCTCCCCCTCTCTCTTTTTGAATTAAACATTGATTGGGAGGATGAAAGCACATGAAATCCAGACAGATTCATCCAACCTCTGTAAAAATGCTGCTAACATGGGGCATTGGTGAGTGCTTTTGGTGCTTTTCGCATATTTTATGTATTCTTTAGGAAAGCGTATCAAATCGCTAATGTTCTCTTTAAGGTGTTGCTGGCCGCTTGAACGACTGGTTAACTTGCTAGGAGACATAGTTGGATCTTCATCTAGGGTCATAAGACACCAAACTGGTGGCCGCGCTAATTGCGTTAGCATAGGTGTGAATGGAGTCGAAACAAGCTTCAATGGGCAGGCAATTACAATACTATATAGCATGATCCAATTTTTTTTAACCATTCATATATATGACCTTTATCAAGTTATCATCATTTCTAATTGTGTATTATGGGGCAAGCAATGTTCTTCCATTCTATGTGTTCTTAGGGGGTGTTTGGATTGCATACTGACACTATTATATATATTTTACTTTTCCTTCTTATGTGATCAGATTGTGTTCACTTCATCATATGTGGGAAGCAAGATTGCTAGAACATCACTCTTGAACGCATCATTTCTAAATAGCTTAACTGGATTTTGTCGTTTTTATCTCGGTGTTATTGTTAATATTAAATAATAAAAAATTACATGTGGTTTATGTTTGCTAATAACTTTGCTAACTTGCAGTTTCTCGACATGTTATCATGATTTGGGATTGGAATCACAGGTCAGGGAACTGATTTTGTTGGCCCCGTAACAAGGTAATATTCATGTTAAGTTCAACACATTACATAAGTATCCTTATGTTTTCAAGTGTTTTGGATGATGAAAAGTGATTTTTTTAAATGCTGCTTAATTGCTAAAATGAACATTCGCTTTCTATCGACCAATAACTGTGATCATTTAAATATAACAAAAAAAAACTTGCTATTATTTCACTCATATGGGTCAGTTTGAGTATTGGGGATTTATCTTTACTCATTAGAATGCAAATATGGAAAAAGGGCTGCTGCGTTTTCTTTCAAGAACAATGATTTTATTTGGGAATTTATCTTTATTTTATAGGACTATCATGTCACACCCTGGCTTTGCGGAAGCGTGGGTTTATTTGGTGTGACTTCTTAATACCATAGCAACAATCATAACAATGCTATATGATAAAAACATGAGATATTCACCCGTTAATAGAGTTTAGTAAAATGACATATTATACTTGTCTTAAAACATCAATCACAAAATAAGTTACAAACCTTGACTTGATTTAATGAGTTCGTAAAAACTTAGCAAAAGACTTTAAACAATACTAGGTTTAGAGATATGTAACCCGTCCAGGAAGAGGTTACACCTTCTAAACCCTGGATGACTTCTTTATTCAAACGCAACTTGAAAATATGTGCATACCGTGCAAGATCCATAAGTTCCCTGAAATACATGTAGTTTGAAAAGTCAACATAAAGTTGAGCGAGTTCATGTGTAAGTGAGTAGGTATAAACCTTTGTAAAAATATCTGTATGTATGAGAATCCCTAGTATGTAGCAATTAAGGAAAAAGAGATCACCATTGGGTTGCAAAGCCAATGATATGTGTGAAGTGCTGTAGGAAGACTCAAACCTAGCAGATTTTTGTGTCGGGCTCAAAGTCAACACCTGGTTCATTCAGCGGACTCAGGGGTTGGGCTCGCTACACCCAGATAGATCTACCGCTAATGACCCTCGGTCCTACAATGAGGATTAGTGGCCTCTAGTTTCAGCCTGCCCACTCACATGATCTAAGTAGTAACCCTTCTTATGCTAACCATACCATGTATAAAAGTATCTGTAAACATTGTAACATGTATTTCACCCCCGGAGTATAAAAACTGAAAACAGTTAAGAGAAAGGGGGGACATGAACTCACTGTATTGCGTCTTCGTACTCGTAACCCAAATCTCCACGGCAATCACGACTACCTACAATGGTCTATTGTCTATTAGACGAACGGGTAGTGCCTTGTCTTAGTATTTGTGTTTTTGGGTTACGTTTCTGGTATTATTCCAAGTTATAACTGTTTTTAAGGTTTTGAAATATTAGTTAAACAACTATTTTAGAGTTATACTTCTCAAGTATTGTATATGCGCATTTCCTTCCCAAGGATGGGGGTAATTTATACTTGTATACTCGTATTCTTAAAATAATATATGTACCTGTATATCCTGCCAAGTAATGGCGTCGTATTTCGATGTTATTGTTCCAAATAAAAATATGTTAATATATTCCCAAAAATAACATATTTCTGTTTCTATAGTTTCCAAAATAATATTTTACCAAAATATACGTATACGTTATAATTCCGAAAAATATATTTTAAAGTCTCGCTTGAAAATATATTTTAAATCACTTGTCTAAAATGTTCTGATTCCAAAATATACATATTTTTCCTAAAAATATTATATTTTACTTCATACAATTTCCCAAAATAATACTTTGTCAAAATACACCATTAAGAGTATTTTCCGAAAATACGCGCGTTACCTTTTAGAGTTCGCTTTGTAAAAAAAAACAATACCGATGTAACTTAAATATTTATTTGTGAGGGCGTTGGTATTATTTTGGAGTCGTATTTTCATGATACATCAAGTAATATTATTTTTACCCTAAAAATAATATATCTTTAGTTCACAAAATAATCACGTAAGCACACAAGCGTTTTATTAAGAAATATATATTCTCAATATATATTTAACAAGTTTCCTTTACAAAAATCCACCTCCGACATTTGGTTATTTTGTCATAAAAACCATGGCGAAATTTATATCTTGAAAACAAGTTGAAAATATACTTATATACACTTGTCACCAAAAGTATTTCTAAGTGTTATATTTTTTAGAAAAATTTCGCGAGAGTTTCCTCTCTAACTGGAGGTGGCCATGCTTTCAAGCGTATCATTTTCTTTTCAAAATTCAATCAACAATTTATCAACCATCAATATACAATATTTAAACATCAAACATGACAAAATAATCTAAATCGCAAACTCATGAACTTGTAAGTTGTGTAAAAATATGTATTAACTTCCTAACATATTTAGCGGATCTTGTCATATTTAAAAATAAAATTAGTTTCTTGAAAACTTTATTTTTAAAGAATATGTAGTCTTACAACTTCTAGTCAAAATTTACGGAAATATTTCTTTGTTAAATCTTCTTGCTACATAAGTGTTTTACACTCTTGCTTTTTCACTAAAATGCTTGTAGTTTGTGTAAGATCCGGGTTTAAAACAAGACTTGCCTCTTACACTTGGTTCTTCGAAAATACCACTTGTAGATCTTTAGATCTACTAGTTTAAAACCTTATTTTACAACAAAAATCACTTTTACACAAGTTCATGTTTTGTTAGTGGAAGAGTTCATCATCTTGTAACCTTCACACTTAACAAACTACTAGTTCATGTTTCATGAACATGACCTAGCATGGTTAGATGATGATCTATCCCACTACTAGCATCAAACAACATAAAATAATCACAACTAAACAAGTTTCATAAGATTTACACCACTAGTTACTCTTTAACCAACTTATTTATCATTCTTTCAAGACTTTATGTTTTGATCTTGTGTGTTCTTGGATTTTAACCGTTAAATCTCTTATTAACCACTTTAAACAAGAACAAGAAGATGTTGGGAAGCACTTACTACTAGCTCGAGGCTAGGGAAGAATCAAGGCGTAAACAAGGTGGATAAAAGCAATGTAGAGAGGTTCTTGAGTTTCCGAAAGCACCGAGCCTCCTTGTATGTCACCTTGCATCTTTGAGTGTATGTGGAATGATTGAGCAAGAAGCAAAAATGGTGGTGGTGTTGTTCCTTGGTTTCGGCCGAACATAGGCAAGAGAGAAAGAGAGGTTGTTTGGTGATTGTGAAATGAAGTAAGAGATTAGTAGTCTTAGGGATATATTTATGGAACATGTGTTTTGTCCAACGTATAACATGCTTTCTAGATATGGAACATGTGTGATTAAAACAACCAAAAAATTGTGGGGAGTGTCCCCACTTCACAACCGGTTTTGGGAGGGGGTTTGGGTTTAGTTGGGTTGCAATGTGATAGTTAGTGTATAGTTAAGTTCTAATGACATTAGTTAGAGTATTATGTGTGTGGTATAATACAAAGGGTGTTCGGGTGTTCGGGGTCCCTAACTAGCTCAGAAAAGTATAAACAATGTCATTGACAATATTTTTATGTTCCGGGTAAAGTCCGGTTGTCCGGTTGGATATTGATCCGTTAAAGTGCTAAATAAGTATTTAAAGTGTCTTTTATAGTGTTTTTAGTGACACAATAAATTCCCGACACTTTGGAAAGTGTCTAGTATTATTTTCCCATGTTTTTACACCTTACTAGCATTGTTTAATGCTGAATTTTGTTTATTAAGTGCAGAATTCTGCATTTAAGGTGTGTTTTTAGGCACTTCCCGGCACTATAACTATCCCCTAGTGACGCAGTTTAATGATTCTCACTTCCCTACACTCCCTACCAGTGTAGTAATCTATTCCCGGCTCATACTGGCCTCAGAGACAATGTCTGTCTAGTGCTGGTAATGTCAGCATGTTTGCTGGGTTATCCGCTCAGTGTGCTAATTGTGCTTTGTGCACCGAGTTTGTCACTAATGTTTGTATATAATAAATGGAGTGACAGTATGAAGGTGATGCATGTGTATGTATGTAACAGAGACCAGTAAGCAGTTAAATCAACAGTTGTAATCAACACAGTCATTAAGCACAAATTAAATATAAATTAATTGGACGGATACCCGTAATTTTTAGGGTTGTCACATTCCCCCCCCCCCCCCCGGTTAAAGAAATTTCATCCTCGAAATTTGTACTACCTTAACCCCTTATGGTTTCGTCACACGTGTAGGTATATAAATAATATCGAGGTAGATAATCATCAAACCGAATCAAACCTTACTCACATTTGGTGAGTCCAAGAATATATAACAACCCGAATCCTAGGGTTAAAAAGGTGTGTGGTTTTAGCATTAGTTGTCAAGGTACAAGACGTACTTGACGTATAATCTAGTGCAAACCAGCTAGTAGGGGGGTTCCACAAAAGAGGAGCCTTGACTAATAAGACTCTCTAACGATCGATCGCAATATGCAAGTGAGTTTTCACGAAACATAGCACCCGCTATATGAATCCAAAAATCAACAACCCAAATGAAATAGTAAAATGATCTGTCAACTCCCGAATAGATGAATGGTAAGATTCAGTATTTTGAACTGCGAGAATACGCCGAGTGAACACAAGCGAATCTGCTGTATCCTTGCTTTGATTTGTAGTTGCATCAGGAATGTTTAAATGACAAGTCAACAAAAGTTTATGTATTTTTGCGTGAAACGGTTGACCATGATTAGCACAAGCTACAAGTTTGTAATGACACCACAAGGTGTCGCAATGACATAATTCCATAATAGCGGTGACTGAACAAGTTCACCGTGTTTGAGATCAGATGAAGTGTACCGTAACAAGCCGGAAGTTTTGATTTACACAATGTCATAAAGTTTTTGGTTGAATACGGAATCATCAAAGAGTCACTGTTTTGATCGAAGATGAAAAAGTATTAAGTACTGTAAGGCATTTGATTGATAACGAAAGAATCGTTAGGAGGTACTTTGTGCTTATGAAATGAATATATGTACGATTGCCTCAACACACAATTGTGTTAAGACTGCTTCGATCATGGATATAAAAATGGATGGTTAACAAATAGATAGGCAATTAAATCCGTGCATGAAATGAGTAACCCAATTAGCGTAAGCTTCAATTCTGTGAAAGTATCACTGCAAGGTATCGAAATCAATCAACGATTTAGTGGAGTCATAGACCAACCGAATCTACTATGACTCGAAATGAAAAGATCTTTGCGAAAATATTCGAATATGATGCTCTCAATACATCATATGATGTCTGAAACTGAATATGCGAAGTGGATGAGTTCAAGCAGTTGAACTTAATCTCAGTGTAGCCCGGCAATAAATGTACATATCAACAAGGGAATCTTGGCATGATAGCAAACAAGTAATTTGAAGGAAAGCGGTTCCAAGAAAGCGTGTTGACTTGATAACAAAAGAGTCAACAATAATAATAATGTAGGCCATTCGAATCACGAATCAGTAATTAGATTTAGCAACGTAACATTTGAACTTTAGTGAAGCGTTTATTCGAAATGAAACCGCATGCATAGTAAAAGGTGCATGTATAACATATGGGTTTTCAAGAAATGAAGCAATGTGTTTCTACCAACAAGGAGAAGTGACCAAGTATACGAAGCAAACGTGTGTTCTCTCTCAGCGAAGGAAATCAATGTGATGCAACTACTTTGAGGGGAGTAGAAATGCAATTATCTACTCGTTAGAAATAAAAGTGAAGACTTCAATGGAAGAAAATTTAAGTACTTTCGGTTTTGTTAACTGCAATGACAAGTTTGTCAAGTTAATGATGTTTGATTGAGTTGACAGATAGGGTTCTTATTTAAAACCCTTACGAGTTTGGTCCTGGGTTCCCAAAGGTCCTAGATATAAGTTTTCTAGATTCTCCAGATTTCGTATCCCGTGTGGATCCGGTTTGTACATTGTGTAGGAAACACCATTTTGTCTACGTCTAGAACAAGACATTGTCCAACAATTTCGCCCTGTTATACTTTCTTCCTGAATTTCACCGCTAACGACGTTCGATCGTCGACCAGTCGTGTAGTAGTAGTTGGGTCCTCATAGTCAGTTATGTAAGAGGTTCGTTAACCCTTAGTAAGAGTCACCGACTCCCGTGCGTTAGCTCGTTCGGCTCCTGGTAGTTGATGTTTATTTGAAAATCATCATCCTTCTTTTTGACGAGCAGAAATGGGGTTACCCAAAATGGAAATTTTGGTCTGTTATCTTCCTTCTCTATCCACTACTGAAATTACACTGACAATCCTTGTGTTTCCGAAGGTGAAATCCGTTAGGGTGCGTTGGTTGCAGGCGCGACGCCTGGAATCAAACCGATGCAAAAATTCGACTTGTCGTTGAGGAGATTACTCTGGCAAGTCTTCGAGGAAGACTTCAGGATATTCTCCGATCACGGGGGTATCTTTAAGTTTTAGTTCTTCGGCTCCCTTGTCCCCGACGTGAGCTAGGAAACAACACATCCTTCCCACAACAACTTTCGTGCCTTAAGCAATTCGTGATCTGTGGTGGCGTATCCTGCTTCGTGAGTCACGATCGTTCCTTCATTCGTCATCGAGGTGCGGATATCAACCTCCGCTTGACCGCTTGGCAACTAATACACCCCAATTACCTCGTCGAAGCTTCCCAGCTTAACTGGCAGTAGATCTATCGTAAACTTACACTCTCCGGTTTTTATCTTGTCGCCCCCGGTTACTGCGTTGGCTTCCACTAGCTTCCCCTAAGCTAGTTCTAATGGGTACTGGAATATCTACTTACTCGCTACTTAAACCAATTATACTCTCGAACTCTAGAGGTGCGAATCGTAAAATTTGCAACAGTATTTGGCAATGCAGATGCATGACATTGAGTAATTCGGGACGTACCGATATCCATGCTTGAATCCCTGGCGTGTCTCCCTAGCTCCGGTGGGGAGCTTTCATCCTTGTGCCTGATTGTTTTTTGGGCAATATTTTCTGAAATGCTTTTTGCTTCCGCAGTAAAACAACCTCGAGCACATTTCTGTTTATCACTCATTCTGCCTCGACAATTGTCATTGTCGTTGTCCCCTTCGTGATTTTCACTACCGTCTTGGCCCCTATTACCACGTTCGGTATCTTGCCAACAAGTTTCTTTAGGATGCCCCCTCTTTCCACAGTTAGCACATTTTCCATATCTACATCGCCAGACATGATAACGTAAACAATTGTCGCACTTAGGTAGGATACCCATGTAGTCTTTTCCCTTTTTGGCCTTCTTCTTGCTACTCCCCCGAGTAACCATCTTGAAATTTGCGAGCTTCCTCTTGTTATCCCCAGATGCCTCTATAGCAGTCTCCTTTTTCTCCTTCGCAATGGAAAATTCTCCTCGTCTAACTGCTTCTTCCGTGAGTGCCACACTTATGTCGATAGCCTCGGTGATCGTTGAAGGTTTAGATGTTGTTACCAGGCTTAGAATCTGGGGTGCCAGTCCCCTTATGAACTGATCAATTCTCTTAAACTCTGGTCCCCCAGGAGTAAAGCAACTTGTGATAATTCGTTAAATCTCTGCACATACTCCGCTATCTTTGGTCCTTCCATTTTCAAGTTCCACAGTTCTGTGTCCAACTTCTGGACTTCTGCCCTCGAGCAATATCTCTTACGCATCAGATCTTTCAGTTCGTCCCACGTCATAGCATACGCAGCGGTCTCGCCCATCGTCCGAACTTGATGGTTCCACCATGACAGAGCCTCAACCACCAATAGTCCAGCTATATACGTGACTTGATGTTCGGGGTCACATTTGCTCAATCGTAAAACAGAATCCGTCTTTTCAACCCAGCGCACGAAGGCTAAGGCACCCCTAGTGCCGTCGAACTCTCGAGGTTTGTGGTCCAAGAACTGCTTGTAGGTGCAGCCTGCGATGCAAGCAACATTATTCGCGTAAGACCTTAGCAAGGCTCTCGTGGAAATGTCCAAACGTTTTGTAATGTGTCTTAAAGGACTAAACGTTACCGTTTGGGGGGTTATTTCCTGAGGTACCTCTGCTGCAATTGGAGCGACGGGCCTCGTACCGTGCGATGGCCTGTAAGAGGCGCTCTTGCATTTCCTCCTCTGTTGTAGGTAGAGGGTGGTTGATATCGGTGTTCCCTTGGGTCGACATCTTCCTAGAAGAAAGTCGGTTAGGTCAGGTCTTGTGAAGGACGCGAGCACACAAGTCTCTATTCAACGAATAAGACCTCAGTGGTGTATTACATATATGCATATACGCAGTCGTTATAACATTGAATCACATATCATCATAAGTATTGCACAGCTAGTAAATGTAGCAAGTAAGCATGTAGCATTATAGTTATAGCATAAATATGTAGATCAACAGCGTACTTAGTGGGGACATAGCGACGGAGTTCTTCGTTAGTCATTAGTCATAAGTATTGTCGCGTGTTTCAAGATGATCGGGCTTTCATTATCCTCCGGCCACAATCAGTGTGTCTTACAAAATGCATCACATCAGAAGGGACACAGGGTCACCCTACCCCTGTCCAACAAGTATATTAGTGCATCAAAATTACGTAGTCCGAATTGGTCCTCAGGAGTCTCCGCAATCCCGGCTTGTCATTAGTGTCTTTACCCAAGCGTAATGCAATCCGCATAATCCAGAAACCAACTATACTGGTGACTGAGGTGGAGGAGGAAAGAAAAGTAAACTGTTAACATGCGTGAGTCCCTCCTCGAGCTTGTATATACGTTGAAGTAATTATCTGCTCTACCGCTCGATAGTAAAGAAATGAGCGTCAGAATCCTGGGAGCGGTGAAATAGCAAAGGTCAAGAGCACAAAGGAATCTTGATGTATGTGGCGGATCAAAGCATGCTGGTGATAGACAGGGTGGAGGACGTGATGTTTTACATAAACTTTTCAGACAATATGTTGTCTTGTGATGTAGACACTTAACTCATGTTTTCGGTTATGTAATGTTTTGTATTTGAGGTTGCCAATTGTGGCGTCCGCTCAAGCTCCAACATTCTGCGACTCGTATCCTCAACTATAGTTGATGTTACAGAAGCAACTCATCTCGTTTGTGGCTTCCATAACGTGAGGGATGGTAAGGGTCTAAAATCAGTATAGCGTGTTATAAGATTCATCAAAGTGGCTCGTCCGGCGTTGTAGAGGTGAATGTAGCAAATGATGCGGCCTGTGAGGTCGGGGAAAGTGCTGCTGTAGCAAAAAGGATCGTTATGCTGGTGCCGACCTGGAGTACTCTTCCGGGGTGCGGGTATGTCCTGAAAGAAAGTGAAGGCACGATGGCGCAATGGATGTCGGTCTTTATAGGGAAAAGGAGCAATGTCAGCGGTTGCGGGTGTAATAACAAACATCTCAACAAATGAGGAGATTGCCCGATGCGGATCGATATAAGGGGTGCAATGTCTGGCAAACCAGAAGAAACAGGATCGTGATCACGTAAAGGTGTAGGTTCAGCAGGCGCAACATCAAGCTGATCCAAAAGGTGTAGAAGCTAGCTCAAGAGCAGACTCTGGGCCGTGTAACGGTGTGGTGTCTCGAGCAGGTGATAGGGCAGCAGCCATGTCATCGTCGTCTTGTGTTAGTAGTAGAATGCTGTAATCCGACTGTTTGTAAGGTTGCAGGTATCACAGACTCAAAGGAGTCTGAATGCATGCTAGAATCAGAGGATGGCTTGTTAACAGGGGTCTTAAGGAGTGAAGTTAGTAACAGTGTTCTCGTCTAACTTTCTATCATCATGGGCGTCGGCAGGAGGACCATCGATAAGCATGCCAACGTAGTCATATAATGTTTGTCGAGTAGCCAACCTTCAGTAGACATGTCCGCAGGAGGCGCATCATCAAGGATTGGAGCCATGGTGTGTCCATCATCGGGATGACCAGTGATGGAGTGGTCATGGATTGAAACAAGAGTGACAGAAAGATTCTTGTCAGAGAAACCATCAGCAAAGATGATGTATCACCAAAACCTGGTAGCACGGACTGTTAGAAGTCGTCCTCGTCCTTAGCATATCAGGATCACTCTCAGTATCTAACGTAATTGTCTCTGGCGCAGTTGTAGTTCTCATCATCTGTGGCGGTGGTCGTAGGGTTATCATTGTCTGATAACTCGTGACATGTGTGCCGGTGCGTAGCATGTATATCCATAGTAATTATTAACAATTAGTATATGCGAACAATTATCACATATGCACGTACATCAACCTTAAATCCAATAAGCATGTAAGTCTTAATTAATGCAGCAAGTAATCATCCTAATCTTCCCCAGACTATCCTCCCAGCCTCTCAGACTGAACCTCCTAGTCTCTCAGGCTATCCTCCCAGCCTCTCAGACTGAATCTCCTAGTCCCACTAGACTAACCCCCCTAGCCTCTCAGACTGAATTTTCTAGTCCCACTAGACTAACCTCCCAGCCTCTCAGACTGAACTTTCTAGTCCCACTAGACTAACCTCCCAGCCTCTCAGACTGAACTTTCTAGTCCCACTAGACTAACCACCCAGCCTCTCAGACTGAACTTTCTAGTCCCACTAGACTAACCTCCCAGCCTCTCAGACTGGGTTATAAATTTAAATTTGGAAATGTGTATTTGTGCCTTTTTGTTTGTAAAAAGGTTTGTTCCCTGGATCTGGACGTATAGTGTATGCAATGTAAAAGTGTTTGAAAACGTTTTCGTGAGAGCCCTGATGATCATAGTCTAGACTCGAGAAAGAATCCTAATTCGCTATGAACCTGGCTCTGATACCAAGCTGTCACACCCTGGCTTTGCGGAAGCGTGGGTTTATTTGGTGTGACTTCTTAATACCATAGCAACAATCATAACAATGCTATATGATAAAAACATGAGATATTCACCCATTAATAGAGTTTAGAAAAATGACATATTATACTTGTCTTAAAACATCAATCACAAAATAAGTTACAAACCTTGACTTGATTTAATGAGTTCGTAAAAACTTAGCAAAAGACTTTAAACAATACTAGGTTTAGAGATATGTAACCCGTCCAGGAAGAGGTTACACCTTCTAAACCCTGGATGACTTCTTTACTCAAACGCAGCTTGAAAATATGTGCATATCGTGCCAGATCCATTAGTTCCCTGAAATACATGTAGTTTGAAAAGTCAACATAAAGTTGAGCGAGTTCATGTGTAAGTGAGTAGGTATAAACCTTTGTAAAAACATCTGTATGTATGAAAATCCCTGGTATGTAGCAATTAAGGAAAAAGAGATCATCATTGGGTTGCAAAGCCAATGATATGTGTGAAGTGCTGTAGGAAGACTCAAACCTAGCAGATTTTTGCGTCGGGCTCAAAGTCACAACATGGTTCATTCAGCGGACTCAGTGGTTGGGCTCGCTACACCCAGATAGATCTACCGTTAATGACCCTCGGTCCTACAATGAGGATTAATGGCCTCTAGTTTCAGCCTATATATCCAGTCACATGATCTAAGTAGTAACCCTCCTTATGCTAACCATACCATGTATAAAAGTATCCGTAAACATTGTAACATGTATTTCACCCCCGGAGTATAAAAACTGAAAACAGTTAAGGGAAAGGGAGGACATGAACTCACTGTATTGCGTCTTCGTACTCGTAACCCAAATCACCACGGCAATCACGACTACCTACAATGGTCTATTGTCTATTAGACGAACAGGTAGTGCCTTGTCTTAGTATTTGTGTTTTTGGGTTACGTTTCTGGTATTATTCCAAGTTATAACTGTTTTTAAGGTTTTGAAATAATAGTTAGACAACTATTTTAGAGTTATACTTCTCAAGTATTGTATATGCGCATTTCCTTCCCAAGGATGGGGGTAATTTATACTTATATACTCGTATTCTTAAAATAATATATGTACCTGTATATCCTGCCAAGTAATGGCGTCGTATTTCGATGTTATTGTTCCAAATAAAAATATGTTAATATATTCCCAAAAATAACATATTTCTGTTTCTATAGTTTCCAAAATAATATTTTACCAAAATATACGTATACGTTATAATTCCGAAAAATATATTTTTAAGTCTCGCTTGAAAATATATTTTAAATCACTTGTCTAAAATGTTCTGATTCCGAAATATACATATTTTTCCCAAAAATATTATATTTTACTTCATACAATTTCCCAAAATAATACTTTGTCAAAATACACCATTAAAAGTATTTTCCGAAAATACGCGCGTTACCTTTTAGAGTTCGCGTTGTAAAAAAAAATAATACCGATGTAACTTAAATATTTATTTGTGAGGGCGTTGGTATTATTTTGGAGTCGTATTTTCATGATACATCAAGTAATATTATTTTTACCCTAAAAATAATATATCTTTAGTTCACAAAATAATCACGTAAGCACACAAGCGTTTTATTAAGAAATATATATTCTCAATATATATTTAACAAGTTTCCTTCACAAAAATCCACCTCCGACATTTGGTTATTTTGTAATAAAAACCATGGCGAAATTTATATTTTGAAAACAAGTTGAAAATATACTTATAAACACTTGTCACCAAAAGTATTTCTAAGTGTTATATTTTTAGAAAAATTTCGCCAGAGTTTCCTCTGTAACTGGAGGTGGCCACGCTTTCAAGCGTATCATTTTCTTTTCAAAATTCAATCAACAATTTATCAACCATCAATATACAATATTTAAACATCAAACATGACAAAATAAGTCTAAATCGCAAACTCATGAACTTGTAAGTTGTGTAAAAATATGTATTAACTTCCTAACATATTTAGCGTATCTTGTCATCTTTAAAAATAAAATTAGTTTCTTGAAAACTTTATTTTTAAAGAATATGTAGTCTTACAACTTCTAGTCAAAATTTACGGAAATATTTCTTTGTTAAATCTTCTTGCTACACAAGTGTTTTACACTCTTGCTTTTTCACTAAAATGCTTGTAGTTTGTGTAAGATCCGGGTTTAAAACAAGACTTGCCTCTTACACTTGGTTCTTCGAAAATACCACTTGTAGATCTTTAGATCTACTAGTTTAAAACCTTATTTTACAAGAAAAATCACTTTTACACAAGTTCATGTTTTGTTAGTGGAAGAGTTCATCATCTTGTAACCTTCACACTTAACAAACTACTAGTTCATGTTTCATGAACATGATCTAGCATGGTTAGATGATGATCTATCCTACTACTAGCATCAAACAACATAAAATAATCACAACTAAACAAGTTTCATAAGATTTACACCACTAGTTACTCTTTAACCAACTTAGTTGTCATTCTTTCAAGACTTTATGTTTTGATCTTGTGTGTTCTTGGATTTAACCGTTAAATCTCTTATTAACCACTTTAAACAAGAACAAGAAGATGTTGGGAAGCACTTACAACTAGCTCGAGGCTAGGGAAGAATCAAGGCGTAAACAAGGTGGATAAAAGCAATGTAGAGAGGTTCTTGAGTTTCCGAAAGCACTGAGCCTCCTTGTATGCCACCTTGCACCTTTGAGTGTATGTGGAATGATTGAGCAAGAAGCAAAAATGGTGGTGGTGGTGTTCCTTGGTTTCGGCCGAACATAGGCAAGAGAGAAAGAGAGGTTGTTTGGTGATTGTGAAATGAAGTGAGAGATTAGTAGTCGTAGGGATATATTTATAATCCAAACTTGTGTTTTGTCCAACGTATAACATGCTTTCTAGATATGGAACATGTGTGATTAAAATAATCAAGAAATTATGGGGAGTATCCCCACTTCACAACCGGTTTTGGGAGGGGGTTTGGGTTTAGTTGGGTTGCAATGTGATAGTTAGTGTATAGTTAAGTTCTAATGACATTAGTTAGAGTATTATGTGTGTGGTATAATACAAAGGGTGTTAGGGTGTTCGGGGTCCCTAACTAGCTCAGAAAAGTATAAACAATGTCTTTGACAATATTTTTATGTTCCGGGTAAAGTCCGGTTGTCCGGTTGGATATTGATCCGTTAAAGTGTTAAATAAGTATTTAAAGTGTCTTTTATAGTGTTTTTAGTGACACAATAAATTCCCGGCACTTTGGAAAGTGTCTAGTATTATTTTCCCATGTTTTTACACCTTACTAGTATTGTTTAATGTTGAATTTTGTTTATTAAGTGCAGAATTCTGCATTTAAGGTGTGTTTTAGGCACTTCCCGGCACTATAACTATCCCCTAGTGACGCAGTTTAATGATTCTCACTTCCCTACACTCCCTACCAGTGTAGTAATCTATTCCCGGCTCATACTGGCCTCAGAGACAATGTCTGTCTAGTGCTGGTAATGTCAGCATGTTTGCTAGGTTATCCGCTCAGTGTGCTAACTGTGCTTTGTGCATCGAGTTTGTCACTAATGTTTGTATATAATAAATGGAGTGACAGTATGAAGGTGATGCATGTGTATGTATGTAACAGAGACCAGTAAGCAGTTAAATCAACAGTTGTAATCAGCACAGTCATTAAGCACAAATTAAATATAAATTAATTGTACGGATACCCGTAATTTTTAGGGTTGTCACATTTTTTAGGGTTGTCACATATCATCCATCTAGGGTGCTTACTCTTGTCTACCAACGGTTCGCCTTTGGAACATTAGCGTTACTTGTGTATAACGAATCAAAGGTCGATACTAGAAAGCATAACATTTTAGAGGGGTCATTTTGCAAACTGCCCAAAATTTTAAGACACAGTAGGGCCAGTCTAGAGACTTCAGTAAACATCCAATCAGTAAATATTCCCACAAGTTTTTATCTGTTCTAATATTCCTATAGTGTTTGGGTAAACTTGTTGGTTGGTACTTTGTATATATAATGTATTTGACAAGAAATTTCCATGCTCATTGATTCTCTAATTGTTTTACAGTGCATGTTCTTTGTGTCTCCATATCCACCTTCTGATAAAATTGTATATACATCCGTACAAATGGCGTCTGAAGAAATTATTGACATGAAGCGGATGAAAATGGATTGGGTTCCATACATTCCATTAGGAAACCGGTAATCATTTTCTTACATGTTGAAAACCATATTTGATAAATTTTAATTAGTGATCATAATTTTATAGTTGGCTAAACTGATATAAATCTAATTTTTGCAGGGATTCTTCAGTTGAAAGTAGGGGTGCAAACGAGCCGAGCCCGAGCTCGACCAGGCTCGAGCTCGAGCTCGTTTAACATATGAAAGCTCGAGGTCGAGCTCCGCTCGATTCGAGCTTTATTTCTAAAGCTAGAGCCCGGATCGAATGTAATTTTTCAAGCTCAAGCTCGGCTCGGGCTCGACTTGTTTAGTATTTATTAATTAATTTTTATTAATTATAATTATTATTATACATATAATTTAGTTTTTTTTATATTTATATAAATTGTAATTATTGTTATATAAATATATGTTTAATATATTAATAAAAATATATAAACAGAAAGCTCGTTTAGGCTCGCGATCCGGCTCGAGCTCGATAAGCGAAGCTCGGGCTCGGGCTCGTTTACTTAACGAGCTTGTTTTTAGGCTCGGGTTCGAGCTCGAGCTCGTTTAAGCTTGGCTCGTTCGAGCTTGTTTCCGAGTCGAGCTCGAGTAGCTCGCGAGTAGCTCTGCTCGTTTGCACCCCTGGTTGAAAGACTTAAAAACCCAAATATTTGTACTTGGTTGTGTCCAAAGAAGGCATCCACCATTCCTATAAAGCTCCATGTTCATGCTTATTTGCATGTTTTCTGAGTGTTGTTTTATTTTCTTTGATTTTTAGTTTATATCGTCACGCGTGGAAAAGCCAGCAGCGTTCAAAAAAAAGAAAGACAACGCATTCTCCATTGCACCAGCAGAAAAAAGGGTAGTTGATCATAAAGATAAAGATCGAAAAAAAGACGTCCCTCATCCACGAATGCAGTTTGATGATGCAACTCATGTAGAGAGCTAAAAAAGGTGCAGTTGTAAAACAAACTGAGGTCAGAAACCGCGTCGAGCTTTTTAGGCATCTCCCTCAATATGAACATAAAACAAAGCTTCCTTATCTTGAAATGAACTTTTACGGCCTCAATTCTGTTCACCCTGCTGTTTACAAGGTACTTTGCTATTTACATTTGCAGTTTTATTTAGGGGTGTGAACAAGCCGAGCCGTCCTACTACCCTAATATCGACACTAGACCTATACGCTACTTATAGCTATATTTAATTCCTATTTATGTTGAAAAAAAATAAAAAAAAATTAAGTGTTGCTATTCTCGCTATCCATCGCTACTACCCTAATAGCGGCACTAGACCTATACGCTACGTAGCGCGCTATAGCGATCGCTACTATCGCTATTGACAACTTTGACTGGAACAAAGAATGTTGTGGCGATTTGATCGATTAGTGAACTAAAAAAAATCAATAAACACATCTAGCTAGCATATGCAGGAAATAATATTCATGATTTTAAGAAATAGAATCATCAAGTCGTTGCTTCTTTGGTTCAGGTTCAAGATTTTTAGTCTTTCACTAAACATATTTTTCTTATTTTCGTTCTGTTTTATCCATTTGGCCGATATTGGATCAAGAAATTGATGGTTATAGCATTTAATTAAATTGACCCGATTTGGTCAACATTATTTGTTCAAGATTTTTAGCCTTTCACTAACATATTTTTCTTATTTTTGTTTTGATGATATATAAGTTACTCCACAATTGCTTGGGCGGTAATGAGAGCACATTACAAAAGTTGTGATATGGTAAAGATGCCAAAGTTATTTGTTTGCATAGGCAGATAATGAGAACCACACCTAATATATTATAATTTTATATTGTTTTAAGGTTTGAATTATATTCCCATCTCGTATTATCACCTCCGCAGCAACGCGCGGGTTTCCCACTATATAGAATAATATATGTGATTTGTGAAGGATGATAAATAATGATTTTAATTTTTTTTAAGTATTTGTTTTATTTTTCAATAATATTTTATTCATCATTTAATTTGATTTTGTCTATATAATTTACCTATGTTAACTTTTTTAAATATACTAACTCTGCAACTATGTTTATTTTTATTTTAACATTCAGATATAAATTTTATTGATATGGACACCACGTCGTTGTCGCACTAAACCAAACCAAAACCAACGATGAAGAGTTTTTATTAACTATAAGTAATTATTTACTTTTTAATAAACTTTTATTCATTCGTTTCATTTGCTTTTTTTCTAATAACTTGTCTTCTATGTTTATTTTTTTTCAACATTGCGATATAATTTTTTTTAAACACGGATAGTGTTACGCTACCGTGCTAAACCGAACCAATACGGACTAAAGAACATATCTATCAGTACCGGTATTAATTTTATTGTTTTTGCTTTTGATAAGTTGACACTGTATTGCTACCATACTACACGAACTACGAAACAACATCGGTGTCGTTATCTGTATTAATTTTTATGGTTTCTGGTTTCGCTAAATTTTCATTTATGTAACTCTGTCTGTGACAAAAAATGAATACCGGTACCGATTACTGTGACGAACTGAACCGATCGATATTGTTTGAACTTCGGTGTCGGTACCAGTGTTTGTTTTTATTGTTTTTGTATAGGTACTTTAACGAACCGAATTAATATCCTTCGAACACTACTAGAAAATCAAGTCTTTTCTCACGGCGTATTTTGTGGTAAATTTGTGGGAAACAAGTAGTAGCAACAAATTTCCCACGAATTCTTTTGGTGTGAAAAAACTTCGTCGGAAATGGCATGAGCGACAATTTTCCTACAAAATTTCTGGCAATGTTCCCACAAACCGAACTTGTCGGAAGATTTGCGTCAACATTCCCACAAAGTTTGTTATAAACTTTTTCTTTCTATTTAACAACAAATTTGTCACAAAACATATATTTTTAATATATTTTAAATATTTTAATTTGGTGACAAAATTCCTACGGTTTTGAGATAAATGTTGTGACAAAGTTCCCACGCTTCTAACAATCATTATTTAAAGTTTGTGACAAAATTCTCACGGTTTTTAAATTTACTCGGTGACAAAATTCCCACGGTTTTAAAAAAATAAAATAAATTCCTTTAAACTTACCGACAAAATTCCCATTATTTTATAAATCAAATTAATATTATTAAAACAAAAAAATTGAAAACCAAATTCTTTTAAATAAATTGCAGAAAATCCTAAAGATTCCAACAAAAAAAAAACATGTTTACAGTCTTAGAATAAAAAACAAAATGCACGTTTTTGTAACAAAACTAACATGATCTTTAACATACATAAAAAAAATTACTTTTTTCCGAATTTATTAAACTTTGCTTCCATGTATTTCTGCCATCGAGCATGTTCGGTCCGCTCTCGTTCACGTTCAACACGTTCTTGTTCCCGCTCTCGTTCACGTTCAACCCTTTCTTGTTCCCGCTCTTGTTCAAATTGTTCAAAACGGGCTTCAATGTTTTGTCGAGCCTCTCGTTCCTTTCCTAGTTCAGCTTGAACTTTTTGGAGCTAAAGTTTATTAAAACGAATATAATTAGCACACATTAACAAGTAACGGGTCAATCTAGGGGTGAGCAAAATCAACTACCCGACCCGACCCGAAGAAGAACCGACCCGATACCCGATAAGCCATTAAATCAATACCCGATATGATACCCTATAATATAAAATCGGTTCCGGTTCTATTGTGAGTCGGGTATATCGGTATTCGGGTAAAGAACCGACCCGACCATTATGTTATGTAATTATATATTTTAGCGGCTAAAATATGAAGTCTGACAACATGTGAACATGATTATTGAAGCAGTTGCAGCAATTCTGATAACATGTTATTGAATGTCACTTCAGTCTTACCCAAGCATATGAAGCGATCAAAGGTAATCAAAATATTCATCAATAGTTTGCTAAACTTTGGTAGGTGTGCATCACAACTTATGATATCATTACTCAGTAAATAATAAAAAAAATGGAAAACAAATTTACTTAGCTGATGTTCACATAATCACATTTATATGAGTTTCTAAGGTAATAGCACTAGTCATACCACAACCTCGTGAAGCAGCTGCAGCAATTATAGCAATTATGAACAATATTGAAGATTTATTGAAGTATGGATTTAGTTCTGATATATCTTATACTGTTTGATATATCACGAATTATGTTAACTCATTTTGATGGGCTTTGGCCCAGATTAGTTGTTTTGTACAGAATCCATATATTTATCTCGGTTCCACAGGTTTGGCTTCGGTTCTTTGTTGTTCCCTACCCGACCCGACCCGATACCCGACATACTTGATTTACAGGAACCAAACAAATACCCTATATCCTATATTAAGGTCGGTTTCGGGTATTTTTCAGTTCGGTTCTCGGTTCTAATCGGGTCGGACCTATTTATGCTCACCCCTAGGTCAATCCAAAAAAATGACCCAAACAAACATACATGTATATATTAGATAGCACACACTAGTCTGATACATTCATACATATATATACACACAATAATAGCAGTAACTTTACCTCATGCGATTGTCGAGTATCTGACACACTAGCTGTGGAAGATGTTGTTCCAGTCAACACAAAATGTGGATCAGAAGATCCTACCCCAAACAACTGACGACCCTGACACTCGGGATGCAGACTCTCCCACAGTTCCATATCATCGCAATCCGTGTTCCCATATTTATTTTCAAGTTTTTTCATGTAGGAGACCTACAGTTTATCAAAACAAATGGCTTGATATTGTACTAAAAGATGATACAATAATTATAAATAAATGATAAAAGATAATTTACATATGAACGTTTTGAACGATCGGTAACAAACTTTAACTTATCATAGTCATTTGCACTGATCTCCCCATCATTTAATCTCTTTTTACACTCTTTGGTGGCGTGGGTATGAAGTAATACTTCCGCGAATCCAACCTTTTTACCCTTTATTTTTTCCTACATAAAAAGATGCAATGTAATTTATAAGTTCTAAGTGTTCATGTAGGTTTCTAAAAGTAATAATATGATTAGCTTACCAAGTTGCGACGGTGTTCGTCAAACCCTTTGGACCCGCCTGTATGACGACATAAGTCATTCTTCCGGTTTTCTCTCCCTGCTTTGGACTTCTTTTCCCAATCTTTAGTGTTCCAAGACTATAATGGTAAAATATATATATATATATATATATATATATATATATATATATATATATATATAATTAATACATAAAAATAATTAAGACAAAAAATGTAAATTATTAAAACCCTTACCATACACATACGTTCCCATTTCCTACGAGGCACTCCATTGGGCGGATATTTGCATTGTATCTTAAAATTGTATCCGACATCGGGGATATCTTCCCTCGCCTTTAAAGCTTTCTTTTTAGAACTTTTCCTCATATCGCTCATTATGCCTCTAAATCGATCCTTGAGCACACAAATAAACGAATGACGTATGCTCTGGTGTGCTTTTGGATCCCACCTATACATAGTCTACAAAAACAAAAATAAAAATGCAATAAATAATACATATAATCATAACATATACAAATAAATAATTGATAAATTACCCGGAAGCGGTCAAACATGCGCTTCTTTACGTTTTGGGGGATCGTTTTAAACGTGACCCAATCTCCATCAAGACATTGTTCAAGTATTTCCTTTACACGTCTATGTACCTTTGAGTCTACAAACCTAAAATATTGAAAAGAAATTTGAGAATCAGTATAGTATACATGCTAAAACATGCAAAACATATCATAGTTTACCCGCATGAATCTAAGTAAATATAGTATACAATATGAGGCTCCCTAGTAGACCTTAAAATTAATGCACAATTTGTCCAAAGCTGGCTGTTTTGTTGCAAAATCTGTCCAAAGCTGACAACTTTGACATTCAGTTTTGCGAACAGTTTTTCGGGGCTCAAATGGTATTGAAAAGTTACGAAACTTTTTGGGTGAATAATCCGCTCAAAGTACTACATTTTAGGCTAAAACCCGCTCAAAAAGGTTTCGAAATGACCAAGATATGGCCTCTTAAAGTCGGTTTTAAATTCTGATCCACATTTGGTTCAAACACCAAAAATCAATCACATATTTAATATCCCATAAGCATCAATAGTCAAATAAAAACACATAGTGATGGCTGCAGAAACATAATATTTCTGTAAAGCACAACCAGCAACACATCTATCATCATTACTATGAAGGGTCACAAGTTCACAACTTTAGACTGATTATATGAAAGTCAGACCAAATTGGATCCCATAGAAAATCTTCCAAAAAACAACTTTTATGATGAAAGGAACGATCTTGGAAACAAAATCAAAAGGCATAATTGAAGTTTCTATGATTTATTCAAACCTTGTATAAATCACTTTGATATTTATAAAGTCAAAACCAAACTTTGCTGCTTATTTACTCTTTGGTGAAGTATTTAAATTAGGGTTCATTGAACAGCTACTTCCAAATCAAAAGAGCAAACACTTTCTAGAAATCTGTTGTATTTCAATTTAAGCAACAATATGGGCAAACAGATTCCAAAGTTTATCGATTTTTTCCATAAAATCAATCAAATAATAAAGTATGAATGATAAATATAATAAATGACAAATTCGGGTTTTAGTATAGATGAAATTACCTTGTGAATCAATAAGGATTCAACGAATTCGAGTCTATCCTCATACTGATTGTGAAGGAAATCTTTAATTGTTGATACAGAGAACAATACTATGACTGTATTGAACAGTGGGCGATGAGGGAAGCGGGAAAACTCATTCTTTTTCTAGACCCGCTTGTTATTCTATCATACCCATCCCGACCCATTAGTTTTTTATTATTTACCCATCCTGACCCACTTACTTTTTCTCTAACTTCTAAATTTACCCATCCTAACCCCCTTGTAAATTATATTAAGCCCAAAACAACCCATGAGTTCCTTTTTTAAACCCAAAATAGCCCAGACTTAACTCAATGGGCCAAGATTGCCAGGTCTAAATTACACCCGAACCGTTTAACCCGGTTCCGAACCGAACCGGTTTTTAAATGATCTGGTTCTTATATTTAGAGTGTAACGGTTCCCGGTTCGGTCCGGTTCGGAACCGTTGCACAACCCTACTACCAATACTAGTTTATAACATCAATAAACAATATAAATTAAAATATTAAACTAGAAACATACTTTTTCCCATTGCTTTGTATGAATTGCCTCCCATCACCGTCACCACCACCCTCGAAGTCGTCACCACCACCCTCAAAGTCGTCACCGTCACCCTCAAAGTTGTCATCGTCCTCACTGACACCATCACCATCGTCACCATTGTAACCATCATCACCAACGTCATCACCGTCGTCACCAGCATCATCATCATCTAAAAAGTTAAAAATAGTAATTAATAAAATGATAACTAATAAAAAATTAGTAATTTATATTGATTACCATTGTCGCCATCATCAAGGAGATCACGTGACAAATCTTGTAACGTTGTACCATCCCTATCATCAAGAATATCTGCTGACAAACTATCTAACGTCCCACCTAAATCAGCCATTGGATCACCCTCACCCATACGATGATAACTGCCCCTTACACCTCTGCGGTATGAAATTGAAGGACCTTTTGGAGGTCGTACCATCAAATATGGCCCTTTAGTCCATATAGTAGGTTTCTCAACAGTTGCCTTCCCATTGGGATGTTTTGGATCCAATTTTTGGGATCTTTGTCTCCCAGAAACAGCATCACCATCACCTCTACTAAGATCAGGCTCCCGAATAACAATGCCACAATCAATGCGTTTCCTTGAAACTTGTTTTGTCTTTCCTCCACGCAGACCACTACCAACACCACTACCACTACTACGACCACCACCACGACTTGTATTATCTTTACCAGCATTCATATTGTATATACCCTACATTTAATTGAACAGATTTGGTTAGATAATATATATAAGATTCACAAACTCTATGACAGGAAAAAAATATACAATGTACATACCATATGATAAATCTCAAATAATAAGTATACAACAACAAACAATTTATGTTCCTAACAATCATGTTCATCTTCATCTAAAGAGTGGTCAGAATAAACGTTTGCATCAACATCGTCACAACCATCATCATCATCATCATGAAATGTAACCCGGTCTAAGGGATCACTCTGAGTTACCGCATTCGGTAACTCGAACCGTTCATCAGTTTGAAGAAAATCGTGTGATGTCGTGTTACCATCATTGGTGACATCAGTTTCAGGTGTAGTGAGATCATAAATGTGACGGGATTTTGTCTTCACAACCGGCCATAGATCTTTTGTATCACGTGTCACGGCAGGGTATGAAGTGTAAAAAACTTGTTCTGCCTGTGATGCCAAGATAAACTTGTCATCACCTGGAAGATGAAACTTGTGTTTAACATCAACAAGCTTATTTTTGTTAACTATTACACCCAGGTTGTTATCAAACCATGTACATTTAAACACTACCACAATTTGAGGTTCCTTGCCATTATACTTAAGTTCTAATATCTCGTCCACTAAGCCGTAGTAGTCAGACTCTTCGGCGTTATACGTTTCCCCTCTCACACATACACCACAGTTTGAGGTCACAAGTCCCTTACCATGCTTCTGGGTGTGAAACTTATAACCATTTACAAAGTACCCATTGTGTGATTGAGCGTACATTGATGGTTGTCTTGCTAAAATTTCCAAATGTCGAGTGCTTCCATCAATTAAGCCATTCATTACCTACAATGAAAAACACACATGGAACATGTTGCTAAACGATGCACTAACATCAATCATAAAGAGTTAATTGGATTTACTTACGTGATTTTCAAACCATTCAGCAAAATGGTTATCTCTAAGAAGGAATTCTGGTTCGTTCGGATACAGTTGTGGTGCCACTTCATCAAATTTGTCGATATAAGGGTAAACTTCTACACAATTTAGAAGAACATATGTGTGCACCTTTTTAAGTTCTTCATTACTCATATGCCTCCGTGTTCCACCCTTTTGATGTAATCGTCTCGATGGAACGACAAATACGCTTAGTTTAGAGCCTCCACTCGAAGAGCTGAGATGTTGCGGTGCGAAATTTCGTGGCTCTCGATTATGGCGTGTCTCAATCGTTGAGTCAAAGTATAGAGAACAATAGGTGGCGATTTCATTCACTAGATGTTCCTTCACCATTGAACCCTCAACCTTTGATTTGTTTCTGATTCTTCTTTTCATTAAGCCAAGCTTCCTACATTTAGAAATTATTGAGAAATGTGTTAAGAATTATGAACAAAATTAAAAAAAAATATATTTAATTCATAAGATGAAAAAATGTTATTACCTTTCGTATTGGTACATCCACCTGTATTGTACCGGACCACCAAGAAGAGCTTCATCAGCTAGATGTATGACTAGGTGCTCCATAGAATCAAAGAAACTGGGAGGGAAAATTTTCTCCAACTTGCATACTGTTATAACAATAGTGCGCTTCATGTTAATCAAGTCATCTACATGC
This sequence comes from Helianthus annuus, assembly GCF_002127325.2. Taxonomy (NCBI): domain Eukaryota; kingdom Viridiplantae; phylum Streptophyta; class Magnoliopsida; order Asterales; family Asteraceae; genus Helianthus; species Helianthus annuus. Next base: position 125,407,670 of record NC_035445.2, read on the forward strand.
AACGATTTTGAGCATAAGACTCGAAAGAACATGCACAACTCTGTTACAGCCTCATATGTCTCTTTTGAGACAAAACCTCTAATAGCGAGTGGAAGCAACCGTTGCATAAACACATGACAGTCATGGCTTTTAAAACCATGAAAAGTGTTGTCTTTCATGTTTACACAACTCCCTATATTTGATGCATACCCGTCTGGAAATTTTACCTTCTTCAACCAAGCACAAACTTTTTTAACGTCATCTTTTCGCAGAGTGTAATTTCCCCTATTTTTAGTCATCTTTCCGTTGTTATCACATGTGGGGTTTAAATGAAATCGGTCACAAATACGCTCCATGTCTTGCCTTGCCTTCATATTGTCTTTGTCTTTGGATGTGTTGGTGCCCATGATTGTGTGAAACAGATTGTCAAATACATTCTTTTCGATATGCATCACGTCGAGATTATGTCGGATTAACAACTTACTCCAATACGGAAGTTCCCAAAAGATGCTTCTTTTTACCCAATTATGTGTAATCCCAAAACCTGGCGGTTTTTCATATCTTTCAGTACCATAGGGTTTGCCATCATAAACAATGGGAAACTCTTTTATAACCTGCCATATTTCTTCTCCGGTTGGCTGTGGAATATCTCTTACACGCGAAACCATTTTGTTTTTTCGAAAGTTAGTCTTATCTTTTCGAAAACAATGTTTTGCGGGAAGATGTTGTCTATGGCAGTCAAACCAACATGGTTTCCCTCCAAACGGAAGTTGGAATGATCCCGATTCATTCGAGCAATATGGGCAGGCTAACTTACCATGTGTGCTCCATCCGGACAACATCGCATAAGCCGGAAAGTCACTAACGGTCCATAAAAGTACGGCCTTCATTTTGAAATTCTCACATCGATGGGCATCATAAGTTTCAATGCCATGTGTGAACAACTGTTTTAGCTCGTCTACCAAAGGTTGTAGAAAAACGTCAATATTTTGTCGGGGATTATTTGGACCGGGAATGATTAAAGGAATTTGTACATATTGCTCTTTCAAGGCCAACCAAGGAGGTAGGTTGTACACCGTGATAAACACTGGCCAACATGAATACTTTGCCCCGCTTGAATTATTTGGACTAAATCCATCTGTACACAATCCAAGACGAATATTGCGTGTCTCTTTTGCAAAATCAGAAAAAACCGAGTTAAAATGGTGCCAGGCTCGACCTTCACTAGGATGACTCATCTTTTCGGATGGACTACGATCTGCGTGCCAAGTCATATGTTGGGCTGTCTTTTTTGAATAAAACAATCTTTGAAGTCTTGGTCCGATAGGCATGTAAGTCATCACCAACTTAGGCACTTTTTTCCCTCTTTCCTTGTATCTATATTCATTACATACTATACAACGATCCAGATCAGAATGCGGGCCATTGAATAGCATGCAATGGTTTTGACACACATGAATCACTTGTGATGGCAACTCTAGTGGCTTCAACATCTTCTTGGTCTCATAAAAGTTTCTAGGTAGCTTGTTATCATCAGGTAGATTGTCTTTGATTATCGGAAGTAGTTTATCAAATGCCGAGTCCGAAATATTACAGTCTGATTTCCAATTCAATAACCTGGTGGTAATAGAGAGTGTGCTAGCATCTTTGCACCCCTCCCATAAAGGCTCATTAGCTTGCTCTAACATACGGTAGAATGCATGTGCTTCTTGATTTGGATCTTGGTGCATGCATTCCATGACCATTTGATCATATTCGGTATATTCACCAATATCTTCAACAACATCCTGACCCACATGCTGAGACGGTATGGGGTTTGAACATTGGTCCACGCCCATCGGCTCTTCAGATTCACCATGTGCGTACCATAGCTGATAATCTTTCATAAATCCTAGTGAAGTTAGATGACAATCAACAACGTTTCTCGTCTTGTAGTAACGGTTTTTGCATTTACTACATGGGCATCTAATTAGTAACTTCTGGACCCCGCCTATAGTTTCATCTTCAATGTTCGTTGCGTGTTCGTATGCAAAATCCAGAAAATAATCAACACGTTGTTGAAATTGCATATTTAAAGTACCATCTTTATTGAATCTCATCCCGTACATCCATTCTCTATCCGACGACATTTTTATAGATCTATAACTCAAACCCAACAAGTATTAGAGCTTAACACACAAAGAACACATAGACATGCACATATAAATGGGTTCGGGTCAGTTTCAGGTTGAACCCGCGAACCAGTTTAGGTTAACGGGTCGTATTGGCGGGTTAACCCGTTTAACACATTTATCTTATATTATATTTTTTTACAGTTTATTTTATGTTAGAGATTAAACGGGGTGTGTATTTTATGCCATAATTATAACTTAGAAAGAGAAATTAACATAAAATTTTATAATTTAAATATAATTGTGTTATATACATTTGTGTTTTTTAAGTAAATTTTAATTTTAGTATATTAATTTCAAAAAAAATTAAAAAATTCGGGTTGAACGGGTCATGTTTGGGTCAACCCACAAAACTTCTGGTTGTGTTCGGGTTCATATGTATGATATGATTTTCGGGTTCGGGTTGGGTTTAGGTTCGTGTGAAATTTTCGGGTTCTGGGTCGGGTTGGGCCCGCCACCCCATGAACATGACCCGTTTAGCACCCCTAGATTGAACCAAGGGTTTAGACGTTTAGTACGGACTTTGTCGGATCAGAAGAATGGTGGAAAGGAAACACAAGGGCTGTGGGTTCAGTCATGAATCCATGTAACTCAGCAAGTTAAAGCAAGTTGGTAAGAAAGTAGCACTGGATCCCAAAGTAAGACAGCCTCAAAGAAGACACCAAGGAGAAATAGACGAGGCAGAGCAAAAGCCCACAGGAGAAGAGGGAATTGTGTGTCATCCCACAACAGAGGATAAGTATGGCGAAAGAACTACCCTCAATGCTGGTTCTGGTGGTAGAGGAGATAAGGAACCTGAAGTAAAAGGTCATCGTCTCATTTGTTGTGGGCAATGGAAGACGAAAAGATGATCGCCGCAAGCTGTGACAGGAACCAAGAGTCATCAGGTACCTTTGTTTCATACGGCTGCTCAAGGTTCAAGGACCCTATCACATAATTTTGAGTACCTCTTCAGCAAATACGGCATTTACAGGACGTTCTATTGATTATTCGGATCCTCATATATCAAGGCAAGATATATTGCTTGAGTGGTAAAGATATAACCTTCAGTCGTTTTCTTGTGAAATTTTTGAAGGGTACTTCACTTGGACATGGTGGTTATCGAGAATATGTATAAAGAGCATCAAAAGTTGTTCCAGCTTTTAATTTTAATGTGATAAAGAAGATGACGTACATTTATGTTTAAAATAGATCAGGTCGAAGAAGAAAGATTAGATAGGGTTGCTAGAATCATCTCTGGTGCTACATTGTCAATCACCAGTTGTTGCGCATCAGAATCTGTGGAATTATGTATTAATTCAGGGTGAGCGTCAATCACCAAAGATGACAGGTCCATCAACAGATGCAAAAACCGTACGACAAGAGTTGGTGGACGAAAAAGGACCAGAGACACGTTGTTGAAATTGCATATTTAAAGTACTATCTTTATTGAATCTCATCTCGTACATCCATTCTCTATCCGACGACACTTTTATACCTCTATAACTCAAATCCAACAAGTATTAGAGCTTAACACACAAAGAACACATAGACATGCACATATACATACTAACCTTATACATACAAATAAATATGATTTGGAGGCCAAACATGATTACATCAAATAATGTTGATAACTTTTAGATGTGCTTGCACGTTGTACAGATGTTTATGATAATTGCAGGTAAATGTAGATATGAAGATGTGTAAACAATGCTTGGTAATAGTTCGACCGTGTTGTTGTGGGTCTTTAATGAAAGAAGGCAAAGAAAAAGATCATGCTGGTACAACTATTAAAGCTCTGTTGGGGCTATTTATGGGTCACGATAACTGTAATGGTAACAATAAGAATAAATTGTACAACATGTTTCCAAAGATAGACGATTCTAATCAAGTAGCAGTCAGATTATCATCAATAATAACATATACAGATAGCAAAAATATAGTTCTTTGCGTGTTTCGTAATTCATAACAACAAAATCCACAAAAATAAAGACAGATGTCACATTGAAATTAAGCCAATATGATCCTCAAAAGTGAAGATTTAATCAGAGATGGGTTCAATTCGTACCTGTTGTAAAGGAGCACCACCAAAAACCACCAACTCAGAGCCTACCGATGGTGGAAAACCACTAGTAGCAGTCGCACAGTCCTCAGCCCTAGTTAGTGAAGTCGAATCTTAGAGATGATTAATTAAAGTATGGAGATTTATATCTTGGCGAAGGGAATAAATGAGAACTTACCAGTTTTGATCGAACTTTGAATTGTAGCAGCAAATTGTCGCTCTGAAACAAAGAGGGAAACCACCTAAAACCACCACTCCGTCCACCAAGTATAGAACAGCGAAAGAGATGGGAGGGTATAGCGCCAAAACACAATCAGCGGGAAAAAAATATTTAGGGCTTATATAGTTTGGGGATTTTAATTTCCATTTATAAACATAACATTAACTTATATTTATTAAATTGTATTTATATTTCATTATTAATTGTTATATCATATTAATACATATACATATATATGATATAAAGAAGTTATCGTCAATATATATCAAATTGTTATTTAAATAGTATAGTATAACACCAAATAAGCTTATATTTGTTTTATTTTGGGTAAATTACACTTTTCGTCCTTTATGTTTGTAGCGGGTTGCAATAGATGACCTTTAACTTCAATAATTACAGGCACAGTCCTTTTTTATAATGGTAGAGACGATAAGTGGTGGAGAGGAGTTGTCAATAAGAGATCAGGCACAAACAACTTTTTCTGTCTTTTATGAACTTTAATATGCGACGGTGGTGGTTCCGATAACATGTCATGGCGGTCGAGGTCGAATAGGCCTATGGATCCAAATTGAATGCTCAATTCAATTTCGCCTCTATTACCGATTGAAATTCATCCTCTCAATCCCCCATCGGTGGTCAGAGAAAGAAACGGATAACCGTATTCACCCAAAAAAAACTTACCTCCGACGCCACGGTGGTCAAAGAAAGAAACGGAGACGAGGAAACGACATGGTCGCTGCTAGACTTCATCAGAAACAAATAGGATCGAATTGGGGTGGTTTGCTTCGGTCACCGTGAACCACCTCAAATTCAAGATGGAGGAATTCTTTGGTGGTTGTGTGGAAGAAATGTGGAAATTATAACTTTTCGAAAGCTTTTCAAAGCTTAGTGAAGAAGAATGTGCCAAGGAAATTGTGAAATTGCAGGTGTATTTTACATTTCAAAGCTTAGGGTTGACTGCAGAATAGTGAGGTTGGTTGGAGAGAGATGAAATGAGAGATTTTAGTGTTAGTGTTAGTGTTAGGGAAGATGGTGTTTATTAATTTATTAATAAATATTTTAAATAAAAACATGAAATGACCATAATACCTAATACCCTTAAGTGGATAGACATAACTGAAAATTCTAACATGGTTAGTGATAAAGGACGTAACGTGTAATGAGTTTTACAAAAAAAAAGGACTGTGTCTGGAATTATTGAAGTTAAAGGTCATCTAGCGACCCGCTACAAACATAAAGGACGAAAAGTGTAATTTACCCTTTTATTTTATAGTTTCCTTACACGGTGAACATGTGTCAAGGACATATCACAACTTTATTTTTAAGGTTTTCTCCATCAGTTGTTTTAAGAAGTACCAATATCATAACGAATCGAATCGACACTAAACAAGCTCCCGCCGCCTAGCGCAGATTGAACAGATTGAACCTTACTAGACGTAATGTATATTTTTTATGTGTGGATATTGTTTTTGTCATGGCAAGATCTTTTTTTGTTTTTTTTTTCGGTTATACCGAGTTTCGGTACCGTATTAATCCCGTTACAAAACGAAACGAATCGATAACGTTCGAATTCCCCGCCGCGTAGCGTGGGGAATTTCACTAGTTAAAATACATTTATTAAATATATCTAATTATTTATTTCATTTTTATTATCATATATAATTCTTTGTAAGTTATATGAAAAAGTTATGGTAATAGTTTAGTGGGGACTTTTTTTACGTTTCTAGAATAGTAGTTAAACTTCAAATTTAATAATAATGATTATTTCAAATTCCTGATAAGATATGGAGTAGTTATACCTGAATTTTCATATAAAGATATATACACAATGGTGTATTAGTTTTATAAAAGTTAACTAACAAAATTTAACATAGTGAAATCAAATTAATAAAAATAAAGTAAATTACAAAAATCATCCTTTATATTGACACCAGGTTGCAAAGTGTGTCCTTTGTCTTCAAAAAGTATAAAAAACGTACTCGATGTTTGCAAACCCTTGCACGTTATGTTCTTTAGCCCTAACTCAATTGGCTTTCATGGTTAAATCTGACCAAATGAGTCCCACATGAGGGTATTTTGGTCATTTTACCCTAAACACTTAAATAAATAATAAAAAACACCTCTCTCCCCATCTCTCTCAAAACTCACTCTCCTTCCTCTACTCTCTCTCTCTCTCTAGAATTCCGCCATGGCACCACCATTGCCATCACATCACCGCCGCCCAAAGCTCCTTCGCCATCGCACCACCACTGGCGTCGCACCACCGCCATCACATCACCACCGCCCATAGCTCCTCCACCACAGCACCACCACTGCCATTGCACCACCACCGCCACAATACCACCACCATCACATCACCAACTCGTCGTCATTACATAGCTCTTTCGTCGTCGAAACCCTAAAAGTCGTCGTCGTTTAAACCCTTAAATCCGTCGTTCCACTGATCCGCCAGATCTAGATTTGTCGAAACTCCATTTTTTCATTGCTGCTCATTATGGTTGTCGTTCACTACTGTCATATAACCACCGACAAGTTTGTGAAGAAGATGAAGAGTGGGGTTGTTCCAGATCTGATTTCTTCATTTCTCGATTTCGTTTTATTTTGAAATTGTTAGGGTTTTTGAGTGTACGGATTCATCTACATGTTTTTCTTGATCTGAATTGTTTCGATTCAATTTGATGCTCTTGTTTGTGCTAATATGTTGTGTTTTTAGAGGATTTTATAAATTGAGTGGGGGTTGTGGTGGTCATGGTGGGTAGGTGGTGGCTGATGGTGGAGGTTGAAAGAGATGGTATGTATATGTGTAATAGAGAGAGATATTTATTAAGTTTTTTATATGTTAATTTTTATGTTTATTTATTTGAGTAAATAATGTAGAATGACTAAAATATCCTCATGTGGGTTTCAGTTGGTCAAATTTAACCATAAACCTAACTGAGTTCGGGCTAAAGCACATAACGTGCAAGGGATCGCAAACATCGAGTACGCTTTTGTACTTTTTGAAGACAAAGGACACACTTTGCAATCTGGTATCAACATAAAGGACGTTTTTTGTAATATTAAAAGTGTATATTATATATAGTATAAAAATCAAATTAAAGTTTTAAATTATAGAAAGGAAATTGGTAGCACATAGGGTATTAATGTTTGTATAATATAACTTTCACCATCATCAACAACCACCCACCACCACCATCAGCCGCCACCATCACCATCAACAATCACCACCGTCAGCCGCCACCACCACCCCACCATCAACAACCACTACCACCAGCCGCCATGGTGGTGATTGTTGATGGTGGTGGTGGCGGGTGATGGTGGCGGTTGCTAAGGGTGGTGGTGGTGGTGATTGATGGTGGTGGTGGTGGGTGATAGTGGTGGAAGTGGTGGGCCAATGGTGGTGGTGGTGGTGATGAAAGTTAGGATTATTAAAATCCAAATAATGTTTTGTGGAAAAATTGTCGCAAGTTGCGACAACTTTGCCGCGATTTTAGATTTTTTAGTCTGTAAAATTGTTTCTTATATTGTATGAACAAATAACAAGAGTGATCAAATAAAAAGATAATGTTTTGTGGGGAAAATGTGGCAAGTTGCGACAACTTTGCCACATATTTTGATATTTTAGTTTTTAAAAATGATTACTTTTATCGTACTAATAATTAACATTCAAAGAGCCTTTGGCCTAGCTGTATCAAAGTGCTGGACAAGACTTTGTCTTCTCATATATGAAAGAGGGTTCGAATCCCATTGACAAAAAATTATGCCGTTCAAAAAAAATAGTTAACAAAAATTGATAACTAATATAGAAAAAGTGTAACGTACAATAGGGCTTATCGTATGCTCGTACGCGATTGTGAAATCGCATGTTATAAAAAAGCATGTTGGAAATTGCATGTTGGTATTTTTATGAAATCGCATGTTGGTTTTTTTTACCAATTTCGCATGTTAGTAAATATGATGAAATCGATGTTGGTATATAAAGCAATTTCGCATGTTGGTTTTTTCAGCACAATTCGCATGTTCATGAGTGAATTCGCAACAGATCGTACGCCTAGGATGATCGCGTACATTTTGTACGATAAGATCCATTGTACGTTAACCTGCCTCAAATAATATAATTAAATTTCGTGGGAAAATCGTTGGAAGTTGCTACAAATTTGCCACTGTTTTGATTTTTTTTAGTTTTATAAATTGCACTAACTAATAATAAAAGTTAATAAATGGAAAAGAAATAAAGTTTTGTGGGAACCTTGTTGGAAACATAGTTAACTTTGCAACGAAATTGTCACAAATACAGGTTTGGTGACTATCTTGTCGAAAAATTGTGGGAAAATTTATGGTTTTTAATATTTGTCTAAAATTTGTGGGAAATTTTTCAAAAAGTTGCCACAAGTTTGCCACTGTTTTGAATTTTAAACTAATAATAAAAGCTAATAAATAAAAAAACTAAGTTTTGTGGGAACATTGTTGGAAACATAGTTAACTTTGCAACGAAATTGCCACAAATATAGGTTTGGTGACTATCTTGTCGAAAAATTGTGAGAAAATTTATGGTTTTTAATATTTGTCGATAATTTGTGGGAAACTTGTCGCCAAAATTAAGTTGTGGGAAATTTGTCAAAAAATTTTGTAGCAAAAAAACCATTTTTCTAGTAGTGGAATGTCCGCGGTAATATAGCGCCGCAACGAGTGTGCAAAAACCCTAGTTGTTAACATTTTGATGGATGGAAGTTAGTACATTTCACTCTAAATTCTAAACAATTAGTTTTAAACTAGACTGGTATCGTTTTTAGTTTTACATTTTAATATCTCAATGAAAACAAAAAGTAACAAGAAAATCATGTCAAAATCTTATTAGATGGCACGTAAGTAGAAAAGATGAAAATTTGGTAAAGAAAATGAAGTTTGTTATTATCATAGAGAATTTGGTGGTTGATTTCTAGATCTATAGCCTGATTTGTTGAATGTTGTTATTATATATAAAAAGTCTTAAATTACGTAAATTGTTATTTTCACAAATCAAGCATGTTCAAAAACCCCTAATTAAGCCTTGATCCATCTTTTAACACAAGTCTATGAATTATGCATGAGGGCCCTATCACAACCAGATCGTGTTTAAGTCTCACTACTAAGGTGCTGTTTGGCAACTCCTGGATGGTTAAATGTTGAACCAGTAACAGGTCTGAACCATTAAGTGCTGAACCAGTAAGCCGTCTGAACCATTAAGTGCTGAACCAGTAAGACGTCTGAACCATTAAGAGCCAGTATAATACTTAACCATTCAGAGGCAAATGTCTGACCAATTCAGATTAGAGGTCTTAATCATTCAAACTCAGTATAATGCTTAACCATTCAGACATTTGCTCGCGAAACAAACAGTCTGAACCATTAAGTGGTGAACCAGTAAGAGGTCTGAACCATTAAGAGTCTTATTAAGAGGTAAACAAACAACCCCTAAATTCACTTTAGGTAGCATTTTTTATGCGTAGTACCTTTTATATCACCACCAGATCGTGTTTAAGTCTCACTACTAGATTCACTTTAGGTAGCATTTTTTTATGCGTAGTACCTTTTATATCACCACCAGATCGTGTTTAAGTGTCACTACTAGATTCACTTTAGATCGTGTTTAAGCCTCACTACTAGATTCACTTTAGGTAGCCTTTTTTTTATGTGTAGCACCTTTTATATCGCAACTAGATCGTGTTTTATGTCTCACTACTAGATTCACTTTAGGTAGCCTTTTTTTAAACGTAGTACCTTTTATATCACCACCAGATCGTGTTTAAGCCTCATTACTATATTCACTTTAGATCGTGTTTAAGCCTCACAACTAGATTCACTTTAGGTAGCATTATTTTATGCGTAGTACATTTTATATCGCAACTAGATCGTGTTTTATGTCTCGCTACTAGATTCACTTTAGGTAGCATTTTTTTATGCGTAGTACCTTTTATATCACAACTAGATCGTGTTTAAGTCCCACTACTAGATTCACTTTAGGTAGCATTTTTTTATGCGTAGTACCTTTTATATCGCAACCAGATCGTGTTTAAGTCCCACTACTAGATTCACTTTAGATAGCACTTTTTATGCATAGCACCTTTTATAAGTCTTATGACGGCAGTGACAGATCTAGAAGAAGCATTCAAGGATGTCTCCCCACCCCCCACCCCCCCCCCCCAAAAAAAAAGACCTAGAGGCATCCTAATACATGCTCAGATGTATCCTATACATAAAACGAAGAAAAAGAAAAAAAAATACACTCAACAACAAAGTTGAGGAGTAGCCCGGGCTACCCCAGTATTGTTCATAGATTAGGGATGGCAATGGGTCGGGTTCGTGTCGGGTATTGGCAATCCCATACCCATGCCCGGTTGTAAAATCGTGTCCCATACCCGACCCAATACCCGTCAGGTATATGTCGGGTAATTACCCGTCGGGTACCGGGTATACCCACGGGTATCGGGTATACCCATTAGTTTGTTAAAAAATATACATTGAGATTTCCAAATACATTTTTTACTATTATAATTATTATATAATTTTATTTATACAACAACTATTATAAATTAATATAAGTTTTAGCAAAAATTAATAATAACTTTATAATATTTATACACTTATATGTATATACTTCACAACATATAAAATATAAATACTATCATCAAATACATATGCTAAAAGAAAATTTATTTTTTTCACATTATGAACATACTAAAATAAATCACTAATAGATAAGGGTTAATGGAAAATAAAAATATATATTAAAAACTTCGGGTATATGATCGGGTATATAGTTCGGGTAAACGGGTATGTAGTTTCGGGTAATCGGGTCGGGTATCACCTAATCCCATACACGACCCATACCCGCGAAATTTTTTAAAACTAAACCCATACCCGGCCCAATACCCGTCGGGTATCGGGTATACCCGTCCCATTTATGTCGGATTTCGGGTATACCCGTCAGGCTCGGATATTTTTGCCATCCCTATCATAGATTCACACATGCATGAGGGGTTACCACCTTGATTTCAACTAAGAAACAAATGTCGTTTATTACAATTTAGTTAGTCCACCAATACAATTTGACTGAAAGTTTCAAATGATCAAGGTGTTTTACACATGTAGAATTAGTGAGGCCAATAATCTCTAGATTAAGTGGTGGAAGACTTGTATTTTCTATTAGAAAATGCAGGTTCAAATTCCACTTGGTGCAGAGTGAGGTACTGAAAGACAATGATATTAGACTCAGGAAAACTTGAGTTCGATCCTTGAGCCAAACATGTTTTACCGGTAATTTCACCGTCATGCTTACGGGTGGGTGGGTTACTGGGTTTTTTCCGGAATTTGTGGTAGACTCGGGTTACTCTCAGAGTACTCCGTTTGGTCCAATGGGTACCTCAAAAGTGATCGGCATTGATTATGTTGCTCGTTAAAAAAAATATTACCGACACCAATGTCGATCAAATTTAAATATTTCATCATCAACTATTTAAAAAAAAATTACTACAATCAACTTGTATCCACTTTTTTCCCAAGTGTCATTTCTCTTCTTTTTATCGTATCTAATTCACATCATTCAAACCTCAGAATGTTGTTAATCCTTGTTATGGACCCTACAACAAACATCAAAAAGGTAGTTCAAAAATGAATAATTTGTCCTAATCAATATTTAATTCTTTTAAACTTACCCACAAAAGTACCTTCGTAATCATAAAGAAAGAAGCATACACGGCAACTAAACGTTTTCCGTTAACAAACGGAAAAACTTAACGGCGTTAAGCCCTTCCCACAATATAAATACCAGAATGGTTCTGTTTTGTTGTCTCTTCCCCTATTTTTAGCTTCTTTGCAGAACATATTCTTTACGTACATCCTCCACTCACACCTGAGCTTTTCAAATATATCACCGGACCGGAGTTATTGAAGATTCTCCGGTTGTGTATCCGTTACTTCGACCGGAGAATCTTCCAGCATTTTGTGTAACCGTACAACATGTGGTAAGTAAGTTGATCTCATTTATATATTAAAAACTCTCATTCATGGTTTGATCATGTACATTTAAAGCAAATTTAACTACGCGATAAGATTTTGTTCGATTTTTTTTAACAGCACTGACAGACACTGGAGTATTCTTTTTTCGAATTTTAGTTGTCGGTAAAACAAGTGTTTAACGAATAAATTTTAAGAAACCTATTACTTGATGTGATAAGTCAATCTTATATATTGGTTTAATTATCTACATATAAAGCAAATTTGAACGGTGTAACAAAATTTTGTTCAAATTTCACTTTTTTCTAGACGCTAGGAATTAGTTACATATTAACGATAAAAAAATTAAATAAGTGGGTGTTTGGGTTAGCTTATTTTGGAACAACTTATAACTTATTGACTTATAAAAGTTAATAAGTTGTTTTTAAAGTGTTTGTTTTAACTTATATAAGTTATTTTTGTGTGTGAAGAAGTTGTTTTTGAGAAGTTAGAAATTGTAACTTATAACTTATGACTTATATAACTTAATAAGTTGTTTTTGAGAAGGAATCCCAAACACCCCCTAAGAATGACATGTAAACAGGCAACAAGTTACGCCGATCTCATTTATCGAATAATAACTATTATTCATGGTTTTATACTTGCATTCTTTACATTTAAAGCCAATTTAAACTACGTGATAAGATTTGGTATTTGATTATGTATGTACATTTAAAACGAATCTGAACGACGCAGTACATGTTATAAAAGATTTGGTTTCAATTTTTGGTTTGACAGGAGAAGTGTAGCTGCAAAAGTGTAGATACGATCAAAGGAATATTAATATTAATATTTGTGAGGTTTTGGTAGACAAGAAGAACAGAGAGTCTGTGACTGTGAAGGGTTGTCGTTATCGAAGGTAATTATGCATGAATTTGTTTGTTTTTTAAATTGTTGGATGAGTTACAGTGCGTGCGACAATGTTCAACAATTATAAAGCGATTGATCATCTGATTCGCCTTTTGATTATTCTTGAATAATTATCATCGTTCTATTTCCGGTCCCCCTTTATCTCTCTCATCAGTCATCGGCGATCATTTGATGCAAGGTTAGGCCGGGGTTTAATTTATGAGAGCTCGAGTTTTAGCTTGAGCTCGTTTCGACCTCTGTTTCTAAAGTTTGAGTTACACTCGTTTATTATTTATTAATTAACAAATACAAATGAGTAAATTACGTCTTTTTTTCTAACCATTTTGGCCCCTTACACTAACCCCTCCATTTACTTTTAAAGGCCAAAAGGGTTAGAAAAAAAGACGTTGTGGGCTCAAATGTTAAAAGATTTTTTTTGGCTAAAAGGGTAAAAATGATATAACCACAGAGGCCAAAATCGTAATTTACTCAATACAAATTTATAATTACTTTCTATGCATATTTTAGTTGTGATTTTTATAGATATTTTAGTTATAACTTTTATGTTAGATAATTTATTATTTATTAATTTTTATCATGATTTTATATATAGTAAAATAATGATTGTTTTTCATACAAACGTGTATATTAAAAAGTTGACTAAATATAAATAATAAGCTCGCGAGTCAGCCCAAGCTCGATAAGTAAAACGCGGATTAAGAAATGTTTCCAAACAAACTTATTTTTAGGCAGGTGCGCTGTTTGCGAGTCAATCTTGAGTAGCTTATTTACCCCCCCCCCCCTCCCCCCTAATTAAGGTGCGTAGTAAAAATGTCCATCCTCAAGTGGTTGAAGATCCTGGTCCCATAATGAACACTGACGTAGATTTTAAAGTAGGTTTAAAAAGTGTGTGAGTTATCCGTCTAAAAATAAATATAAAAATCTCTACCCTTCCCAAATCAAATCTTGTTTTACATAAAATTTGAATGGGATTAATTATGAGTTCATAAGTTGGAATGTGGTGCAAAATATGTGAAGAATATGTGGAAAGTTAGAGAGAAGTGAAGGTGTCAATCGGTGACTAAAGCTTGTTTTTTTATTAAAAATGGGTAAAGCAAAGCGATTTCTGATCCCGGAGGAGGCCTCTCTTCACTTTCTCTTTATTTCTTCTCCTTTTCCTTTGCCCCAAGAAATTGTTGTCTTGGAATTTTCTTTTCTTTTCTTTTCACATCGTGTAAACAATTGATTTAATCGCATACCTTTTGGTTTTAAATATTTAAATTACAAATTTGCTACAAAGAAATATCTTGTAAAAAATTTATTAGTTTGTGTATAGCTTTTGAAAATATTCTGTCTTTAAAAGACAAGAATCACAAGATGTTTTGAGATTATGATACAAGATAAAAGTTTTTAGTGGTGCTTTTGTTGCTAAGTTTGAACTTGAGTTTTCAACCTCCGCTCGTTTTCAAGTCTTTGTCTAAATCTTGAGCTTGAGTTGTTACTATTTGATAATTATTATTTACGAAATACATTTTTTTATGTTTTTATAATTATTTATACGTAATTTGTATCTTTTAGTTTTTTTTTTATAACCACACACTTAAAAACATTGATTATTATAATATACTATATGCAGGTCTATATATATGTATGTGTGTATTATATGCTATATAAACAATATGTTCATATACGTAATTAAATATTTATAAGCATGTGCGTATAAGCAACTTATATTATTTATATTTTAATTATCATATATATAATAACATTTATAATATTATGTATCATATAAATAATATGTTCGTTTATCTAATTAAGTTTATTTGTCTAATCATGCTCGAAGCATGAAGCTACTCACGTCTCAAACCCGTTTATTAAATGAGTTTTATATCAAAACCCAAGCTAGTTTACTTCCTACTTAGTTCAAGTTTTAACAAGTTGATTTCAAGAAGCTAAGGAGGGCTCTTCTCGTTAAACTCGTGCATGTAATAATATTGCTTAATTTTGAGAATCATGTGGGTCCCATTAATGTAATACAATATAACATTGCACCAAATT
Source organism: Helianthus annuus (assembly GCF_002127325.2). Taxonomy (NCBI): domain Eukaryota; kingdom Viridiplantae; phylum Streptophyta; class Magnoliopsida; order Asterales; family Asteraceae; genus Helianthus; species Helianthus annuus. The sequence goes on from NC_035445.2 coordinate 125,423,025, forward strand.
ATATCATCTCAATATCTAAGAAATCTCATCAACTTTTTAACCAATATTTTCCTTGCATAATATAATATAATATAATATAATATAATATAATATAATATAATATAATATAATATAATATAATATAATATAATATAATATAATATAATATAATATAATATAATATAATATAATATAATATAATATAATATAATATAATATAATATAATATAATATAATATAATATAATATAATATAATATAATATAATATAATATAATATAATATAATATAATATAATATATACAACATTCAATTCATTTTGTTCTTTGAAACCGAAATTAATTAATTAACTTGCAATTAATGATGACAATTAGTAAATTACCAATAATACATTGCTCTGAAAATATGTTATTATATATATACCTCCAAAGGTGCTAAAGTAAGTTTTCTTCTTTATGTTTTTCTTGAGTGCAGAGGATGCTGACGTGTCTAACATGTTCCAAGCAACAAATAGAAGATGAAGGAGAGGAAGTGGGAGCGCGTGGAAATGCAAGCAGTAAAGAAGCCGTCAAAGGCCTCACGGCGCAGGTTAGTTCTCTTCAACACTTGTATCCTGCTGTCTTTCTCTATTGTGCGCATATAATGTGGGGGTATGTTAGAATTTGTCCTCATCTTATGTGTGACTAATGGCCTATGACTAATAGTAGTCTCTTTGCTTTATCTGATTGCTTGCTTGCTAGCCTTCTTGTATGTATCTTTTTTATTTGAAACAAAACAAAATCTTGTTCACATCATGTTTATGAGTTATGACATTTATTGGCACCTACCTAGAAAGATGATTGTTTACACATGATGTACATAATTCATATTTTGAGATTTTGTTTCTTGTTTTGTATGCAAGTTTTGATGATAATTTCATCGCGGGTGAGTCCAAATGTACCCCTTGTATGTTTAACATATCATCTTTATCAGGAATAGATAGAGATATGATGTGATAGATTTAGTTAGGGGGTTACATTCAGTAAAAACTATACGAGATGTTACGTTTAGCACAACCCTTTCGATATTTATGTCAAGGATAAACAATGTTGACTTAGTTTATTATTTGTAAACTGACACGACTTGCATAGTTGCATTGCAAGCAATTGTAATGCTATAATCGTGCGCTAAAGTTGATGTTAATCCCGCGCTAAAATTGATGTTAATCGCGCGCTAAAATTGATGTTTGGTTTATTATTTGAAAGTGATATGGTTTCTTGTTAATAACGCTATGAACCTTATGTGTATAGTTTTGGCTAAAAAGTAGTAATCAATTTTAATTTTTGCAATACATACCCTATGTTAACTTATTTGTTAATATAATAAGTTATTAGGCATCTTAGATAATTTTTCCTATAAGTTGGTCTTGCTTTCATCTGTTTATGTACTCATTCACTTTTTCTACAAACAATAAAAGTCGAGCCGTGTTCACTATTCTCTGTATATCATTGTCAATTCGAATAGGGTCATCTTATTCCCAAACCCCTAAATTTTATTTTTACACTCTTTTTCACTCTATCTCTCTTTATATATTTATATATAGAGAGATAGAGGTGATGGATGTGTGAATATTAACACTCGTTAGAATAGGGTCATCTTTAGTGAATATTGTTAGCTTGATTTTGGATAAGTGGAAACTTATGTTCATGCATAAAACAAAACTCTTTTAAGGTAAAATTAGATATCAAGGACAATGTGTATAAGTTCCTTCAAAAATTCTGACATCAAGGTAAGGTAAATTTAGATATGAAGGACAATGTGCATAAGATCTTAAAAAATTCTGACATCAAGAATGTGTGACTACTGTTTAATCCATGTTACAATTTGGAATTATTCTAGTTCAAATTTAACTAAATAAATTGGTGTTTCTTAGTAAAAAGTTATTGCCATATGCCATATCTAATTTAAAATTAGAAGTAGGCCCACATACTTTTTCCAATATCAATGTTGAAGCTGGTCTAAAATATGGTCAGATTTTTTTATATAAAATGAAATGAAACTCCTACTATAATTTAGGCTTTCCTCATTTAGTTTGAAATGAATTTTTTTATGTGCAATAATTAACCTGAATTCCCAAAATTGACATAGCTAAATAAATGTTTGAACTGCACAAGAAAGTTGGTTAGTTCTTTTCTTTTCTGCTTTTTTTTTCTTGATTCTGGTTTTTTTTTCTTGAAGATGACTATTTTTTTCACCAAAATTAAAAATAAAAATAAAAATTGACATTGTTATTAGCAGTACCGGATCCGGGATTTTTTATCTTTGCTACTTCCTGAAAATGTTCGGTGAATTTGGGTCACGTGTGTCGTATACATCTATAACCAAGGCCGTATCTGAGAATTCGGGTGTCATGTGCCAGTAGACAAAGACGGACCCCTTGAATATAATAAACTTATATATATAAGTGGGTATATAACAATTGTGTTTAGAATGGTTCAAAGCAAAAACGTTAAAATTATTGGGTTATAAAACTTTGTTTAATTGGATTAGTTTTAGTAAAAAAAGTTCATAGGGTTTTAAACTTTATAAATTTTTATTTTAAAATTATTGGGTCCTTGAAAATACTGTCCCTATACGGTCATACCACTAGTACCTCGCCAACGACCCTGTGTATAACATAAAAAATAGAGTAAAAATTGGACTCAAAATGTTTAACGCCCTGAGTCCCTACTGCTCATTTTATAACGCCCTCAGTCTCTAACTGCTCATTTTATAACGCTTTGAGTCCATGTGTTTTAGTTGTTTTAAGTTTTAACCATTTGAGTCCAAAATTAAAACGTTATAAAATGAGTGATTAAGAACTCAGAGCGTTAAACTTTTAAATTTTAAACTCAAATAGTTAAAACTACTAAAACACACGAAAGTTAAAAAGTAATTTACTCTTAAAAATACTTGTATCAGATGATTGGTAACAATGTAAAGTGAAAGAACACACATGCACCATATATAACTTGCTTTTGACACGTGAAACTGACAAATAGATTATTGAACTGTACAACAGTCTAGAAACATATCATATAGGGAAAGATTTAACAAAATCTTGTAACATGATTTGCCATTTGCCTGCTGTTATCCTGTTTTATGGGTTAATTTCATATATCATAATTTTAACTTTCAAAATATCCTATTTTTTTCCAAAGAAAAAAAATAGTTGGCTGTTAAAACATAACATGATTTGGGTAAAGATGAAATTTTACAAGTTTAAAAGGATAGACAAGAAACTGTCGAGTTTAATACATCTAAATCTTTAGTTCTTTTTTAACAACAATCTAATCTACTTCTAATTCTACAATGTTATCCACCACAGAACTACAACCCACGACTTCTTAGAGACAGATACATTTTTACACACTTCGATACCATCATGCCAAATGGGTATCTAAAGCTTTAGTTAGTACTCGTAATTTTACACCATTATCCACCACAAAGTCACAACCCTCGACGTCCTAGAGACTAACACCATTTTACGCACCTACGTACCATTAAGCCAAATGGGTATCTAAATATTTAGTTAGTAGTTACTAGTACAAGTTATGTAGTGTACTATGTTTACAAGAAAAGAATCCCAAATATCAAAAGGTGATATCTGCAATACAGACACGAGTTTCATATAAACTTGACCGAAAGAGGCTCTATAGTTGTTAGGTCTACAGTCATGTGTGTGATAGATAGAGATTGAGATAGAGTGAATGATGGTTAAATTTTATTCCAATCACACATGCAAAAAAAGTAGAGTATATATATCTTAAGGAAAAGACAGGACAATCATGTTGGGAAAAGTGACGCACGATTGTCATATATTAGACCTACCATTGAATGTTTGTCTGTTTCTCACTCATCTAGCTTTTTTTTAACGGCGTACGATTAGGATGACGCTAATCGGGTTAGTAGTTACCAGGGGCGGAACTACAGGGGGGTCAGGAGGGTCCATTGACCCTCCGGCCGCCGGCCGGCGATGCAAGGTTTAATACTTCAACCGATGGGTTTTTTGTATACTGACCCCCCATGTGATGGTTACAGACTTATGAGATTGTTATTGAATTGTAGTTAGTTTGAAAAAGAAGAAAAGGGTAAAAAGTTCTCACCGGTTACTTTTCCGATCAGCGTAATGGTTAAGCTAATGAAACTGGTGTGAAGATGTGGAGAAGATAAGGGTAGATTTGTAATTACACAATTTAATAATAAAGTCAAAATGTAAGAAGAGTCAATGTCACTGTTTTACTGCAGACTTGCTTTAACTTGTTTGTTTTATATGAGGTTACGTATTAAATTTTCAATAATGTAATATACTTAACAATTTAAAGTAACTCTTTTTATTTTACTAGAACTTGTACGTTTTTTTTTTTAATTTTAGCCTATTTTGTTGATTTGATTTACTTTGAACATTAAGATTTATAAATTTTTTTTTCATTCTTTTACCATTTTAATTTTTAACATCAACAAAATAACTATTTATTACAGTAGTAGCGGATGTGTATATTGTATACTCTGACCCCCCGGTTAAAAGTTTCTGGTTCCGCCACTGGTAGTTACCATGTCAGTATCATCAAGTTAGAATTAAAATTCCCCATGACTGGATTTGAACTCAGGACCTCCAAAAGAAGCAAAGTTTCTCACTCATCTAATGGAATTCAAAATTTTCTAAAATGTGAAGTGGCAATGGTATATATACATCCGGCTATAGAGACGGAACCAATTGAGGGTCAAGAGAGCCTCCTGAGCCCTCGATCACTAGATTCTCGTATTTTTTTTTTAAATTAAAGGAAAAACACGAATCGGAACCCTTAGTTACAATCAGTGGAGAAAAGAATCTTATGATACTCTTTTGACTAAAAAGTTTTTGTTTCGTCAATGTCCTGTCCCATTTTTTTAGCATATGAATATATGATATATATAATCTATGTTATTTTTATTATGTATATAGAGAGAAGATAGCCGTAGAGGGAAAGGAGGAGAGCTCCTCATCAAGTAACTGCCCCTCCTATATATAAAGGAGGGGTAGTGAGTCAAGTTAGGCCTAAACAAGCCAAACCTACCCAAGCCTAGGCCCATACGTTGAGCCTGATCCGAAACACACGCCTTCGGTTTAAAAAAAATTATTTTAAAGGATGTCACTAAAAGAGATAGAAAGATGTAACTAGGATTATAAAAATTAATTGCTAACTATAAACATACACCTAGTTAAGAATTAATCTAACTATTTAAGGTTCTCCTAAATTCATTCTCATGACTTGTATTATTGTGTGCAGATCAAAGATGCATTGAAAGTTTCAGGCCCTTCAAAGGGGAAACCTCCAATAGCACCTAGCAGTTTCAAGAAAGGCCAAAGAGGTTACCCGGATTTTGAGACCGCGTCCGGTGGGCCCCACTACCCGTATATGCAACCAGGAAGCTCGAGCTCTACTCCAGCTTGGGACTTTACTAACAATGATCCTCATCAAAGTGGAGGCTATGAGGCCCCTAGACAATCTGGTCATATAGTTTTGGACGATGAAGATGAACCTAAAGAATGGATGGCGCAGGTCGAACCCGGGGTTCAAATCACTTTTGTTTCCTTACCTGATGGCGGAAATGACCTTAAGCGGATTCGATTCAAGTAACAACTTATTTCCAATTCTTTTTTTTTATTCCATTTATATGGACATAAAAAGTCATGACACTTAACTTATTTCTTAAACAATTGTTGATATATTTTTTTAATTATTCGATACATGAAAGCCGAGAAATGTTCAACAAATGGCAAGCTCAGAGGTGGTGGGGTGAAAACTACGACCGAATAATGGAGCTTTACAATGTTCAAAGATTCAACTGTCAAGCGTTGAACACGCCTTCTCAGTCTGAAGACGGGGTAATAATAACTAATAACTAACCATTAGTAATTCTTAATAATTATTTAATAATTACTAATTAATAACAAATCATGCAGAGAGATTCTACCTACTCAAGGTTGTCAACAAGGGAAAGCCCAATGATGAACCCATCAACTAACAAGGATTGGAATAGGAACTATGGGGGCAATCAACATTACAATGCGGGCCCCAGTGGTTACGGGCCGGGTGGGCCCAAGGGTGAGATGTCATCTATGGAGCCATCAAGGACAACAACCGACTCTAGAGATGAACCTTCAATTAGCAACGCAAGTGATATCGAGTCCGAGTGGGTAGAGCAAGACGAACCTGGCGTTTACATTACTATCAGACAGTTAATAGATGGCACTAGAGAGCTCCGCCGTGTTAGATTCAGGTAATATTTATTCAATTAATAAGTAGGCCAAAATTACCATGTTTTATACGTATACAAGATTTATCTTATTTTAGAGTCGTCGAAGAATTATTCATTGTGTAACCTGCTTTCTTGTGTTCATGCAGTCGAGAGAAGTTTGGCGAAGTGAATGCAAAACTCTGGTGGGAACAAAACAGGGAGAGAATACAAACCCAATACCTTTAATTATACATCAAGTATTAACAGTCGTCGTAAGATCGAAGAAAAAGAGCCAACATTGGAAAAGATCTCAACTTGCTCGAGCTTCGACATCATATACAAACCATTGCTCACTAAACATACAGTTATTGGCTTTATTGGGGTTCTAGAGGGCAGGATTTTTTATAGTAAGGCGCGGTTTTGGATCTTGAAAACTTTCTTATTGTTTTTATTTGGATTTTCCGTATTTAAGTAAAATATGAGCGATTTGCTTCCGGCGTATGAAGCGGATTTTATTGAGCTAGGCGTCGTTTGTGAGATGCGACTTGCAGCAATGTATTTGTTCTTTATGAAAAGATTTAGAGTTTGTTGGATGTTAATTATAATGGTATAGACTACACCTAGTAATCATAACTCATTCTTCATGGAAATGATAGCCACAACCACAACCGTCGTCACCAACCACACGGGCATACCCACATGTAAAGAAAGAGCCGCAACCCTGGATAAAATGTTCAAAGTGATATCTTTCGACAAAATCTCGATCACTCCCCGTGAAAGTTTAATTAAGCATCTACTAGGGCATTTGGTACTTACTAGGGCATTTACTAGGTTAGCTACTTACTAGGGCATTTGGTACTTACTAGGGCATTTACTAGGTTAGCTACTTACTAGGGCATTTGGTACCGGTATCCATTTTCCCGTTTTTCAGTACCGGTTGTATTTACCGGTAACGTACCAGTATTTTCAGTACATGTACCGATACCCATTTTCTCCTTGGTACCGGTTTGGTACCAAACCAGTACCATGCTCATCCCTACTACTTACCACCAACATACGAAAACATAGTGGGTGAACCAACTTTAGTGATTCTGATACGAAGCTGCTCTTGAAGCAGGACCAGTTTCAGTCATTCCAAGAAATTAGGAAAAGATCATAATTGTTCCCACCTGAAGTTTAGCTTAAATTATTAGTTCCCTATGTTTTAATTCTTGTCTTGTTATATGTTTATCTGAGTTTTACTTGTAATAATCAGAGAATTGCCAATTCTATCAAATTATTGCTTTCGATTTCGGGTATCTAACAGATTCCTAAAACGACTCGATTCAACACAACCATTTTGGGCAAAACTTGTTTTACGATCAAATTACTCGATTCAACGCACCCATTTTGAGCAAACTTGTTTTACGATCAAATTGTTAACTTTTTTAAAACCCGTTTTGACTTGCAACTTGTTTGACCTTTCACATGACGTGACTTGACCAAATGGTTTTAACTGACTTGGTAGAGAAGAAAAGCAGTGTTAAATCACTGTTATATTTTTTGTTTCACTAGAACACGGTGACATTACACTACTGGCATGTAGCAACGACATCTAAAGAAACAAAATCAAACTTAACGATATAGAAACACGACCAATGAGACAGACGAAACAGGGTTATAATCACAGATACCCTAAAAACATACTTCAGACCCTCGCCCAAGTCAAGGGACAAGACAGACCAGACTCGATCACACTAATACAAGACTTTCACTCATAAGCAGAAACGCAAAATACAGCAATAAGATAAACATATGTTGGCAGAAAGCATAGGATGGTGTAGTTGTCATCCTGCCACCTTACTGCTATAAACTTGAGACCTTCCAGTAAACAAGTCTGATGATCTATTTGCCGCCACTCCCGCTTTCATCGGTGGTGGTGCGGGCGGTAGTAGTGCTGGATTCCTAGGCCCACCACCTCTTCCCGGTCCAATCGTCATATTTCCCAACTTTTCAGCTGCATCCCCGACCCCATTCCCTTTTCCCTTCCCCATATACATTCCTCCTGACACATAAATATACAAACGGTTTTTCATCACAACATTCAAACGGTCGAATCATACATGAGAAGAAAATATATTTATATATATATTCTTACTCGGATTGTTTTTCATGGGCGGTTGGTATTTTGGTTGCCTGGCAGTATTCTTATTTGTCTTTTCATTCACCCCATCCTGAAACCAAGAAACTAAATGTTAGAAACAAATATCGTCATACCGACATAAAATATGCACAGCATATTCTGCTAAAAAGAATTAATTCACACTTACCGGTCGACTCATTTCCAGTCTACGTTGCACACCTGTAACTAAATTTAAGCAGATCATCAGTAAAACAAAAACCAACTATATATCAAAATCCAGATTAAAACGACTACTGAAGACGGGCACCAAACAATAATCAAATATAGAAATGGATTACCAGTACTTAGAGATACATGCGCTTTCGCAGATGAAGTAATATTATCCACTGACTTGGAGTTAAGCAAAGACCCTGGATATTTCTTGGCACATTTTTGCTCCACAACTCTCTTCCCGCTTACTCCTGCTGCAAAACCGCATGCGGTTACAACTCCTTTCAACGGAATAATAAAAAAAGAGCTGCCAATAGAATCAATCAACAAACCAGATGGAGGTGTTCTCGCAATAGTAGTTGATTTAGGGCGAAGAGAAGGTGGAATGTAGTAACAACTCTGCATATTTCGAAAACAATGGTTTAGTGATCTTCAACTACATTTCTAAAATATCTAACCATAACTAATAACATTATAACGACTTGTAAGTTGTAACTCGGGTGTTTTTACCTGAAAGAAAGGATGCTGAAGAGCTTCTGCGGCAGTGGGTCTCTTACACGGATCCCAAGAACAAAGTAACTATGGAGCAAAACGATGAAACAAATGTAATTATTAGTTAGTGAATTTTATGTGGTGAAAAGGCAGAGAAACTAGCACTTACTGCGATCAGATTGACTGCATCCTTGCTTGCAGATGGTATCAATGAAGAAAGATTTACGCCACCAAGCTGCTAAAGCACAACGAAAGAATTTACTTAATTATTTGATTTTTATTTACGCAGGAATTAGTATTGTTAAACGAAAAGAGAAACTAACCTCTGGAAACAGATAATTGATAGTACTCGCAAGCTCAAGTCCCTCGGCCCATGAGCTTTTTGTTGGGCTGCCTATCACACTGCAAATTTTGTAAATTTCATCTGCTTCACTGCCGACACAATAAAAAAAGAACAAAAAAAGTCAACTGCAAGATATTTGAGTCGAAACAGTCAACTACTCCAGTTCCCCAACACATGAATATAATATAATAACATTAAAGAACCATAATCATGTTTGAAGCTTTATCACATTAGCATAAAATGCAAAGAACACACTTGACCAGGTTAATTAAAAATTATATTTGCATTATATATGGTGCAGATCTATTACAGAAAAACCGACCACGCACCTTGAACCTGGAAAAAGTGGTCGCAGAGTGAACAATTCAGCCATGATTGCTCCCATAGCCCACATATCTGTTAATTGTAAAAACACAATAACGAAATTAAGTTCCATGTGCATCTGAAGAAATTATCATCATAAATGATTCATCCACTCACCAACTGGAGGACCGTATGTTGACGCCTGGAGAAGAACCTCAGGGGCACGGTACCTACCAAAATCATACTTTAGAAACAAGCAGGAAGCTGACAGCAGAAGAAAAATAGACCGCTTACCAGCGTGTTGAAACATAATCTGTGTATGGTGGCTGGGAAACAATTTCGCGTGCAAGACCAAAATCAGCTATTTTTATTACATCCTTGGAAACAAGAAAGTTCTCTGCAGTGTGATATAGAATATGCAAGCATTTAGCCAAAAAAAAAAAGGAAAGAAGTAAAATGCCAGTTTCGTGTTTCTGAGGTTTGGCCAGTTGTGCGACTTTCGTCCAAAGATTTGTTTTTCTGCATCTGGATCTAAAATGTTTGAAATCTGCCATTTTCATTCGGCTTGTTAACTCCATCCATTTTTTTCTCCCTTAAGTCAGGGGTATTTTTGTCTTTTTTGTTAAGTTAAGGGTATTTTCATCTTTTTTGAATACTTGTACATTATGCTAAATGCTTGTGCATAAAACGAAAATACCCATTGCCCTTTAAGTTAACAAAAAAGACAAAAACACCCCTGCCTTAACGAAAAATGCATGGAGTTAACGAGGCGGATGAAAATGGCAAGATTTCAAACCTTTTGAATACAGATGCCGGAAAACAAACTTTTGGACAAAAATCGCAAAACTGGCCAAACCTCCGAGACGAAAATGGCATTTTACTCTAGACAAAAATATACTGCATAACATTAAAAAATTATTCACTTTTAAGTTAGAATGTATGATAATCACCTGGCTTAAGGTCGCGATGGAAGTAACCACGCTGATGCATATATGCAAGACCTTGAAACACTTGAAAGCACCAGTTTTTAATTTTAGATTCCAAGAAAGACTTCAGTCTATCTTTCATGAGTTGGTAGAGACTGCATTCCATGTACTCAAACACAAAGTATAAGATATCATTTTCTCTGACAACTTCCTTGAGCTTCACTATGTTAGGATGATTCATCTTACGCAGTGACTGCCAACAAAACAAGCTTAATTTAGTAATTTACAGGAAAGACGGTGTTCACAAATTAAAAGCACGATTAAAAAAGTTGTTACCTTGACTTCTCTTAAATTTATGCACTCTTCCCATGAGTAATACTTCCTTTTCATTTTCTTAATCGCAACCTGTAATATAATAAATCAACTTCAATATAATTATAATTTAATTTAAATAAGGTTGGGCCGACCACCTTTCTGATTTGACAAAAAACACTCCAACTTTTCAAATTGACAAAATTCACCACTCAAATTTCTTATTTGGCAAAAACCAACTTTCTAACTTACAAAAAATGACCCTCCTACTTTAAAACTTGACAAAATAAACGCCCATACTTTCTAACTTCTCTTTAACCCTCAAACTTTTGACATGTAACCCATTCTACCCCAAAACTTTGCTATAATGTAAAAGGTAACCCTCTAACTTTGTAAATGTCACTTTGACCCCCTCAAGTTTCTAAAGTTTCAAACTTATCCTCAAACTAATTTCTTACGTTTTTATTTTCATGGACGTGTCGGTATAAGTTCGAGTACGTCTACGCTTTAACGTAATTTTTGTTTGAAAACGAGTCGGGTCAGTTGTAAAATTATTTTTATGTACGTTTTGACGTAAATTTTGTATGAAAACAAATTGGGTCAAATGTAATACGTTTTGATTCGACAATATAAATTTGAGTTATCATACGTTTTGACGTAAATTTAGTTCGGAAACAAGTTTGGTCGATTGTAGCCTATACGTTATCACTTCGCGTACGGCGCCGCCACAACGCATGGCAGGTAAAAAAACAAGTAGAATCTTATGTTCAAAGGTTTGTTTCAAAAGGATAGAAACTTACCACTTCACCATTCTGCTTATTTAACGCTCGCCAAACAACCCCAAAGCTTCCATTGCCAACTTCTTTGATTATCTTGTACCTGCAAAAAGGCCGCACGTCTAACATCTTAACTATCACTTCATGATATTTATAGCCTAAATCACAAAGATATACTCACCTTTCCATTTTTTTGTATGCAACTTTGTATCACCTTATTTACGACCAAGAGACGCAAACATAGAAGAAGAAATAACAGACTTAATCTTTAGACACCTATAGAACTAAATAATATAAACTATCCACCCTCAACTTTCTTGATGCGTGTATAGAACAGCAGTATGCTTCTGATGGACGGGCTTCATGGCCTTATTCATAACGAACACCAGATCAATGACACCCGGACATTGAATAGGCATATAAAGAAAAGAGAACTGGGAACTGTAGAGCATCTTGATTCGTATCCAAACGAAATTTTGTAGCCAAAAAGAAAGCCTCCAGAAACTAAAGATTATATTGCGAAAGATTCGGCCAAAAGTTGTTTTGTAAATCTAACTGGTAAATTCTCGTCTAGCAATTAACGGTGTACAAATATTCATCATTTACATGCAAAGTTCAGTCCTGCATTTAGAGAGCATAGATAAGTGTTAGAACCACCACAAAGGGATAGAAGGATAACTGGAAACCTATGCAGTAAATAGGGTGATGTATCACAGATATATCGGCATCACCGGTTATCGGTCTCCATGTAAAATATCGGTCAGAATATACCGATACTATCGGCGCTATTCACCGGTATATCACTGATTTTCCCGATATCATTATCTTTTTTCTTAGTTCTACCATTCGTTTTCTTCTTATCGCTGCTATTAGTGTTTTAAGTCTTAATTGTCAACTGTTAGTGTAAAACGTTAATGTTTTAAGTCTTAATCAGTTCCTGCTTGCTACAATTGTTGGTGTTTAACAAGTTGCAAAAGGTTAATTTGTTAATGACTTAATGGTAGGAGAATATACTGAATTGTTAGTGTTAAATTGCTATATCTATTATTCTGCATGATATTAAAATTACCGATATCCCACCGCGATAACCTATATCTCAAATATCGGTCCTTGACCGATATCCGATTTTTTTACCGCATTAACTGCATAGCTGGAAAGATATAGTGAAATAATAGAGCGCTCACCTCAGCAGATGGTCTTGGAAAATTTTGAAGTGACTATTGTATCAGCAGTGCCCTGGACATCAGTACAGATAAGATGAAACCTTTTGTATGCAAGTTAATGCCGGTAAAGATCTTGCTTAATAAGTGTGAAAGCTTACTTGTCAATTTTCACTAATAGATCCAACACCTATCTGATAAAAAAGTTGCATTACGCCTGCTAAACTACTTTTGTGTACAAGATGCTCACTAGGTGCAGTTAACAAAAGAAAAAAGAGGAAAACGTCTGGGAATGAGAGAACGCCAATCAAGAACCTTCTGGAATGAGATAACCTGATTCTGGAAATAATCTGACAAGGGGTGTGCTTGCTCCATGTTTCACAGGGAATTAAAACCTTTACAAACTGATAAAATATATTAATTTCGTTAAAATAAATGATGGCAAAGACTCAGAGAGACAGCTATGATTAGAAGGCATATGACTACCAAATCACACAAATTCAAGTTCTATTATAATAAATAAAGCATTCAGTTTCACAAGAATAGTAAGTTTATATTAAATAATTATGTTGTTTTCACTTTCCTCCATGTATACAGAGCGGTTTACAAATGAAAATATCCATGAAAACTAATAGCACAAAAACAAGAAAGGTGTGCAGTGAACAAATGTCATATTCCATTACCATTCTTTTATTTTCGAACTATGTCTATGGCATCGAGTAAAAAACTAGGATAAAAATAAGCATAAGGATGACTGTTGACTCATTAAAATGTTACATCATTCTCTTTGATATTTATGAAACCGTCTAATAATGAGGTAGCTTAAAAGTCTTCTTTTACCTTAATATATTTGTTGACATTATTAGGCTGCAGGTTCATAGATACGTAACTAACATAAACCCATAACCAAGGTTTAAAAAGGCGGAAATGGGTATCGAGGCGTTTTCTCTTAGCCTCATGAGGCGTAAGCCTCGAGGCAGGTCGAGGCGTAAGCCTCGAAACATTATTAAAAATGTTAAAAAAATATATATATCTCTCTCATAAAAATCACAAAGTAACACAAAACAAACATGATAAATAGAAAATAGTTCAACAAACAAGGTTTAACATAAAACAAACATCATAAAATAGTTCGAACAACTTAAATTAGTAATGTTATGACATCTAAATATCATAGAACTCGTTTTCCTCCGCATCATCATCCTCAAAGTTTTCATCTGGCGTATTTAGATCATCATCTTCATCAACCAAATTAATAACTCTTTTCCTTTTCATCCTAGATGATGAACTCTCACCTTCTTCCTCATTTGACCCGCCAACTCCACCAATGCCATCTTCATCCCCACTCGGGTTGGCTATCCACTCATCATCCGATTAGGTTTTTTTAACCTAATAGATGTTTTTAAGTGAACTATTGGGTTGGCCCACCAATTAAGCCCAATAAACACTAAATGGGTCTAACATAAAGTTCGAAAAACCTAAAATTTTTCAATTTTCACAAGGTCTAGTCACTCTAGTGAGGCTTAAGCCTCACTGCCTCGCCTCACCGCCTCGAAAAGCCTCGGATGACTGAGGCTTAGGTTTCAGTTGACCCCTATGAGGCTAAGCCTTTAAGGCGTTTTTTCATAGCCTCAGCCGAGGCGTAAGCCTCGAGGCGGGCCTCGGAAAGCCTTTTCAAACCATGCCCATAACGGTCACCTGCGTTAGTAATAAATACGGACATGATACATGCAAAAATTACCATATTATTTCCATGTTATTCATGATGAACCATGCTCAAAGACATGATTAAAACGTAGAGACATGTGTGACTGCATAGTTTAACGAGAATCATTTTTCTATGCTGAGACTATTTACTTCACTTCCACTATTTTGTTAAATAATTTCGATTAGCATGTTGCCAACTACATGCACCACTGTATCCTTGTGAAATCGTGATCTAAGATGTAATACAAGGTTTCAGGCCTAACATTCATGACCAATTACAAAGTAACGTACAAAAAATGTAGTGCCAATGTGCCATACTGACATATGAGGTCTTAAAGAGTGGGCAACAAGATAAGAATAGTAAAAAAAAAAGAATTAAAAAAACCTACACTTGCAAAGGGTAATTAAGCTCACAAACATGATCAAACCACAAATCTCCATATATAGCTATAAAGACCGAGTAGATCAATTTTCAGAAAACCAGTATTATAGGCATCTAAACCTAATAATAGCTACAAAGCAATCCAGTACACATTTCAAATAACAAAATTTATCTTGCAGATTCTAAACACCAAAACTTCCATAACTAAACAATATAACATACACAACAAAATGTAGAGAGATAATCAAGCTCCAAATCATAATCATATTTCTATAAAGACCGAGTAGATCAATTTGCAGAAGACAACTACTATAGGCATCTAAACCTAATATAGTTACAAAGCAATAACAAAACATATCTTTCAGATTATAAACACCAAAATTTCCATACCCAAACAATATAGCATATACGACAGAAGGAAAAGAGGTAAATGCAACTTCCTAATTAGGTGCACATATCAAACAAAATCAACCTCCAAATCCCAATCATACCTCTACAAAGCTCATCAATTCACATAACACCTCAAAACATACTACAAATATATATATATACCTAATTCCAAACATCTCTCCACCTACGCCTAAACCAGATCTAATTACGATTCCAACCGTTACTAACAAATCAAGCTGTAAACGACACTCCAAAAACCCTAAAAGCCATTATCGTTCGCATCTAAACCTAATGATAGCTACAGAAAATCCAGTATACATCACAAATAACAAAACATATCTTTCAGATTCTAAACACCAAAACTTCCATAACTATACAACACAACATCCATAACAAAAGGTAAAGAGGTAAATGCAACTTCTTAATTAGGCACAAATCATGATCATATCTCTATGAGATTCATCAATCCACATAACACCTCAAAACAATCTGAAAATCTATACCTAATTCCAAACTAAACAATATAAACAAAATCAGCCTCCAAATCATAATTATATCTCTAATTAGGTACAAATATTCAACAAATCTATACCTAATTCCAGATCGAATTCAGATTTCAATCGTAGCTAACGAATCCAGCTGTAAATCACATTTCAGAAACCCTAGAAACCAGATCTATAACCTACTCAACGAAAAGGAAATGGAGATCTGAGGTAACGTATCAAAGAAGAAAGAATGATGAAATTGAAAATGAAAAAGGAGGAGAATGAAGGTACCTGTAGGGTTAACGGCATAACCTAAAGGTAGCCAGAGGAGGGAACCAGAGCGTGTGAAACAATCAGAGAGAGATGAGAAGATACCCCCCACCCACCGATGATGATGATGATGATGTGAAATTTGGGGAAACCTAATTATAGTCGTCAGATATTCACCAAGCGTAAATGTTTATATAGGGATAACATATATATACACGTGGGTGGGTTGTGTGTGTATCATGTGGGGATGATTCGATGGGGGCACGATTGTATAGTGCCGTGCTATCAGCGTTGCGAAGCAGGAGACGTAAAACTGTGCTAAGTAGCAACTAAACAACGGCTAAAATTGGGAAAAGTGTAAAACAAAATTACGGATTTCTAACTCTGAATGACTCACGTGACGTAAAACATAGACGAATCGAATGTACACCGACATGTATTAAAAATTCGTGGGGGTAAAAAAACCCGAGGGCCCAAATGTGACAACTACACACCGTGCTAAGTAGTAAGTAATCTACGATTGAGTTCAAGAAAAAAGGTAATTTGTCTTGAAATTGTTCATTAAAGTTTATTATGAAAAAAACCATTAAAGACAAAACCAAAAAAAAAAACAAAATTACTATTACTCGATGTGTCCATAATTGTTCATAAACATTTATTGAACGAGAAATGTACTTGTTAAGGTTTGTTTGTTAGATGACTAGAGTTTATGGTTCCACTAAATCCACTCATTGTATCATATAAATTTTATCGATATTTTGTTCATGATAATTCCTAAAAAAACCAGACATATGTGCGTGTTTGAGTTATTTTATCATGGATATTTTGGATAATTTAAAAGCAATTGTGATTTTTTATTAATTTGAAGTTGCTAATGTGGGTTGTAATTAGGTACTGTGGGGTTATGGATTTGATGGTTTTGGTTGATGATGTTTCACCCATGATTAGGTATTTCATCACTCAATTATTTTTGTTTTATTTTATTGACTTTAGCTTATTATGTGTATAAAGGTGAAATCCTCAATGTATTTAAATATATGAATTAAAGTAGACTTAGTTTAAGTATTTGATTATTAAGTTTCACTTTCAATAGTTTGGTGCAATTTTAACTGGTTGCTTTAAATTAATTGTTTAAATTAGTAAATTAATAAAATTCTTAAAAAGTGCCCATATCATCATAAAACCTTTTAAATAGATTTATTAAGTAATGTTATGATTGTAATGATAATCTAATCTAATTCAACTTATAATAAAAGATTCTATTTAGAATGAGGTTAGTTTTCTCAGTTAACTAGACATGAAATTTCAAAACTACCCTTCTCATTAAAACAAATTCTAATAGGCTCCACCATCCCACCCCACCCCCACCGCCACCCCAACCTCATCACTGTCTATGATTCACTGGCGACTCTTTCCGATTGAAGAACCCCGGCCACCTTCACCAGCAACTGTCGCCAACACAATCCCACCACCAAAACACCCCACCCCTGTTACGTTTATAAGTGAGTTTCAATCAACGAAAATTAGGCAGTTCACTTCACACCACTAGTATATACACATATGTTGCAAAAATTTCTTGCGACACTTATCTTCAATAATTATAGTCACAATCTTTTATTTGAAAAACTTAGTACACTTTCGTCCTTTAGCACTAACCAAGTTAAAAATTTAAGTTAAGTCAGATCATGTGATTATCTATATCTTTTTACACTCAAATAAATAAACCTAAAAATAAACAACTAAAACCAAAAAACCAACAATAAAAAATAAACAACTAAAACCAAAAACCAAAAAACAAAAAAAATATACATATAGTTATACAGACCTAAATACATCTCTATCTCTCTCTATAATTCCTGATGCCCCTCTCTACCATAGCACCACCGCCGCCATAGCATCACCGTCGTCGTCACTCTCCATCTATCTATTTCACCTTTGCCTCTCTCTCAGCCTGCGACAAAAACCCCTTTTAGAAAAACCCGAACCATAGATGCATGTCTGGATAAATGAACCAAATTATCTTTACATAAAACAAGGTCTCCGGCGAGGTCAACGGCAACGTCTGCGTCACGTGATGAATCTACAGATCTAACGGTAAATCGGATCGTTGTGAAGACGGATAAAGAAGTCAGGGTTATTAATCGGTGCTCCGGTTGCCGGAAAAGAGTTGGTTTGACCGATGAAGAACGAAGATGGCGGTGTTCTGATGGGTGTGTCAGATATGTGGGATATTAATTTTGGTGTTAAAGGGTTTACGATTTTGAGATAAGATTGCTTGAATTCATGGGTGAAAGAGGAAAGAGAGAGATGGGTTTTTGTCACATGATTTTGTTCTTTAGGTGGAAAATGTGATTTAAGGGTGATTTCTCGAACGGACCTGATTAAGTATATGCTGACCCGTGTTGAAGGGGAGAAGTGGATCCTAGGGCAATCTGAGTTCACTTTTCGGTACGTTCCTATGAAGGCGGTCAAAGGACAGGTATTTGCAGACTTCTTGGCAGATCATACCATGAATTTTTTCGAGCTCGATGAAGAAGTCCTCGCCTTTGCAGAGGTGGTTCCATGGACTCTCTACTTCGATGGATCTAGCACTTTGGGGCTGCAGGGGCTGGAGTGGTATTAATATCACCTTCAGGCCCCGCAAGCTGTTAAAAGATTGAATTTTCAAACCAGGCGGTATCACCGTTTAGGAAAAACTGCTTTCGTGCGGTCTCTTTCGGATGAAGGTGAGTGGCAAAGTTTGGTTCAACTAAGGAGTGCAGGTAAATTGTGTTATTGATTTTGTAGCTTTTGTGGCTGAGTTGTATACATGAAGTATTTAGAGTGTGTGAGTGGGAGAGAACTGAGATATAGAGGGGGAGAACTGAGATAGAGAGGTGGTATAGAGAGAACTGATATTGAGAATAAAATTAAGGGTAAAATTATCAGATCTGCAATGGTGAATCGGAAAAATGACTAGTGGCGGTGGCAGGTTTCAGGTGACTGGTGGCGACCGACAATCACTCTCAAATCACTACCACCGCCGGCCAGTGGCAGGAGGTGACGGTGGCTTATTGTTGGTGGCGGCTACAGATCTAGTCATGGTGGTTGTTGGTGAGTGGTGGTTGCTGCTTGTTTAGAGAGAGAGAGTTCAACGTGAGAGAGAGAGTGAAAGAGAAAAAAATATTTATTTGTATTTTATTTATACTATAAATAATTAAGTAAAAAGACTAAACTGCCCTAAGTGAATAAATTTAACTGAAAATTTTAACTTTGTTAGTGTTAAAGAACGAAAAATGTATTGGGTTTTGCAAATAAAGGATTGTGACTGTAATTACTGAAGTTAAAGGCTATCCATTGCAATAAAAAAAGGACGAAAAGTGTAATTTATCCTTAATAATATTTGAACTTTGAATACAAATATGAATTAATTGACCACTTACAGGACCTGTTATTTGACTCAAAAGTAATAATTAACTAATATCATCCTTATCCTACCAAGACTCAAAAAACTAAACGACTTGTGAACCGACTCAATTTGAAATTTAGAAAACTAATTCTAATAAGAATAATATCTTCTTGGGCAAGTGTTTCTATCAATTAACTTTCACAACCCCATCACTGCCTACATTTCATTCGATTTTAGTTGCTGATTGACGAGGTATGGTACTGGACCCGACCCGGGCGGTCGGACTTTCCTGCTATTTATCACTTTTATGTTAAATATTATTATTATTACGTACTAACCTGCGAAGCCCAGCGCATTGTAGTTTACATACTACACTAGGCTGTGGGCTTGTAGAGACAACCCCTAACTGGGCCTGGCCCATTGAGGTTAGGGTTTCCCATATCTCCTATATAAGGAGGTCTCCACCTCCTTATTAGGGCATCGAATATGGGGTAAACACTTTTGTAGCTGGAAATAGGGGATTCTTTCCCTACCGGCCGTCTCTACAACCCCGTTTTTCTATCTACTTCTTATTTGCAGGTCTAGAATTCGGGCGAGGAAGATGAGATGTGGCCAGGTTCGTATCCATCACTGTAGAAGTACCGACCCGCTCAGGTTCATGCTTCTTCATTGGCGCCATCCGTGGGACCGACACGAACCACATCTGGTTTCTTCTCCTCCCTATTTTTTAGATCTGTTTTGTTGAAGTTTTGAATATCAGAATTTCGTGGGTCTTTGTTTCACTTCTGGATAAAAAAAAAAGAGAGAGATCTGGGTTATCTTTTAAAGTTTTATGTGGTTTTTTCTTGTTTGAACTTTGGGATATGTTCTCACCATACTTTACAAAAAAGTGCTATTTACGTGGAAGGTACATTCCATATTACACACTTTACAATCCTTAATGCATGTAATTCTTTTGTGGAGCACATACTCTAACATTGACAGGAAAAAGCATATTGAGTGGCCCTTGCTTCTCATCTTTATATCCATGGCTGTCGACGTGCCCGGAAACTCGGATGACCGCGGCTCACACAACGGCGTGATATCAGTTCTAGGCCCCAATAACTTTCACAACATCTGCCTTCACACCATCGGCGGCTTCCGCCCCGTGTCCAAAATCAGGTGCGCAAGGATAGTTTGTGTTCCACATAGGTACAATGCCAGGTAACTCTCGCATTTAGAATTTTCTTACCAACCTGTGCTCTTTGTTTATTCCTATGGACTAAGTAAAGCTCAACAATATAAAAGAACACCTCGCGAATTGTCGGAGTACCGCGCGTTCGGGCAGAGACGTCACTCGCATCGTTCCCGGAACGTCACGCGCTTGGGCGGAGCTTTTACACGCTTGGGCGGATCTGTCACACGTGTTTTCACCCCTGTTGTTTTCAAATGAGCACACTTCGCCACCGCGTGTAAATCGGGTCACGCAGATACACTCCGCCGCCGCGCGAGCAATCTCTGCCTGCGGGACACACTCCGCCACCGCGCGAGCAATCTCTGCCTGCCGGACACACTCCGCCACCGCACGAGTAATCTTCGCCTGTGAGACACACTCTGCCACCGTACGAGTAATCTTCGCCTGTGAGACACACTCTGCCACCGCACGAGTAATCTCCGCCCGTCGGACACACTCCGCCGTCGCGCGAGTACACCCGCCGCTGCGCACACTACCTTTCCAGACAAGCCTCCGTGCGCGAGCATATTCTTCACTTGACAGAGATGTTCCGCCGCGCGGCTAAACCTCTCGCCTCGCCACACAAGTTTTGCAGCTCGGACAGGCCTGGCCTGCCATAAGGCACAATGCTGATCTCGTAAGTATTCATGATAATATGAAAAATAAAAGCAACCAAAGGAGCCCTATAATGCCTTAGTCGAACTTGCTTTTAAAAGAAGGTAGAATGCTTTCCAATTTTATTTTTAATTTAGTGGACAAATAAAGGTGCACGTGCCTAAACTTATATCAATTGGTCTACATATCCACTTTTCAAACTTGTTCCACATTTGGCAACATTTTACAATAATGGTCTCTGCAATATCATAAGGTCACTTTATGGCTTCATTCTTGCATACTACAACAGTTGGTATACAACTTAAACAAATGAGGGCATTTATTCATTTTAACTAATATATGGGCATGCATTTATATTTACTAGCATTTTAGATCGTCCATATCAGTACAGGGAGTACTTGAAGTTTGATGGCGGAGCTTGAAATTTCTGACCCAAGGAGCGGAAGTCACTAGACCTCTAAATCTCTACAAAATAAAGGGGTCGAAAACATATATGCCCAAAATTTCTATACGAAAACTACATGCTCTCCACTACTGAGCGAAGTGATTCATGCCACCGGCTTTCGACCCTTCCCGCCCTTTAAAAACATCTACATCCGCGCAACTGGTCTTCGCGCCAATCACCTCCACACCAAGCCTCCTTTATGCCACCGGCTTTCGACCACTGGTCCTCAACCACGCGATGAGTTTCTCCACTTAACGACCATGTCTGTTTTCTTTCGGCTTTACACATGTTCTAGCTAGGGAATTAGCGACCTGTTGAACTTATGTACACGTACTCATGCACAAGGTACATCGTATCAATGCACAAGGTTGCAACACTCTTTGTTTCATTGGATAATACAAAACGTGTTTACATGATACATTCACATGATACATTCACATGTCATGACTGTTGTTTTTGCAATAACCCATCCTCGACGGAAACCTTCTCTCTCACGTCCTGTGCTTCCAGGAAACTATTTTTTCCCACTCCCGAAGAGCAACTTTCTTGGTCACGCCATCTCTAGCGGACGATTTTCGTTAGCGTGCCAAACTCAGGCGGAATCTTTTATCCACGCTACGACAATCAGCAACAGGCATTTTTCATGATAATGCCAGCTCCGGAGATAACTTCCTGTGCCGCACCATTCCCGACGCGCACTCCTTTGGCCATTTTTGGCTTGATAATCCTCTTTCAAGCATTGGTTTGAAACTCGAAACGCCTTATTTTATGGCATTTTCCGGCGTAACTTGATGTCTAATCAGCACACTTTTAGACGCCTTACCGGTTGAGTTGTGTGGTCATTCCTGCCCGCGTTGCTAACGGCAGAAGCTCTTGTTCACTCCAGAGCATTTCAAACGAACGTTTTATCCACCTACTGTTGGTGCAGTCATCTGTCGTCTTCGTCTTATGTCGAGTCTCGGTGCGTTGCGGATATGATCATACATTATGTCATCATCTTTGATGATGACATCATATGATGACATCATGATATATGATTAATTGAAATTGGCCGTTTGAAATAGGTAGCCGCTTGAGGCTTTCCGTTTGAATGTTGTCCGTTTGAAGCATGTTCAAACGGTAGAGTGTCCATTATAAATAGCTGTCATATCGATTGTCATTTGTAACGGTCAGGTCAGTTGATACCGAAGTGCTGCCGGTATTTCCTCTCGCTGTAAACATTGTCAATTGAATATAAAAGAGGATTAAAGTGATTTTACAGCTGTTTTCAAGTTCGTTTCTTAGTTTCCACCTCTGAAACGTACGAGAGCTCTTCCGAACGACTCATTCAGGTCGAAACCGATCCTACAAGTGGTATCAGAGCTCAGGAGGAAGAGTTCTATACAATTCAGCTGCATTTTCTGTTTCTACATCTTTCTTTTTCGAAAATTACAAGTTTTCACGGTTGAAATCGGCTGAAACTCTCACAATATGTGCGTAGTGGTGTTTTAACAAAGCCTTGAGAATTTCAGGTTAAAACTCGAAGTAAAAGTGACAAAAAATGGCTTAAAAAAAGGTTCCATTTGAACGAATCTCAATCTGACCGTTTGAAAAGGCTTCCTATCGTTTGAAAATACTTCCTGTCGTTTGAAAATTAAATCTGTCGTTTGAACCTATCGTTTGAAGCATGTTTATCGTTTGAAATTGTTCCTAACCATTTGGAATATGCACATGTCCGTTTGAAATTGAGTCTGACTGTTTGAAAAACTGAACTGACCGTTTGAAGCAAGCACCTATCCGTTTGAGAGTTCACGTTTGAAAAATTTATCCGTTTGAAAGTGCATTGAATTGTGTAATAATATTTTACAAGGTGTCAGTAATTGGATTGTCAGATTGTTTGTGATATTGCATGTGAATATATTTACTGTTGGTAGCAAACATTGTTTCGGTCTAATAATCAAAGGATTCATGACATAGGTCAAATTATCATGGAATATTAAAAGTTGCATGTGTGTTTACTGAAAAAGGGCTTTGTCGGTCAAATTATATGTGATGAAATAGTAGATTTATTAGCCCAAGAATTGTGGTATTTGGTCAAATTGTCGGCTAGTGTTGTTAAAAAATGGAGGTCCAATCACAGTTTAGTGTCAAGCCCACTACATTCATTGGCCCAATCAGTAGAGTATAGTTAGCATATGTGTAGTTGGTGAAATTAATTGGCCCTATCACTAATCAGTTGCTAAAAGTTGTTGTCGGCTGCATGCGATAAACATTTAAGGCCCATGTGATCACCAATCAGTTTTTTTTTACTTGAATTGTTGAGTTAGTGGACTGTTTGGTCCTATCATAAACGTTTCATATGTTAAATCATTTAAAGATTCGGTCCAATCATTGTAAGATATCAAAGATTATTAAAAAGTTCAAATGGAGTTTGAGGAATTGTTGGCATATGTGTATCATGAATCTCAACAGTATTTTCCGATAAAGCAAGAAGGAGAAACAGTCTCAGCAAAAGAAGTTGTTGAAAAAGTTCCGATTTTTGATCATTCGTCTGATGAAGAAAGTGACAATTATGAAGAGAAAATCCGGAAGCTTGAATATCTTAAACAACAACTTCCATCTGATCAATGTAGTGGAAAGTTATTTTATGCCGATAAAATTGAAAAATTGAAAGAAAAACAAGATGCAAAAAGAAAGATTCAAAAGGCAGTCATTGTTAAAGAAAAGATCAGAGCTGAGAAGATTGAACAAGTTCCATCGGTCAAGATTGAGAAAGTAGAATCTGAAAAACCTGTATCTGTGAATCCTGAATCAGAGTTAAAGAAAGAGATTGCAGAAAATGCATCTATCTTTGATCATTCATCGGAAGAAGGAGCTTTAAAGGCTGAAGAATCTGTGAAGAATGAAACAGGTTGCTCAAAATGTGACAACTTCAAGACTGAGAATGACAAACTCTTGAAAGATGCGGAAAGTTTGACATCTGAAGTCAGGAAGTTGAACAATCAGAAACAAATTGATGAAAAACAGATTCTGAATTTACAAGGAAATTGTGAGAAGTTGAAATCTGAGAATGTTAAACTGTTAAATGACTTAAACAGTTTAATATCAGAAAACAAGGTTTTGAAAGAAAAAGAAAAAGACTTTGAAAGCAAAAAAGAAATCTTCAGAAAATGAATATTTCTGGATAAAGCTTGAGAACAAAAACTTGAAAGCAAATGAAACGAAATTTCAAGAACAGATAAAAGTTTTGGAACATGAAAAGTCTGTTCTTGAAAACATGAAGAATGAAAATGAAAAATCAATCAAGTCTCATCTTGTAAGAATATCTCAGCTTGAAAATGAAGCTGAGAATTCAAGAAACAAGATTGATGAACTTGAGAAGAAATTGAGAGGTTTTGTGACTTCCTCAGACAGTTTGAATTTTCCCTGTCCAAAACCTATCAATTCAGTTCCAATAAGTGACGATGTCACAAACTTTGACAATGTCAAAGTTGAAGATTGTGATGAGAAATTTGATGATGAAAATGAAAAAATTGAAAAACAAAAATTGTTTTTGAAATTAAAGGAAAAGTTTCAGAAAACTGTTCTGCAATCAACTGAAAAAGGTGAATGCTCTAAGCAAAAACCTTTGAAGAAGAAAGTGGAACAGAAACAAAAAATTAAAAATGAGAAAAATGTTCAAAAAGATAATAAAAGTTCATCAGATCGATCATCCAATCGCAATGAAAAATTACAAAAAGTAAAAAATGAAAACTCAAAATTTGTTGGCAATAAGTGGTGCAGGTCGGACCACAGTGCTCAAAAGTCAAATCCAGCAATCAAGAGAAGAAAAGAGTATCACCAAGCCAAACAGTGCTTTGATCTGAGCATTTGGGCTGAAAATGGTGATTGGTACGATAACAGAGTGTGTTACCGATGCGGTTATCAAGGACACATTGCTGTTAACTGCCAGAGTTGGAGATATGAGACGAGAAGATGCTATAATTGTCAAATCAAAGGTCACATTGCCAGGGATTGCCCAAGGAGATCAAATGAAAGATTGAGGGTTAATTCTCAGAATTTGGCAAAGATTCCAGTCAATGTCAAGCCCAAAGAACAGAAGGTTCAAGAACCTAAAGTTCAAGAAAAGAAAGTGAAGCTTTCACAAGGGCAGAAAGACAAACTGAGGAAGAAGAGGAAGAAAGCACGAGAGTATCTTGAAAGGATTTTGTCCTCGGGTTCACCCGACAGATCGAATAAGAGTTCTGATGAATCAACTCCCTCAACTGAAAAGTCAAGCAAGTCGAATTCATCAGATACAAATCTGAGGACGAAAAAGGACAAGAAGAAGGTAACATTTTCTGGCGATGAATCTGTTTCTTCGGAAACAAAGGAGCCACATGTCGGCGATGAATCTGACGTGTCAAAGTCAGACAAGCCATGTGCAGGCAATGATTCTGGTTCGTCAAAGCTAGAAGAGCCTGGAGTTGAGGTACAAAAGGAGAATTCAGGTTTAACAATGGATGATGCAAATTTTCCACCATTGTTGAACAAGAATTCGAAATCACCCAAGGACCGTCAGGCTTGGGTGAATCTGTTTAAATAGAAAAAACCTGACTTGCCGGAGCTCCCAGGTTGGTAAGCGTGGAGCATGAATCGGCATCTTTCTTGAGTTTTATTCGGTAACGTCAATCATGCAAACGGTAAAAGGTTTGTTTGCTTGTGATATGTGTTGGTCATAATTACAAGTGGTTAGGAGTGTTGATTGTGATTTGATTGCATATGGTAAATCAAGGACATTAATTTGTACTTGCATTTTCCTACATCTGGTTGGAAGACAAGATGATGAACCACATCCCCGAACTTGTTGTTGATAAATCTACAAGTGATAAAATCAATCAAACTTATTTTCCGGAAAAACCATTTTGATTAAAACAAACTTAAGTGTTTTGAAATCTAAATGGGAAAATAGTTTGTTGATAGGGGGAGTTCTGATTGTTTATGCCAAGTGAATGGCGAATTGAGGTGATTTGATATCGATTGTCATGTTTCTGTACAGTTTGTTTTCATATTTTCGTTAATGTGTTTGCATTTTAGGGGGAGTAGAAAATTTCAGAAAATCCAAAAACATTAGAAAATTTGAAAAAGCCAAAAAACATGATAAAATCAAAAATGAGTTTTGTTGTGAAAAAGAGGAAATGATAGTACATCAGTGGACTATCACAACATGCTAAAGAATTGGAAAGTTTAAAAGTGATAAACAATCTTACTGCGGATGTGTCAGTAGGTTTTTTGCACATTTAGTAAATTGAAACGAGATATAAACCTAATTCAAACTTGCTTGATTCGTGGGTAACTATTCTTGAATATATGGGTAACCCCCGAAATCTTGTTTGAAAGGTCCCGTATTCTGAGATACTAGGTCTTTATACTCAGTGATATCTGGGGTATTATCCCGGGACTTCTGCTGTATGGAAGTACTGACCTAGTCCCCGGATAATGCTTTCTGCAAAATGCTTGAAACATAGCATCGCCCTCAGCAAGCTGATGAAACAATAAAATTGATAGTCGCTGCTGTTGTAATCAAAAGATCCTCTAAAGGGGACCCACCAAAAGTCGAAGCCGTCATCTCTCTGCGTATACGGAAGTATCGACCTGAGCTCTCACGGCCCTCGCACATAACCCCTTTACAGATATCATCTGTGGTATACTCACCTGTAACACTGAACATTGGGATCTGGATACAGGAGTATATTCGAGTGAGTGATACACAATTAAGTTTAAGTTTCTAAAACACTAATATCATATCTCGAATCGATTGAAATTTGTGTGAAAATTTAAAGAGGACTGAGTATGTTTAAAGCTTAATGGTGTTAGTGATTTGTCACAAAACTGAGTATGTTTAAAGCTTAATGGTGTTAGTGATTTGTCACAAAACTGATATGATCCTCTTACACAAACTCACAAAAATATTGTTTGTAAATATTTTGTTTTCTCTGCATTTCATTTCTGTCACGGCCCCTCGACCCACCCTGGACGGAGTCGGGGGACCGCGAGGCGGTTCCCGTGGTATTTAATTTATGCGGCAGCGGAAGTCTTTTTATAACAGGGTCTTTTATCCGTAAAATATGCTCGTTTATTATACAAAGTCTAAGGGATAAATCCCATATTGTACAATAGTTGATTTCACACAGAAATCTTTATTTTTCAAAACACGTTTTATTGGTTTATTTACACTGAGCCACTTCTCTGAGCTTGATAGTGCTTTACTGCACTTTTCCTGGATCACACAGATCACCTGAAACATGTTTGAAAAAGGTTTTGTCAGCGGGGAAATACTGAGTGAATCATTCTGTTTTCTAAAACGACCCGTTAGTTATAATTTACAGTATTAAGAGCGATTACAATGTTTCTATCAACCAATTATCAAGAATGGGTATTTGTCACTCGATTCATTTCTGTGACTGTGGTCATACCACTATTTGGTCCCGTTGCCCAAATAGTGACGGTGTACTCACACAGAGTAATAATAACTCACATAGAGTAATGTTCACTCACATAGAGTGATAAAAATAGTAATGTGCACAATACCCCACATACCAGCTGTAATTTGGTGATTTACAAAGACTTAATCCCTGTAATTATAACCTTGAAAATAATTTGAGGTATTGTAATACTTACTCACAAACGGTGAGAAAAAAATTTAAAAAGAAGAATGACTCACTTTGCAGATTAACGAGCAATAGATATAAGCCTACTGATTAGCCTTGCTTAAACCTAATTTAACACAATGCACACACACAGGTTAGTAACTAATACAGCAGTTACGTCAATTCACGAGATTAAACTTTCACAACGATTAATCAGTGCAATACTCGATAATTCAATCGGATTCACAACGAATAACAGAGCATAGTCCGAATTCGAACAGCACTCTAATATTCAAGTCGAAATCACGACGAATAATCAAAGTACAAGCTCAATTGAGCAGCACCCGGACTATCGTTGGATAGTTATAATCGATCGGACGTTGAATCGTAATAGCGATCGAGTTATTACCCTGATTGTGGCAGCACCTCGTGATTAGTGTGTGTGTTTGATAGTGATTTATGTCTAACTCAGTGCGTATTATGAGTTTTAACGTCGAATGAACACCGAACTTCAAGTCCCAACCCCATCTATTTATACTGAAAATTGGACTCCCCCGCGTGTCGCGGAAGATGTCGTGACCTCTGTCGCGACTCGCCTGGGATACCTATATAGCCTAGGGTAGCCTTGCTGTGGGTATAGCTTTGCTGAATCAATTTCGACAGAAACTTAGCTTCCACGTAAATTTTATTAAGATATTACCAATTAGGGTTTTACCCCCTTGAGTTTTAGGGGCCCTAATCCTGATTTCGTTTGTTATGAAAATTTTAGGGTTTATGCGGAATCTCTTGGGTTTCTTAATTAGGGTTTCCTTTTTACTTAATTACTGTCCTAATTATGGATTTTCGTGACAGTTGTTACATCCTCCCCACCTTTAAGAAAAATCTCGTCCTCGAGATTTACTGGAATAGATGAGGGTACTTTTGCTTCATTTCCGATTCCAGTTCCCAAGTGTATTCTGGTCCTCTCCTTGAATTCCATTTGATTTTGACCAGTACTAGTCGTTTGTGCTTGAGAAACTTGACTTTTCTGTCCTCGATCTGTAGTGGCTTCTCTATAAACTTTAACTTTTCGTTCACCTCTACATCTTGAAGAGGTACTACCAGGGATTCATCTGCTAAACATTTCTTGAGATTGGATACATGAAATACATCATGTACTCCAGCCAATTCTTCTGGTAGTTGCAAACGATAAGCAACTGGTCCTATTCGTTGAATCACGGGGAATGGTCCAACGTACCTTGGACTTAGCTTTCCTTTCTTTCCGAATCGTACTACTCCTTTCCAAGGAGAAACTTTTAAAAGTACCTTATCTTCTATTTGGAATTCGAGTGGCTTGCGACGATTGTCTGCATAGCTCTTCTGACGATCTCGAGCCGTTTTTAATCTTTCCTTGATCTGAGTTATTTTGTCAGTAGTTTCTTGTACAATTTCAGGACCTGATAATTGACTTTCTCCAATTTCTGCCCAACATACTGGGGTTCTGCACTTACGTCCGTACAATGCTTCGAATGGTGCAGCTTCGATGCTTGAATGATAACTATTGTTATAGGAGAATTCAATTAATGGCAAATGGCTATCCCAATTACCACCAAAGTCAATTACACATGCTCGGAGCATATCCTCTAATGTTTGTATTGTCCTTTCACTCTGTCCGTCTGTTTGTGGATGATAAGCAGTACTTAGATTTAGTCGAGTTCCCATTGCTTTCTGAAAACTTTTCCAGAAATGAGATGTAAAACGACTATCTCTATCCGATACAATGGAGAGTGGGACTCCATGTAGGGATACTACTTCGTCCACGTAGAGTTGTGCTAACCTTTCCATACTAAAGGTTTCTTTTATTGGTAAGAAATGAGCTGACTTGGTTAATCGGTCTACGATTACCCAAATTGCATTACTACCTCTTTTGGTTTTGGGTAACTTTGTAACAAAGTCCATTGTTATAAGTTCCCATTTCCATACCGGCATTTCTAACTGTTGTAGTAGTCCTGAAGGTTTCTGGTGTTCAGCTTTAACTTGTGAACAAGTTAAACACTTGGATACGTATTCGGCTATATCCTTTTTCATTCCTATCCACCAGAAATTATTCCTTAAATCTTGGTACATTTTATTATTTCCTGGGTGTATGGTATACCTAGATTTATGAGCTTCTTCTAAAATCTTATTTCTTAATTCTCCTTGCTTAGGTACCCAAATTCGTTTCTTATGGAATTTCCAAATTCCATCATTTCCTTGTTCTATTTCTTTTAGGTAACCTTTCATTCCTTCAGCATCATCTTGGATTGCGGTTTTCTGAACTTCTTTGATTTGTGCCATTAAATCTACTTGTAGATTTAATCTCAAAGCATGGACTCGTTTCTGTTTTTCATGATACTTACGACTTAAGGCATCTGCAACTACATTTGCCTTTCCTTCGTGATATTGAATATCACAGTCGTAATCGCTTAACATCTCCATCCATCTTCTTTGCCTCATGTTTAACTCTTTCTGTCCAAATATATATTTTAGACTCTTATGATCTGTATAAACAGTAAATTTACTTCCATACAGATAATGTCTCCATATCTTAAGGGCAAAAATTATGGCTCCTAATTCTAGATCATGAGTCGTATAATTTTCTTCGTGCTTTTTCAATTGCCTAGAAGCATATGCAATTACCTTCTTGCGTTGCATTAACACACATCCGTATCCTAATTTTGAAGCATCACAATATACTTCAAAGTCTTCTGTTCCTTCGGGTAAAGCTAAGATTGGTGCATTCGTCAATCTATGCTTTAAAATCTTAAAAGCTTCTTCTTGTCCAGGTCCCCATTCAAACTTAGCAGCTTTACAGGTTAACTTAGTTAATGGTACGGCTATCTTAGAAAAATCTTTGATAAAGCGTCTATAGTATCCAGCTAAGCCTAGAAAACTTCTTATCTCCATAGCTGTTTGTGGAACTTTCCACTTCGTAATTGCTTCTATCTTAGCAGGATCTACATGGATACCTTCGTGATTTACCACATGACCTAAGAATTGTACTTCTTGCAGCCAAAATTCACATTTCGAGAATTTGGCATAAAGCCTTTCGTTTCTTAACAAAGTTAAGAGAACATGTAAATGCTCACAATGTTCTTTTTGGCTTTTGGAGTAAATAAGTATATCGTCGATGAAAACGATCACAAATTTATCCAAGTATGGTTTACAGATTCGATTCATCATGTCCATGAATGCTGCTGGGGCATTCGTTAATCCGAAGGGCATGACTGTAAACTCATAATGACCATACCTAGTTCTGAAAGCAGTTTTAGGTATGTCTTCTTCTTGTACCTTCAACTGATGATATCCAGATCTTAAATCTATCTTTGAGAAATACCTAGCTCCTTGCAATTGGTCAAAAAGATCGTCAATCCTAGGTAGTGGGTATCGATTCTTAATTGTAACCTTATTCAATTCTCTATAATCGATACACATTCTCATCGATCCATCTTTCTTTTTCACAAACAGTACTGGTGCACCCCAAGGGGATGAACTTGGTTGTATGAATCCTTTGCCTAGTAATTCATCTAATTGCTTTTTCAATTCTAGCATTTCGGTAGGTGCTAATCTATATGGTGCTTTAGCTATTGATGCAGTACCTGGAATTAAATGAATTCTAAACTCTACTTCTCTATCAGGTGGTAATCCAGGTAATTCTTCTGGAAAAACGTCTGGGTATTCTGACACTACCGGGATATCCTGAAGTTCTTTATCTTTAGTGTTAATGATTATTGAAATCATATACACCATTTCCTGTTTTCTTAAATAACTAGCCAATTTCATTACTGAGATAAATTTCAGTGGCTTTCGAGTTTTATCTCCAGTAATTAAAATTATTTCTCCTGAAGGGGTTTGAATTTCTACTGCATTTTTGTCACATAGGATTCGAGCATGGTTGGCTATTAACCAATCCATTCCTAATACTACATCGAATCCTGCTAAATTCATTGGTAACAAATTTGCAGAAAACTTATGGCCTAATAATTCTATTTTTCCTTCTTGCCAGATTTTATCTATTTTCACAGAATTTCCTTCTGCGGTTTCTACTGTGAAGATTTGCCTAAGAGTGGTTAATGGTAACTTAAGATCTTGGCAAAATAAAGTATTTATAAAACTTTGGTTCGCACCAGAGTCAAATAATACTTTTGCAAAGACATTGTGAACTAAGAACGTACCAGCTATCACATCTGGAATGAGTTCGGCCTCTTGAGTGGTCAGCTGGAATGCTCGCGCATTTCTCTTGGTTGTTCCTTCAGCTGGTTTGGCTTGGTTAACTACAGGTTTAGCTAACTTAGGACATTCAGATTGAAAGTGTCCCCTCTCTCTGCAATTATAACAAACTTTTGTTTTCTTCCAGCAGTCTTCTTCTCGATGTCCTTTTATTTTGCAAAAATTGCAAACCATGTTGCATTGTCCATAATGCTTCTTTTTGCAAATTTTGCAGAAAGGAGATGATGAGGATTGTCCGGTTCCTTTCTTCTTGGCATTACCCACACGAAATCCTTGGGTAATCTTGTGAGCTAATTCCTTCTTGCGATCTTCCTCTCTTGTGCGTACCAATTCATCAGTTAGGGTATTAGCTAATTCTACAGCATCGTCAATAGTACGAGGTCTCGCAGCTTTAACGATGTTTCGGATTTCACTAATTAACCCCCAGATGTAACGAGATATAAGTACCGGTTCTGGCGAAGCCAGTGATGGCACTACCCTTGCGTATTCAAAGAATGTCGAAGTATATCCCCGACAATCTACTCCTAGCATACGATGACTTAGGAACTTGTTTGCCATTTGTTCCTTCTCGTATTCGGGACAGAATTTTCTTTCTACAAGACTCTTAAATTCTTCCCAGCTCATTGCATAGGCTATCCTTCTTCCTTTTGCCTGGAGGACCGTGTTCCACCATTCGAGTGCTCCTTCTTTGAATAGATTTGATGCATACATCACTTGATCCTCTGTGGCACATTTGCTTATTGCAATTACTGCTTCGGTTTTCTCTAACCAACGCAGTGTTGCAGTTGCCCCTTCGTTACCTGCAAATTCAGCGGGTTTGCAAGCAAGAAATTCCTTGTAAGTGCAACCAAGCGTTGCAGCTTTCATTCTTTTAGGGAGTGGGGCCTGCTGCGGATCATGATCGTCATGATTACCGCCTCCATTTATGCTGTTACTGCCGTTATCTTCTGAAATACGTTTACTAGGAATTAATTGTGGTTCCGCAGGTTTTCGAACAGCAGCTACAATTTCTGGAATAGCATGAGCTATCCCTTGGGCGATAAAATGCTCGATATCTTGTCGAGTTATATATTGATCTTCTTGTTCTTGCTCAGATTGATTTACTTCATTAATTGGTTCATTGTTAGCGTTTTCCATCTGTTAATTGGTAAAATTATTAGTGTCTAACTTATCAATGACAAAATTCACATAGATACACATAGATTATCACAACACACGAATATAACCAAAATTGTCGATTTCTCGACTTTTACTTTGTTAGTATATTGTATATGCATCCATACACACCGTATTTTACAGAGTTTTATTGTCTATTTTACAGAATTTTAAGTTACTTATTATACAATACGGCTTTCTGTGGTTTAACTGACGGTTTTAGTAACGATGCTCCCTCTCATCGTACTTCCAAGTTAGATGCTCCCCCATTTCCCTGATCCTATTACCTGTACCTATCAGTTCTTCACCGAACTGACGGAGTTCAGCTAGGTTTTCATTACTCATGGGAGGATTTGGGAGTGGTTCTGGGTCAAATTGTGGAAGGAAACTATAAGGACTGTTAACTATATTTTGGAATTGCCAGTCATTGGTCCACCATTCCTCCATTTGGCCTAATGGTCTGGTATGAACTAGTGGTTCTGGCATAGCTGGTCCTAGGTTTAATGGGAATTGAACTGTAGCCGGGTAAGAAAAGAGATTATCGTTGATAGGCTCTAAAACATCACAGTTCTCCAGTAGGCGATCTATTTCGTCCTGGAACGTGATTTCCTCAGATTGTTTAGAGCTTTCGCCAATCTCTATTCCCTTTTGCTTCAGATCTATTCCTATTTCTTTTTCAGGTGATTTCGAACCTTCTCCAGTTTCTATTTCCTTTCCCTTGCTCATACTCACAGGATTTTCTATTTTAGGGAGTTTCCTAGTGGCAGGTTTCCTACGACGTACTTTCCTCCACCCTACATATCTTCTCTTCTTTTTAGGTTTGGCTTTTTCCAGCGGTGGAGCTTGGAATTCCACAGGTTCTTCTATGTCAGCAATGTAACCAGTAAAGTCGTGAGAGACTTCGATAGGCACTGGATATAAGTTGAGATTCTGGAATGTTTCCGACATCTCATTCATGCTGCATAGCATATATGTAAAATGCAATGTTAAAACTTTGGAACAAAGTTTAACAAACAAAATACTGAAGTTTTATTGCATACTAATTTATACAAAGAATAACAGAAATAAACACACTTAGGACTTTATTTATTTACGGGATTGTGATTTCTCTTACTAGACCCAACTTATCGGATATTTAAAGATTAGCATTTTCTGCTACAGTAGCTAGCATATAGAGATTTGCCCATTTCCCGTCTATTTTATCTTCCCAAGGTGTATTATTACCCAACTCTTGAACTTCTGGGTTAAACCTAACTCTCTTGGTTCGGGGTTTCTTTGTCTCCTGACTCTTTTTAAGTATCGAATCCCTTTTCTCTGGGGAAAGTGGATTCTCATAGTTTGCCTTGCGGACAAAGATTCCTTCTTCTAGGTTTACTGGGTTTCTAGAAGAAGATGCCTCATCTAGTTTGTGGTAGATAGCAGACAGCTTTTGTTTACCCATACTGTAACTAAGAATAGCTAGTTAATAAAACATATAATCACCGAATAACAATTAGTAAAATTAAGCACTGTAGTCAAAATGCTTAATTTAGGCTTAATCAGTGGCTCGATCAGTGGCTCGATTTAATTATTAGCTCTGATACCACCTTCGCTGTCACGGCCCCTCGACCCACCCTGGACGGAGTCGGGGGACCGCGAGGCGGTTCCCGTGGTATTTAATTTATGCGGCAGCGGAAGTCTTTTTATAACAGGATCTTTTATCCGTAAAATATGCTCGTTTATTATACAAAGTCTAAGGGATAAATCCCATATTGTACAATAGTTGATTTCACACAGAAATCTTTATTTTTCAAAACACGTTTTATTGGTTTATTTACACTGAGCCACTTCTCTGAGCTTGATAGTGCTTTACTGCACTTTTCCTGGATCACACAGATCACCTGAAACATGTTTGAAAAAGGTTTTGTCAGCGGGGAAATACTGAGTGAATCATTCTGTTTTCTAAAACGACCCGTTAGTTATAATTTACAGTATTAAGAGCGATTACAATGTTTCTATCAACCAATTATCAAGAATGGGTATTTGTCACTCGATTCATTTCTGTGACTGTGGTCATACCACTATTTGGTCTCGTTGCCCAAATAGTGACGGTGTACTCACACAGAGTAATAATAACTCACATAGAGTAATGTTCACTCACATAGAGTGATAAAAATAGTAATGTGCACAATACCCCACATACCAGCTGTAATTTGGTGATTTACAAAGACTTAATCCCTGTAATTATAACCTTGAAAATAATTTGAGGTATTGTAATACTTACTCACAAACGGTGAGAAAACAATTTAAAAAGAAGAATGACTCACTTTGCAGATTAACGAGCAATAGATATAAGCCTACTGATTAGCCTTGCTTAAACCTAATTTAACACAATGCACACACACAGGTTAGTAACTAATACAGCAGTTACGTCAATTCACGAGATTAAACTTTCACAACGATTAATCAGTGCAATACTCGATAATTCAATCGGATTCACAACGAATAACAGAGCATAGTCCGAATTCGAACAGCACTCTAATATTCAAGTCGAAATCACGACGAATAATCAAAGTACAAGCTCAATTGAGCAGCACCCGGACTATCGTTGGATAGTTATAATCGATCGGACGTTGAATCGTAATAGCGATCGAGTTATTACCCTGGTTGTGGCAGCACCTCGTGATTAGTGTGTGTGTTTGATAGTGATTTATGTCTAACTCAGTGCGTATTATGAGTTTTAACGTCGAATGAACACCGAACTTCAAGTCCCAACCCCATCTATTTATACTGAAAATTGGACTCCCCCGCGTGTCGCGGAAGATGTCGTGACCTCTGTCGCGACTCGCCTGGGATACCTATATAGCCTAGGGTAGCCTTGCTGTGGGTATAGCTTTGCTGAATCAGTTTCGACAGAAACTTAGCTTCCACGTAAATTTTATTAAGATATTACCAATTAGGGTTTTACCCCCTTGAGTTTTAGGGGCCCTAATCCTGATTTCGTTTGTTATGAAAATTTTAGGGTTTATGCGGAATCTCTTGGGTTTCTTAATTAGGGTTTCCTTTTTACTTAATTACTGTCCTAATTATGGATTTTCGTGACAGTTGTTACAATTTCTATACATTCAAAAATCCAAAAAGATTTTTAGTCTGTTTCAGCATAAATTTTGAAAAAAAATCAAAAAGATTTTTGACAACTGGTGTTGGAGAGCTAATTTTCAAAATTCCGAGTGCTAAACATGATGAACAGATGGTTTGGGTGAATATGTTGTTTTGAAAAATTAAAATATATTTTCAAGTGGTTTATCAAAGATTAACATTGTAAAATCATTCTTTGATTGTATTATTCCTGCAAGTGGTTCATTAGCTGGTGAGATTGTTTTTACAAGTTATCATCAGAAAATTTATTTTTGGGTAGAGAATGTGCAGGTTATCAGAAGATAGAGTGCTAGGTTTCGATACCTGAAGACTTTGTGATTTCAACATGCCAGACTGCGATCCCAGCATATCGAAAGGGGGAGTCTGAAGACATCCAAGTAAAGATTGTTCATGGGGAGTCTGTAGATGATGATGAAAAGAGAAGAGAAAGATTTGAGGATGCTTACACTGTGAGATATTTCAGAGAGTGTTCAGACTGATAAAGACTGAAGTCGTTGAAGACTCGACACTTAAGACTCGTCAACATCTGAGGGGGAGTCTGTTGGTGCAGTCATCTGTCGTCTTCGTCTTATGTCGAGTCTCGGTGCGTTGCGGATATGATCATACATTATGTCATCATCTTTGATGATGACATCATATGATGACATCATGATATATGATTAATTGAAATTGGCCGTTTGAAATAGGTAGCCGTTTGAGGCTTTCCGTTTGAATGTTGTCCGTTTGAAGCATGTTCAAACGGTAGAGTGTCCATTATAAATAGCTGTCATATCGATTGTCATTTGTAACGGTCAGGTCAGTTGATACTGAAGTGCTGCCGGTATTTCCTCTCGCTGTAAACATTGTCAATTGAATATAAAAGAGGATTAAAGTGATTTTACAGCTGTTTTCAAGTTCGTTTCTTAGTTTCCGCCTCTGAAACGTACGAGAGCTCTTCCGAACGACTCATTCAGGTCGAAACCGATCCTACACCTACACCGCTTCCGGCCAATTACTTAATAATTCCATCACCTATGGCGGATGCTTCGGTCTACCACGTTGCACCCGGCAACACTTTTTATTCAATCCGCCACTACCGGTGGAAGCTTTTATCCAACCTAACCCGATACCTCCGGCGAAAGCTATTATTCAATCCGCCACCTCCAGCAGAAGCTCTTGTTTAGCACGTCTCTCCTTCGGACGCATATTTTTCCACCAGCGTCGCCGCCCTGGGAACGCTCGTTTCCCGTGGCACTTCCACGAATGCTCTTATGCACCCTCCGCTTCTGGCGAACGATTTTACCCATAGGTCGCTTCCAAAAAAGGCCTTAGGTCACCCCACCACTACAACCGTAGCTCCCATCATACTCTCCCACACCGCGCCGTCAAACGCATCCCGTTACCCGCGCCTAGCAGGAAGGATCAGCCACTTACGCGTCTGATACAATCGGGCGGGAGACTCATGTGCTTGCTTACGGATGAATGTAACTGCGGCGAAAAGCCATCTCGCCGACACGACCTTTGAAACCTACCCAAGCGGAGGACTTCCGCACTCACATACGTCCTGAGGTAGTGACATCGGCTGAAATCCGCCCCACATCCATATCATCCTACCGACCTAAACTAGCGCCTTATTTTTTATTTTAATTACGTCGTGTGTGGATCACATTTATCTCTTTAAACCACACCACATCTTACACCATTTTACATGGGTGGCCCTTACAAATATTATAAACAGACACTTTCATGTCCTTTAAATCTTTAACATTAATGGACATATTTTGTTACAGACCAGGTAAGGGGCATGTTGTACCATACAAATAAAGTATATATATACATAAATGAGAAATCTTCAGTAGCTTTAAAAACCCTACCATCCTTGGGATGGCATGTACAAGTCAGCAGTTACAGGGCTTTATTTGTCTACAAATAATCCCTACTTGTTGGCTTCAAAATAAAGTGTAAACGTAAGATCTCATTTCTGATCATGCTTACATATCTCATTTGTGATAACATCATATACATGTTATATACTATATGCTTCGCACCATCGTCACATGTGGCACTTATTTGAGTTTCGATGCTACTAACATTTATTTCTCAGCAATGAATTGGGAACTAACATGATGTAACCCCGCTACAACCTAGACTGGTTGCCTATTTGCGATGAATGCTCAAAGTGTTTAGCAATTTGTCTCTTGTCATCACATTACTAAAATGAGTTAGCGACAATAGGCTGGAGCCTAGATTGTTACCAAGAACTCGTTTGACGTGAATTCAGTGGAAACTTATAGGCAACATAGCAAGGAATCAGGACTCGCAAGCTATGGCATCATTATCACTGGGTTTTATCGAATGTTTTGAAACGTTCTGATGGTACCAAACAATTATTATTTGAGGATGGTGGTTCGGTACACCCCTTATTCATCAAGTATATTTTCATGATAAGTAATTTGATAATAACTCTTACTTGATTGCATCATTAATTTAATAGATGGTCATCATTGCCTTTGATAAACCATTGGATAAACGTGTCGTATTGACTTATATATGCCATATTTCTATATGTACTTTGATTAGCTTTTAAATTTAATGCTACTAATATATCTAGCATCATTAAGCTGAAAGACGACACATACGGGTGTTACCGGACCATATTGGTAGACATGGATGAAACTTCAGACGTTTCGAATTACACACTTAATAGTCCTTACTTGATAACGAGGGTTCACATACTGAACCAGAGGACTTACATGGTGTGTCATCGCTACAATTATCTGGACATTCCAGTTTACGCACCACGCAATTCTTGAGTAAGGACACAATCTTGGGACAACTCTTACATTCGTTGCATTACTTGCTTGATGATTAATTCCAGTTAGGTTGTGTGCCACCAAACAACTTTATAGCACACTAAATAATTTGAGAATCATTTCATTGACTCAGTGACTACCGAGAAGCAAATAAAAGAATTCA
Source organism: Helianthus annuus (assembly GCF_002127325.2). Classification (NCBI taxonomy): domain Eukaryota; kingdom Viridiplantae; phylum Streptophyta; class Magnoliopsida; order Asterales; family Asteraceae; genus Helianthus; species Helianthus annuus. The sequence goes on from NC_035445.2 coordinate 125,462,886, forward strand.
CTGCTATCTCACGTAAAACTGTCTACAACTTGATATATATGTCATATTTGGCGATATGTGATATCTTTTCATACGTACTTGCATTATTTTACTTTTTGAGTACTTAAGTTCAATACTACTAACACAATTTAGCAGCAATGAACTGGGGGACTAGCAGGGTATAGTGCCACTACACCTCAAAAGTGATCATCGTCTCTCAGGCTGCCCATTAAGGTGATATCCACTACATATTATCCTGCATCGGGTCTCATATAATGTGGATATTTCAATACGTCAAATGATATTTATACTTCTCACATCATTTGGCCTAAGACTGTACCACTTGACACAACATATGCAATTTGGTAGTCAAGATAAACGCACGACAAAACTAGTATACTTGATAATTCGAATAAGTATTCCACACGCTATGCGACAGGAAAAATACTAATTTGGATATGTATCCTACACACCAGTTTGCGACATGGATAAAAGAAAACCCTCACGCCACAGTTGGCGAGGTAAACAGACATGCCACCTACTATAAGCATTCCACACGCCAGTGCGTGTCCAGGAAAAGCACGTAGTAGCTTACATAAAGTGCTCCTTCACGCCTAATGCGTATAAAGCATTTTATTATCTTAATGAGTGTTCACTCATGCCAAGCGCGTAGAAAGCACTTTGTTGTTCAAGTGTTCATTAACGCCGCGCGTGTTATAAAGCACTTTCTGATATCTACAAGTGCTCGTATAAACATTTGTAAACACAACATACCACCGCATTTAAACTGCATATTACGGTACAAAATATAACCACCGCATTTGAACTGCACATCACGGTAAAAAACAACCCTGACACGAAATATTTTTCATAATAAAGTCAGATGATCAAATTATACAGCGCTAAGAGTGGGCATCTTGGTAATAGATGTATTCAACCACTATTATTCCAGTGGGTATCTTGGTAATAGATGCACAACCACTGATGAAAAACCAAGTACTTGTCCCACAATTATAAAAACATTGTGGGGAACATAAATAACGCTCTAAGCACCTTTCCGAGGTCACTGAGCATAGCAAGCACTTCTGCAGGGGTGCCTTGTATATCCTTCTTTCCGACTGCAACGATAATTGCTATAACCGGATCGTCAATAACAATGACTAGTACAACCGCCAGCGTTTTCACATTCGCCTAAGGTGGCATAACATCCGCGTATGCGTCTATGACCACCAATTGTTGTACATTGCGACAACGGGGATCCCGGTGACACGGACGCGTGGCAGGGATCCTCATCACATCAACATCGACTCTTTCAATGGGTTGAACGCCGTTAGCGTACCATATGCTAACCGACAAAAGTCACGTCAAAGGTGAATATTTTGCAATGGCCCCCATGACTATGGTCGCACCGCTAAAGAAGGGTTACACCTGAAAAAATCATCCAAAAGCGAGGTACTTAACTACCAAAACTTAGCCTGTTCCAAGACTCATGCATGAGACCTAACCACGTACGTTCAACCTGGACAAGCTCATGGCAATGCGCCAATACAAATGGCAACTGCCTACAACCGATCAGCGTGTGCCATGTTTGCCCAACCAATTTCCACGATGAACAATCATAGGATATTCATTGCTCCATTATCTCCACTCACAGCTAAACACAACCAACGTGGCCGACGACTTTCTTACACCCAGACAACATGTAAGCCTAAAATTAGTGATCTTCACTCCCGAGCTCCTAATAAGTCTAAGTGCTCCTCCCACGCTTACACGCGGGAGCAACACTAGACTGGGGGACATGACGAGGTATGGTACTGGACCCGACCCGGGCGGTCGGACTTTCCTGCTATTTATCACTTTTATGTTAAATATTATTATTATTATTATTATTATTATTATTATTATTATTACGTACTAACCTGCGAAGCCCAGCGCATTGTAGTTTACATACTACACTAGGCTGTGGGCTTGTAGAGACAACCCCTAACTGGGCCTAGCCCATTGAGGTTAGGGTTTCCCATATCTCCTATATAAGGAGGTCTCCACCTCCTTATTAGCGCATCGAATATGGGGTAAACACTTTTGTAGCTGGAAATAAGGGATTCTTTCCCTACCGGCCGTCTCTACAGCCCCGTTTTTCTATCTTCTTCTTATTTGCAGGTCTAGAATTCGGGCGAGGAAGATGAGATGTGGCCAGGTTCGTATCCATCACTGTAGAAGTACCGACCCGCTCAGGTTCATGCTTCTTCACTGATGTAGGGTCAAAATTTGCACAATCAAATTGGGGACTAGAATGTCTAGCACCAACCGATCGATTGCCATGTTGCACTATCAAATTGGGACTAGAATGTCCAGCATTAACCAAATTACAAGTGTTTGGGTGGCCATAGCGATAACGTTTCTAGCAAAAATCCAAAAACCTTCTGTTCCAAAAGTCCTTTACATAAGCGCTCGTATTTTCAGATCCAAATTCGGACTTCGATGGCGGTGCCCTGTTAGGAAAACAGTGAAGAATGAGAGGGGTTGTAGGTTAGGCCAGAGGCTATAGAAGATGGTGACTGTTATGGTGGAGGGTTCATAGTGGTCCCTGGTCACAGTTGAAGAAAATGAAAAATGGGGTGGGGGTTCGGTGCTGGTGCGATGGTGGAAGTGGGTGGTGGTGGTGGCGGCAGGTGGGGGTTTGCCTTAGAGAAAGAGAGAGAGATAGTAGAGAGTAGAGTGTGTGTGTATGGCGGAAAATCAACTGCCTTTTCCGATTAATGTTTGCCGGAATCCAAGCCGTCTCCAATTAATGTTCACCGGAATACAAGTACAATACCCAAGCAACTAACGATACACACATGGGTTTAAAAAATCAACTGCCTTTTCCGATTAATGTTCGCCAGAATCCAAGCCGTCTTCGATTAATGTTCGTCGGGATACCAGTACAATACCCAATCAACTAACGACGACGATATAATTGCCGGCGAGAATAGTGTAGCTTCCAACGAAATATGAAAGTGATGAACTGGGTTTATGAAGTTTACGTTCTATTCAATGATAAAAGTTGAATTTGAATTCTGGTCAATCTCTTGAAATATGGTGATTTGTTAAAAGGTTAAGATGATAATCTTCTAAAAATATAAAATATACTAACGGTTTTGAATTAATAATTGTATTAGGTGACTGATATAAATTATTAATATAATTATTTAAATTTTATTATTTATATGATTACAATCGTAACCTTAACAACTATAAAGGAAATCAAGGGTCCAGATCAGTTCATACAATTCACTATGAAGATGTTGTTCACAAGTATAGAAAAGAAACACACACACACATATATATACATGTTTCTTTTCTATATTTTTACTTAAACAAAAGGATATGAAGAACTAAAACAAGTCAAAAAGAAAAAAAAAGCAAAATTTTTATGTTAAAACAACTAAGCTTTAAGGATATCAGATAGAAAATCATTAAATATCAATAGTACACAATTTTGATGAAATAAATGATCATTTCTGATAAATCTGAACAGTTATTTTGAAAATCTGGTGTAATGGAGCAAAACTCAGAAAAATATGATAAAACATGAAGAAGTTTATTCAAAACTTTGTTTGAAACATCAAGAACACTTCTCATGTTATTTCTCTTTCTCCTTTCAATTTAAAAAAAATAATAAAAAAAAACTTTTCAAAAAGGAAAGGATGAAAAGAATCACCAAACGTACAAATGTAAGTACCATTTCTGATACTAGGGCTGTAAATGAACCGAACGTTCAGCGAACAGTTCGTGAACCGTTTGGCAGGAAGTTCGTTTATGTTCGTTTGTTTAATAAACAAACGAACAAGAACAAGAAATTCCGTTTGATTGTGTTCGTGGACGTTCGGTAAGGTGTTCATGAACATTCGTTGATTTGCTTTCGTTTATGTTCGTATGTTTGTGTTTAATCTGAAGATCTTTGTACTTTCTTATATTTTATTTGTAATTTTATATTATCAAACTTTTATTTAATTTATTACCCTAACAATTAAACTAGAAAACGCACTTTCACCTTGTTTATGCATCATTTCCCTTTCATTTCTCATTATTTACATCGGCGAATACGATCGACCTCTGTTCCACAATAAGGGACTCAAGTTCGAGTGCTACTCTCTAGGCCATCTATCTTTATCCTTCGTCACGTTCACCAAATTTATTTATGTTCGTTTGTGTTCGTGAACCGTTCGCAAACACGCTCATTTCCTTAATGAATGAATACGAACATAAAATCTCGTTCGGTAAGTGTTCATGAACCGTTCGTTAACACATTTATTTCCTTAACGGACGAACACGAACAAGGCCTTGTTCGTGTTCGTTCGGTTCGTTTACAGCCCTATCTAATACTTTACTCATTCCCTCTCATCTTAAAAAAAACCGCACTCTATCAAAGGGGAAGAAGTATTTCTGATGCAACTCTTATAAAAAATTCAAAGCAAAGAAAAATCTCGGATGAACAAACAATTTAGACATAATTTATGATAACATCATCAGAAGTTGAATTTTTCCTTTCAAAAAGGGGGAAGAATGTCAATTTGTAGAAAGAATGTGATTGGATCTTTTTCTCACAAAGGGGTCCCACAAGAGGTAAAAGGTACCACATGACCGTTAGTATCCTCCAACGAAAATCTGCTTTGTTGGAGATATATCAAAAATTTAAAAATGGTGTAGATAAAGTTAATTACCATTAACTTATCATAAACCAACTTAAATACTAACCAACCCACGATGCCTGTCCCCACAAATCCTATAAATACACAATTTCAGAAACCAGGACTTCACCTTCAACCTCAAACCCACTTATAAGCCCTAAAACTCTTTTGATTTTTGAAAAGCAAATACATCCTCAATACACCATGTCTGCATCAACCTCTGTCAATCTTAATATTCCAGCAGTTGAAAACGACGTCACCTTCATCAAAGAAAACAGATTTCTACCTATCAAAGAAAACTATCTCATGATGAATAGATGACCGGGGCATGATCGGTTGATCCAAAGCTTATGACTTACTATTTAAATGTTTGAATATTCATTAATCCAATATTATATGATTCACATAACAAATAATTCAAAATGAAACAAAATACTAAAAAGACATTGTTTAAAATAAATAAACTTCTATATTTCAAATTCTTGTTACTAAGGCCCAAATCCTATTTTGATCTCCTCTTCATTACTGATCACATGTATCATATGTAAAAGTAGTTTTTAGGTCAACAAAGGTTGGTGAGTGAATATTATAGTTTTTGTGAAAAATGATAAGTTTATTTGGTATTATGAAAAATGTGCATAACCAATGGTAATTTAATATGTAAAATGTAAATAAATCAAACCTCATACAACCAATCAACGAATAATGTAATGTCTCAAATGAATATATGTATGTTACGCTGGATAATGATGTGCTGTATTGAATGAAAGATTTGACCTCAATAAACGGAGCTGATCTCATGTGTTGGCAACGTCAGATTCCGCTCATGGTAATGGGGAACGAACAAGCCGATGATTCCATGTATACTTGTCTCATGAATGTAATGCACTAAATGATTAACCAAGCAAGTATCACATAACACATAAACTACACAAATTGGTATTTGCACGTATTGAATTGTGAAAATGTAAACAAAAAATACAACACATGATACACCCCAAAACTTATATAAAAAGGGAATGAAAGATCCATTCACCTTAGGGAGCAAGCAAACCAAAAAACTGCAAATGTGTAGGATGTTGAAAGAAATCCCAAGTGTTATCCAAACATGTCCAAATAATGAAGTTTAATTGTTAGGGAACTAGTGTTAGGGTCTAAGGCTTGCTAGGACTATAGGAAATTAGGGATTTCGAGGTTTAATTTGGGAATCATTAGGACTATTAATGATTTATTTATAATAATTAATCTTTATATTTACATCTATATAAAGCATTTTAGATGTACAAGTATGTAATTTTCCTCACAATTTTTAAGACGCCAATCCAAAGGTCATGAGTTGTTTCCCTAATTTTTCATCCCCAGTACCGAATTTGCCCCCCATTAATTATGTTTCAATGATCATCACCAGTCTCAAATCTTCCCCCCATTCATTATGTTTCAATGATTTGAAGATGCAAATGAAACACTCGAAGCATTAATCATGAAATCAATTACAAGGCGAATTGCATGACCTATTGGAAGCAACAAACCGAATCCGATCCATTCAAAGAGTCATGAGTTTGCATGATATAAACCTTATCCTTTTTTATTAGTTTTTTTTAATCTGTTTGTTTTCCTTTTATCTTTGCAAAATCATAGGATCTAGTAGGTTCTTTTTCATGTATTTAATCAATGTTTTCGGATTATGAATAAATGAAGAAAAGGAGTTGTTCCCTCCGATTACCAAATTTTACATGGTATCAGAGCAGGATCGAAAAAATTAAGATAATCAAAGGCGGATCGAACATGGCCGGCGACAAAAATAATGCGTCCGGCGAAGCTATCGACGCCAACTCGCCATACTACCTCCATCCTTCGGATTACCCGAAACAGTTGCAGGTGAACGAGAACCTAACAGATTGCAATTACAAAGATTGGTTCCAGGAGATGACCAATTTTTTGTTTGCAACGAACAAAATTGGGTTTATCGACGTTAGCATTCCGAAACCCGAAAAAGACAATGAAAAGTATATGCAATGGATGCGTTGTGATGCCATGATAAAAGGATGGCTAACAACGGCAATAGAAAAGGAGATCCGTGGAAGCGTTAAATATGCTAACACCGCCATGGAAATCTGGAAAGACCTGCACGAGAGATTCGGCAAAGAAAGCGCTCCGAGGACTTACGAACTAAAACAGGCCATTGCCATCACTTGTCAAGGAGGTGCGTCTGTTTCGTCCTATTATACCAAGCTACGCAGCTTATGGGACGAGATTGAATCAATGCTTCCGAGTCCTCGATGTGAATGTGGAAACTGCAAGTGTGAACTTGGAAAAAAACTCATGAAGTTGAAGGACAAGGAGAGGTTGTATGAGTTCCTAATGGGACTCGATGTGGACTTCTCGGTTGTAAGAACTCAGATTCTCGCTGCCAAAACAACACCTAGTCTCGGGGAAGCTTACCACCTAGTTGCCGTGGATGAACAACAAAGGAACATCTAGACAGGGAAGGCCACGGTTAATAACGCTGATGCAGCCGCATTCCAAGCTAGTCATTCGGGAAATAAGGGCGAACAGTTTCAAAAGAAGGGAGCCGTGAAACCGGACAGAGCCACAGCCACTGCCAAGATAGGTCATTGTAGTCACTGTGGACGAGATGGCCATGTACGAGAAGGCTGTTTCAAGCTAGTGGGATACCCAGATTGGTGGCCGGGTAAGAATAAGAAAGAAGCGCCTAAGCCAAAGGCAGCCATGGCAGAAGCCACGGTTAGCAAAATTCCGGGATTGACAGAAGAGCAGTGCGAGATGTTTATGAAGTTGTTTGGTAAGCCGACCGACCAAAAGGGAAACGAGACCCCTCCAAAGGCCAATATGGCAGGTAAAGTAAGTGAAAACGGCGAGTGGATTCTCGATACGGGAGCAACCGAATACATGACCCATATTAGAGAATTCCTCGCAAATCTCTCCGCAGAAAGTGGAGAGATGCCCGTGATCATTCCTAACGGGGATGCTATTCCCGTCAAGGGAATTGGGGAACATATGTTGAAAGAGGGAATTAAAATTAAAAACGTTCTTTTTGTGCCTCATTTCAAGTGTAACCTTTTATCCGTTAGTCGATTAACAAAAGACTTACATTGTGCTATTACCTTTTTTCCCGATTTTTTTTGTCATACAGGGCTTAAGGGAGAGGAACTTTGATTGGTTCGGGTGAGTGCAAAGGGGGGCTTTTTGTCACACCCCGATTTCCACGTGTCTCACCGGTGGGCCCGGTGGGGGATTACCGTGACGTAGTTGGCAACATTATAGTCAAACCACACAATATAAATGAATGCACAGCGGAAGCATAAAGATAAATATATTTCAACATTAAGTGTAATATCAATGTATCACCATTGTTGAAATAATAATCCATAGGGGATCTAATAATAACAACAAAAGTATTGTTCAACAGACTTCAGGCATCTTAAGCTTGCGAGACTTCTAGTGATGCTAAGGAGAAATCCCAGCCAATTACGCATAGTACCTGCATTTAGTCTTTTTGGGGGAAATACGTCAGTTTACACTGGTAAATACATTCAACTGACACTTTTGTAAAATGTTTGATTAAAGTTGGTTTAAATGCTCAAAGCACAGACTCTTTGTAACTTGGGATAATTTATAATCAAATCTTGTAAAGAATTACATGTTACTATGCGTTCGGTCGCCCGGGTCGTGCCGGGTTAAAGTTTAATAGACACACCACATAGCATAAAACCGTGGCGGGTAACCAACGGCTGCACTTTTATAGTCATAGACATAATGCCGGGTGTACGCCTACACCGGGATGTCAGGGTCGTGGCCATTCGTAAATGCTGCCAAGGATTTCCGGGACATGGTCATTAAGCCCCCAAAGGCGTCAAGCCAACAAAACAAGTTTTTAAACGGGTCACATTGATAATACCCAACTACTAATGAGTTGGGGTCAATTGCCCGACCAAGCGGTATTTTAGATACCGTAACCCAAGCCCGTATAACGGAAAATAAGTTAAAAGTATTTACCTTTGCAAGTATAATCCTTAATTGAATAAATCACAGATAGCTTTTACTGGTCTCCTATTCTAGAACGAAGGTTTAAAATAACCTATTAGAATCCTAACGGGTCTTTATATTTGCCGTAGCTTAGACCGGTCGGTTTCAAAGGATAGTTACGGTTTAATCGCATGAAAGGCGAAAACCGTGAATGGAATGTGATTTGGACCCAACAAGTTTGAAGACTTCTTTTATAGGGGTATAATAATCACACTCTGTAGTTTGGGGTCAAAACAATGCGGTTTGACCCGTTTCGGCTAATTTATGTAAACTAGTTACATAAGCCAAACCATGCGCGCAAAAGGCGCAACGGGTAACCGTAAGAATCCTACACTGTTTTCCTAAGTCAATATGCCTTAAAGAGGTTGTGGTATTAGTAGGATACCTTCCATAATGCCCGTAACGAGTTTAAGTTCATATTATGCCCCGTAGGGGTATTTTGGTCTTTTTAAAGATTATAAAAGAGGTTTATGAGTTCTACAGGAAATCTGAGTTTCCCGAACAGTTTATAAAGTCTAAAACACTTTATTTATTATTTAAAATCAGTAGCAACTGGAATCGGGTCAAAAGACCTTGTAGAACTCAAGTTATGGCCGAAAAGGGTATATTCGGTATTTACTGAACCGTTGCCATAACCGCAGGTTATGAGCAGGTTAAAAATAATTAAAAATCTTTAAAAAATCCCAAAATATTATTTTACATCAGTGAGTAAAAGGTTTGGTGTCGAAATCCGGGTTTAGATAGGCGTTATGCTAATTGCGCTATTTAATTACTTAAGTTTCGCAATTTGCGCTATTTAGCATAACTCCTATTCTGGACCTCGGATTGACGTGAAATTTTAGGGACATGCTTAGAAATCAGTAACCAAGGTTATGATCCGTTCACGTGTTCGAAATTATCGTTTTAATTTAAAAAGGGCGTTACGGTCAACTTTTAAGCATTTAACGGAAATGTGTAAAAGACTCGGACAAACAACGAACCGGTCACAGAGGGTTATACCATCATGTAACCTGGTCCTAAGAGAGTCCTAACGCATATCTAAATCAAACTTTAACGGGTCAGAACTGAAGTCAATGCAAAAGTCAAACTTTTGCGACTTTCGGCTCCGAACCGGGTCAAAACAGAAAATGGTCGGATCAAACAAGCTTAGACTAGTTTATATACTTATTATCATGTTTTATGAGTGTTCAAACAGGTTACATATCATCTACATTACAGATTATGCAAGTAATCGCAAAATGACATTTTTGTTGACTTTTTCTAAGCATGTTTGACTCGACATTCGGACTAGTTAGAGTGGGAATCAGAGGGTGCCCTTTTAGGGGTTTAATGCCCACATGATTACCAACATATAACTATCTTTGATTCAACAAACCACTGGACCATTCGTGATTTATTGCAAAGTCAATCGTTAATTACGACGGATTGACTTTTACGCTAAACTAAGCAAAAACAAGGCCATAAAAGGGTTGGCATACTTACAGAAGCTTGGTGCACGACTTAGGATGTTAGAAGAGTGCTTGAGAGCTCCTAAGATGACCAAGAGAGCAGGTTTGAGGTGTGATTTACTTGTGCACAATGTATGGCCTTTTATAGTGAAAAATTTGGCTTAGGATCATTACAACACACCCTACAATGGAGCATGGATGATCAGCAGGTGGCCCTGGGTGCTAGGGGGCATGTAGAGGGCGCCCATGCTTCATTTATTGCACAAATGTTCGTTCACAACCTCAAACAGCAAATCTGTCCAAGAATTCTGCATCTGGGACTTGTACGCGGCCCGTATTAGATTCAGGCAACTTGTACGCGGGCCGCCTGGATCTTCATGTCAGGAAACGTATCTACAGGTGGCTCGCGGCCCGCATTGACTTGCTTGATTCACTCAGGCGGGCCGCCTGAGGCCTGATTTCCAAGATTTTCAAATCTTTTGTAATCATTAACCTGACCTTTCGGGTTCGAAGGGGTAACTTTGCGATTTGGCCCTCGATTATTTACGATTAAGGGACTCATGCCATTTACCCGCACTGTTAAGTCCCCGGTTAGTTTAATTACTATCCAAAAAGCCTTAACTTTTATTGTTGACGCTTTTAACCCCTCTCATACGAATTTGATCATAACTTTCTCGTTTTAAAACGAAACTTCGCGAGATTTACGTAGTATATTCTAGTGAGCGTATTTTACTGTTGCAAAGCCTCAGGTTCGTCAAAGGGTCACTCAGAGGTATAAATTAAACATGTTGACACAATTAACCCATGTAGCTTGTAATCTCTCACTTTCTCCCGCGTTTTGCTCCGTACGATCCATGATTTATTCATTTGAAGGTACGAGCATCATTTAGGGTTACTATACAGTATATTTACCCTTTGTTGACATTTATAACCCTCGAATTTACATACTTTCAAGGTTTGTCAACTTTAGTCCTTTATTTAATATTCAATGCCACGTGTAAACTTATGACACGTGTTAACACATTACTGGACACAAAATTTCGAGGTGTTACATCCTCACCCCCTTAAAATAAATCTCGACCCGAGATTTACTCAAACAAATAAGGGTATTTTTCTTTCATCGTGGCTTCAACCTCCCACGTGAATTCGGGACCCCTACGGGCATCCCACTTGACCTTTACTATAGGTACATGCTTCCTTCGAAGCTTCTTTACCTGTCGATCTTCAATCGACAAAGGCTTCTCCACAAATTTCAAGCTCTCATCTATATGCACATCTGTGTGTGGGATCACCAATGATTCATCAGCGAAGCACTTCTTTAGATTGCAGATGTGGAACACATTGTGAATTCCATTGAGCTCCTCCGGTAAGTTTAACTTATAGGCAACGTACCCGACCCGTTCGATAACCTCGAAAGGTCCTATGTATCTCGGGCTTAGTTTGCCTTTCTTACCGAAACGCATCACCCCCTTCCAGGGTGATACTTTAAGTAACACTTTTTTTCACCTACTTCGAAGTGAAAATCTTTACGCTTTGGATCCGCGTAACTCTTCTGCCTATCTCGGGCAGCTTTGAGACGGTCTCGAATCTGGACAATCTTGTCCGTCGTTTCGAAAACTATCTCTGGTCCAGACAATTGGACATCTCCAACTTTCGCCCAACAAACAGGCGATCTACACTTTCTACCGTATAATGCCTCGAAAGGTGCAGCCTTTATGCTGGTATGGTAGCTATTGTTGTAGGAGAATTCGATTAGTGGTAGGTTCTTATCCCAACTACCACCCAAATTGATAGCACATGCACGTAGCATGTCTTCCAACGTTTGAATAGTACGCTCACTCTGACCGTCTGTCTGAGGATGGTAAGCCGTACTAAAATTCAAACGTGTGCCCAAAGTTTGCTGGAAACTCTTCCAGAAATGCGACGTGTATCTAGTATCCCGGTCAGAGATAATAGACACAGGTATGCCATGCAAGGCTACAATCTTATCAACGTATAACTGGGCTAACATATCGGAGCTATAAGTCTCCTTGATGGGCAAGAAATGCGCTGACTTAGTCAGTCTATCGACTATAACCCATATTGTGTCATTTCCTTTCCTTGTCTTGGGTAACTTGGTAATAAAATCCATAGTTACACATTCCCACTTCCACTCGGGAAGTTCAGGCTGTCGTAGCAAGCCAGATGGCTTTTGATGCTCAGCCTTGACTTGCGCACAAGTCAAGCATTTGGCTACATGAGCGGCTACAGACTTTTTCAAGCCTATCCACCAATAATTTGCCTTTAAATCCTGATACATCTTATCAGCTCCCGGATGAACAGAATATTTGGAACTATGGGCTTCCTGGAGGATAACATCTCGTAGTCCTCCATAAATTGGAACCCATATTCGTCCATTCAATCTTAAAATTCTGTCCTTGCTAAGAGTCAACTGCTCCTCAGTTACTCCTAACTTCTCTTTAGGATAGTTAGCTTCCAACACAGCTTCTTGCTGTGCAGCTAACAACCTTTCAATTAAATTATTCTTCACTTCAATGCTCTTGGCATTGATTCGAATGGGTTTCACCCTTTCCTTTCTACTCAGGGCATCAGCGACTACATTCGCCTTGCCGGGATGATATCTGATTTCACAATCATAATCATTTAAAGTTTCCATCCATCGGCGTTGCCTCATGTTCAACTCCTTCTGATTAAATAGGTGTTGAAGGCTCTTATGATCCGAATAGATCACAAACTTGATACCATACAGGTAATGCCTCCACAGTTTTAGTGCGAACACAACGGCACCCAGCTCCAAGTCATGGGTGGTGTAATTCTTCTCGTGCACCTTTAACTGTCTCGAAGCATAGGCAATAACCTTGCCTTTCTGCATGAGCACACATCCCATGCCAGTGTGTGATGCGTCGCAGTAAACTACGAACTCCTCGGTACCTTCAGGTAATGTCAGCACAGGAGCGTTGCTCAGCTTTTGCTTTAGAATATCAAAGGACTCTTGCTGCTTAGGGCCCCAAACAAATTTTATCTTCTTCTTGGTCAGGGAAGTTAAGGGCGCAGCAATCCTTGAAAAGTTTTCAATGAATCGCCTGTAGTATCCTGCTAACCCCAGGAAACTACGAATCTCAGTAGGCGTCTTTGGCTCTTGCCAATTCATGACAGCCTCTACTTTAGCGGGATCCACCTGGATACCACGCTCGCTGACAACGTGTCCTAGAAATTGGACTGCTCGTAGCCAGAATTCGCACTTAGAGAATTTGGCATAGAGTTTCTCATGATGTAGCAGTTTGAGAATACAGCGAAGGTGTTTCTCATGGTCAGCTCGGTTCTTTGAGTATATAAGAATGTAGTCGATGAAAACGATGACGAATTTGTCCAAGTACGGCTTGCAGACGCGATTCATGAGATCCATGAACGCAGCCGGTGCATTTGTGAGCCCGAAAGGCATCACTAGGAACTCGTAGTGACCGTAGCGAGTCCTAAATGCTGTTTTATGTACGTCTTCATCTCTGACTTTCAGTTGATGGTAGCCTGACCTCAAGTCAATATTCGAGAAATAACTTGCCCCTTGTAACTGATTGAACAAATCGTCGATCCTCGGCAAGGGATATCTATTCTTTATCGTGACCTTATTAAGCTCGCGATAATCGATGCACAGACGCATCGATCCGTCCTTCTTCTTAACAAACAGGACAGGTGCTCCCCAGGGAGACGAACTAGGTTTGATGAAACCTTTAGCTAGCAGTTCATCCAGCTGGGTCCTCAACTCCTTCATTTCGGTTGGTGCTAGCCTGTAAGGTGCTCTAGCAATAGGTGCTGCTCCAGGGATGATATCAATCCTGAATTCCACTTGTCTATCTGGTGGCAAACCAGGTAGATCTTCAGGGAAAACTTCTGGATATTCCGAAATGACGGGAATGTCTTCTATCTTCGGTTTAGGCTCATCAAAAATCACCTGTGCCATGTAGATGACACAACCCTTCTTTAGACATTTTGAAGCCTTGAGCATAGGCACTTGCTCAGGCAATCCGTACTGGGTATCTCCCCGAATGGTAAGCGATTCACCAGACGGAGTCTTTATCACCACTTGTTTTCTGTTGCAGACGATTTGGGCCTGGTTATGAGATAACCAGTCCATACCCAATACTAAGTCAAAACCGGCCAATCTAAAGGGAAGTAGAGATAGAGGAAAAGAGTGGTTCTTAATGGATATCACACATCCATCTAGCACGGTGGAGACGGTTTCTATGGTACCATCTGCTAGCTCTACCTCATAATTCACATTTAAGGTTTTGACAGGCATATTCAGCAATTTGCAAAATTTATGATCTACGAAAGACTTATCAGTGCCCGAATCAAAAAGTACCCTTGCAGAGATATCATTTACGAGAAAAGTACCTGTGATCACGTTATCATCCAGCACTGCTTCTTTCGCCTCCATCCTGAAGACTCTAGCATTGTTCTTCTTGGCCTCTTCAGGCTTCTTGGCATATTTAGGGCAGTTGCTTTTAATGTGCCCCTTCTCGTTGCAGTTATAGCAAGTTGCATATTTTATTTTCTTGCAGTCCATGGTCTTGTGGTCCTTGGATTTGCACAACCCGCAAGCATACAACTTCGACTGAGTCTGCGAGTTTGACTCGAGCCTACACTTTCCAAAGTGATGTCTCTTGCAAGTCTTGCACTTGGGCTTCTCACCAGACTGTTGCCCATCCTTCCTTGACTCCGACCCCCTCTTGTTATCACCGTTTCCACGGTGTCTCTTGCTCGACCTCCGTGAAGTTTCATCTTCACGCTTTCTCTTTTCAGCTTCTTTGTTCCTTAGCGATCTTTGTTGGACCGCATCCAGAGTAAGGGACAAAGATATATCGGCTACAGATCGAAAGGTCGCTGGCCGAGAGGCCTTCACGCTTGCCTTTATTTCGGGGGCTAACCCACCGATGAAACGAGCGATTCTCTTTGGCTCCGGGGTTACCAGATATGGAACCAACCGGGACATCGTGTTGAAGCTTGTTAGGTAAGCTTGGCAGTCAAGGTTTGTCATGATCAATGATAGAAAATCGGATTCTATCTTTTCCACCTCATGTTGAGGGCAGTAATTCTCCTTGATGAGAGAAACGAATTCCTCCCATGTCATGCTGTATAGAACAGCCTTTCCCGAGGCCTGAACCAACGACCTCCACCAAGCCAGGGCCTCGCCCTTGAATGATTGAGACACAAACTTTACCACGTCTCTTTCTGCACAGCCGTTGATGTCCACCACGGTGTCCATCTCGTCAAGCCACGTCATACAATCGACCGCTCCTTTCTCCCCAGTGAAGTCTCGGGGTTTGCATGATACAAAGTACTTGTAGGTGCAGCCTCTGGCGCGAGATGCGTCAGTATATACTCTTTCTTGACGGACACTGTTTTCATTGGACGAATGATTATCATTGTCCTTTTTAGGCTTGGACAGCGGTTTACTGTGAGATTTTGAGTGGGTTTTTGGCTTTGAGTGTGGTTTGGATATGGTTCTGCTTCGAGATTCAGTATATTCCTCATATTGTCGATCCAGAGCTGCCTTGACAGCATTATCGACAAGAGCTTTCAACTCTGCGCCCGTCAGATGAACTTGGGCGTTATCATATTCGTCTTCTTTCGAGTGGCTATTTTCCACACTAGGATCAGCCATGGTAACTTGAATCTGTTACAGAAGATAACGAAAATTTTATTTAGGAGTTTATTATGGAATTGTCTTTTATGGCAATTCATTAACCATGGTAAACAGAGACCATATCTGGTTAATTTGTTACTCACTTTTATTTAGGATTTGAATATAACTTATCCTAATTACAAACAATATTGTTAGTGGCATAAAAGCCTAGTCACGAGGATGTTTTTATAATATTAGCCGAGATTACAGAGAATCAAGGTATGAAGGTTTGAACCGTAGTCCTTTTACCCTTTCTGACAGGGAGTCATAGACCACCACTGTCTTTTGTCTTATATGACAATGATTATGTCCCGTAGGCACTACATCACTAATAGATGTTTAATAAGTTTGGCCCGCAGGCACTACATCACTAATGGATGTTTAATAATTGATCATCTTTATTGACGATTTAACCCATGATTTATAAATCATTAATTTGGGCTTTGGAATCCTTAGAAGGATTCTTATATAAGAATGACGCGTGCGATTTTTAACGAATCACCTCTGCCATGAATGTTAACATGATTACAGAGGTTAACTAGAATTCTGAATCTTTTAATCAGGTCTTACCATCTTGGCCGGATCTTATAAAGACACCTGGCTAGGTTTCATTCTTAAGATTCTTTATTTGGGCAGATTTAAATTTAAAAGGAATGATTTTGATTTATTTCATATATAATAACAAAAATGAAATTTATAACATAACATTCCATAAACTTCAAATACGATTACACGCTGCCCTAAGGGAAATTGTAATCGCTCTTAATACTGTAAATTATAACAAATGCGTCGTGGTAAAATGAATGATTCACTCAGTATTTCCCCGCTGACAAAATATTTTTACAACATGTTTCAGGTGACCTACTTTGAATCAAGTACAAGTGCTCTGGAGCACTCCCAAACTTAAAGTAGTGGCTCGAATAAATAAATAAACATGTTTTGTAAAATAAAGGAATTATGAAATTCCTCCACTGTAAATTACGGGGTTTATCCCGAATTATAAATAAATAAAACTCGGGCATTTTCAAGTTTAAACGATCCTGTCAAGACTTCCGCTGTAAAAATAAATACCACGGGTTTTCTGTCCCGCGGCTCCTGGACCGGGTCAAACCGGGCGCGGGGGCCGTGACAGAAAAAGGTGGTATCAGAGCCACTGATTTAGGCCAATTAAGTATTTAGAAATACTTAATTTATCTGATTGCCATTCTGTGAATTTGTGAAACTTTAGTTTACAAAATTTTAACTTAGGATTGTGTGCGTCTTCGTGTGTGCTAATAGCATGAACGAATTATCAGAAGCCCTACAGAATATTTCAATCCATAGTACATATATGGATATCACCAGTATTACTACTGGATACCAGGCAGATGTGGAGGAGCCTATGGTATTTAAAGTCCAACCTCATGAAAAACCTAAAGTAGTGAAAAAGAGACATAGGTGGGCAGGTTGGAGGCGTGTACGCAGGAAGAAGCCAGCAACACAGAAAACCATGAAAAAGGAAGACCCAAAAGATAAAAGAAAGGGAATAGAAACTGGGGAGAGTTCCAGGCAAAACCAGGAACCACTATCTTGGGAAGAAGAGCTGGACCGTAAACTATCACTAGGTGACATCATCGGACCTACCAATGAAACTCTCTTTAACTACCCAACAGAAGCCCTACTGCCTGTTAACTTAGAACCTGCCATTCCAGACCCTATTATGCACCCTAGACCTTTACCAGGAGCATTAGAGGAGTGGTGGACTGCCGACTGGCAATTCCAGAATATTATGAATAGCCCTAACACTTTTCTCCCTCAATTCGACCCGGAACCTATACCAAACCTACCAATGAGTAACGAAAACTTAGCTGAACTCCGCCACTATGGCGAGGAGCTGGTGGATGCCGGAAATAGGATTCGGGAGGTAGGAGAGCAGATCTCCTGGAAATACAACGAGAGGGAACGTCGTTTCTGAAAAGCCAGTTAACAGGGATTGCAGGAGGTGGTGTGGTTGTAATGTATAATACTAATAAATAGTAAAATATAAATCTTGTAAAATAGTCTAAAAATAAAACGTTGTAAGATAACCAGTGTGTACGGACGCATACTATTAAAACTATATAAAATCGAATAGTCGCAAAGTCGACAGTTTTGGCTGTACATGTTTGTGTAATTATTTGTTTCCTTATTTGTCCTTTCATATTAATTGACTACTTGTTAATGTACAGAATGGGTAAGCAAAAGCTTTCGGATATTTATCATCAACTAGATAGTGCTCAAAAGAATAGGGGAACCTTGTCCCAATTTAATTCCTCAAGATATTCAGTGAATACTAATGAAGGAATATTTATTCGTAAGGCACACTATGAAAACCCACTTACTCCCAAGAAGAGAGATTGGATTATTAGAAAAAGCCAAGAGAAAGTAGGAACGTCCAATTCAAAAGAAGTGGTAATTAATAAGGAAATAGGTAAAAACCCGCCATGGGAAGACGAATTAGATGAAAAGTGGTCAGACCTTTACATGTTAGACACTACTGCAGTGAATCTTGATCCGTAATTAAGATAAGTAGCCAAACCGAGACCAACCATGGTAAATAAATAAGTAAAATGGAATAAAATAAATGCAGGGCGTAATTGTCGTAGTAGTACGTTTTGAATTTCAATGTAATAGATCTATAAGGTTATGTGGTTGCTATTTTAAATAAAGTTTGATTGTACAATGTACTAAAATGTTTGTACTAAATAATAAGTTCATGATTGATATACATCCAGATGGAACACGCTGTTAATGAACCGGTTAATGAAGTTAACCAATCGGAACACAATAACGAGGATCACTTCCTAAATCGACAAGATATAGAAAATATCATTGCTCAGGGAATAGTTAATGCTATTTCAGCTATCATTGCTGCGGTAAAAAGTCCTGTTGAGCCTTCGCAAGCTCACCCTAGTAAACGAACGCACGACGATACTGCTAGTAATAGTATCAATGGAGGCGGTAATAATAATAACGGAATTCAAGCCCCGATACACAAAAGGATGAAAGCTGCAACACCTGGTTGCACTTACAAGGAATTTATTGCCTGTAAACCTGTGGAGTTCGCAGGTAATGAAGGGGCGACTGCGGCACTGCGATGGTTAGAGAAAACCGAGGCAGTGATCAAAATAAGTAAATGTGCTGAGGAAGATAAGGTCATGTATGCTTCGCACCTTTTCAAGGAGGAAGCGTTAGAATGGTGGAACACGATATTACAAGCTAAGGGAAGTGACGTGGCCTATGCCATGAGTTGGGAAGAATTTAAGCAATTGATAGAAAGAAAATTCTGTCCCGAATATGAAAAAGAACAAATGGCAAACAAATTCCTAAGCCATCGAATGGTGGATGTGGACTGTCGAGGGTATACTTCAAAATTTCTTGAGTATGCCAGGATTGTACCTACTCTGGCTTCGCCGGAACCGGTACTTATCTCTCGCTATATTTGGGGTTTGATTAGCGAGATTCGTGACATTGTTAAAGCTGCTAGGCCTCGCACGATTGACGATGCGGTAGAGTTAGCCAACACCTTAACTGACGGCCTGGTACGCACTCGAGAAGGAAACAGAAAGAAGGATTTGGCTCAGAAAATTACCCAAGGATTTCGTGTGGGTAATAATAGCAATTTCAAGAAAAGAGGAACCGGGAAATTATACACTCCGCCGTTCTGCAGGAACTGCAGAAAGAAGCATTTTGGAAGATGTAATGAAACCTATAACGTTTGCAAAGTTGCAGGACATCGTGAAGAAAATTGCAGAAAGAAGACAACAGTCTGTTTCAACTGCGGAGAAACCGGACATTTCAAGACAGAATGCCCTAAACTGGTTAAACCAGCAGACAACAAGGCTAAACCTGCAGAAGGAACTACTAAGAAGAATGCAAGAGCCTTTCAATTGACTACTCAGGAAGCTGAACAAATTCCTGACGTCATAGCTGGTACGTTCTTAGTTCACAATGTATGCAAAAGTATTATTTGACTCTGGTGCAAACCAAAGTTTTATAAATACTTTGTTCTGCCAAGCTCTTAATTTACCTTTAACCAACCCTTAGGCAGACTTTCACAGTCGAAACGGCAGATGAAAATTCTGTTAAAATAAATAAGGTTTTGCGAGAAGGAAAAATAGAGCTCTTAGGCCATAAATTTTCTGCAAACCTATTACCTATGAATCTAGTCGGATTCGATGTTGTATTAGGAATGGATTGGTTAATAGCCAACCATGCTCGAATTCTCTGTGATAAAAATTCAATAGAAATCCATACCCCCACAGGAGAATTAGTAACGATTACCAGAGATAAGCCACAAAAGCCACTGAAATTTATTTCAGTAATGAAGTTGGCCAGTTATTCAAGAAAACAAGGAATAGTATATATGGTTTCGGTAGTTGTTAATACCAAAAATAAGAAACTGGAGGATATTCCGATAGTATCAGAATACCCAGATATCTTTCCAGAAGACCTACCAGGATTACCACCCGATAGGGAGGTAGAATTTAGAATTCATCTAATTCCAGGAACTGTACCGATAGCCAAGGCACCCTATCGGTTAGCACCTACTGAAATGTTAGAATTAAGGAAACAGTTAGATGAATTACTAAATAAAGGGTTTATACGACCAAGTTCCTCTCCATGGGGAGCTCCAGTATTGTTTGTAAAGAAGAAAGACGGATCGATGAGAATGTGTATCGACTATAGGGAATTAAACAAAGTTACAATTAAGAATCGATACCCATTACCTAGGATTGATGATCTTTTTGATCAATTGCAAGGAGCTAGATATTTTTCTAAGATAGATTTGCGCTCCGGATATCATCAATTGAAGGTACAAGAAGAAGACATACCTAAAACTGCTTTCAGAACTAGGTATGGACATTACGAGTTTACAGTCATGCCCTTCGGATTAACAAATGCTCCGGCAGCATTTATGGACATGATGAATAGAATCTGTAAACCGTATTTGGATAAATTTGTAATCGTTTTCATCGACGATATACTTATTTACTCCAAAAGTCGGGAGGAACATTGTGAGCACCTGCATGCACTCTTAAATTTGTTAAGAAAAGAAAAGTTTTATGCCAAATTCTCGAAGTGTGAATTTTGGTTACAGGAATTGCAATTCTTAGGACACATGGTGAATCACGAAGGTATTCACGTAGATCCCTCCAAGATTGAAGCTATCACCAAATGGAAGGCCCCGCAATCGGCTACGGAAGTTAGAAGTTTTCTAGGATTGGCTGGATATTATAGACGCTTTATTAAAGATTTTTCTAAGATAGCAGTTCCATTAATTAAGCTAACCTGTAAAGCCGTAAAATTTGAATGGGGACCTAGACAGGAGGAGGCTTTTAGGATTTTAAAGCAAAGGTTAACAAATGCCCCAATCTTAGCATTACCAGATGGAACAGAAGATTTTGAAGTCTACTGTGATGCTTCTATGCTAGGATTAGGATGTGTGTTAATGCAACGCAAAAAGGTAAATGCGTATGCCTCAAGGCAATTGAAAAAGCACGAGGAAAATTACACGACTCACGATTTAGAATTAGGAGCAGTAATTTTTGCCCTTAAGATTTGGAGACATTATCTGTATGGAAATAAGTCTTGATTGAGACTGATTATTTGGTTAGATGATCTTGTTAGTCCAGTCTGGAACTATTTAGGTTATTCTAGGTTGTTTATCTGCTAGGTTTTTGGTCTAAATCTTGAGATTAGAGATAATCCAGGTTTAATCAAATTAATTAAAATCAACTGAGTAAAGTGTGCATCCTTTTTTGGCAACTCTAGGGAATTGCTAGGTTATTATCTAGACGTTGTTTCAGTTTGGGTGACCGATAGCTCGGATCCAACTATATATTCGCGTTTAGGGTTTTCTAGATTTTCAATTATTTAGCAGGTTTAGATTCATGACTAGAGGATTTTAGCACCGCATTTGCCATTAATCTGATAGTCGTGAGATCCAGTATCGATAGATCGAGTCGTTTCCAGTTTAGCACTTCATCACTCTGTTCCATCTTCTATTTTGGTTAATCATCCTTCGGTGGAGGTTTTCTGGGTAGATTCGGAGCTTTAGCCATTAGTCAGGACTAGAGGTCATAGGGATTCGAAACTTGAGTAGTTCTTTCTCATCATTATCTGTTTCCAGTCAGTTCACCATCTTGCTTGCTTGCTATGTTCTCTTGTTTACTTGCTTTAGTAGAATTAGAAAAATCCCTAAATCACAAATCAAAATTTGGCTAGTATTCGACAGAGGTTTGTAATTGAAAGTTCGCCCATAGTGTCCACAAATTGATATTCGGTCTTGCCATCCACACTACACTTGCAGTTTGTGTGTGGTTTAGGCTGGTGATTCCCATTTCAAAACTTGTCTGAAATTAGTATACACACTTTTCACACATTAGTTTCACTCACATTGTTATTTGAGGGTTACTTAGAGGCTTACAAGTACATATAATGGAGGCATATGGCCCTCAAATTTCTGGAACATAACCTCAACACAAGCCCCTTAACATATAAGTTAGTTGATGACTTGGTTTAGTATATAAAAGTTTCAAAAACAAAGTTACGGATCATAAAAGTTGAAGGTACATATTTGGGCAAAAAGAACTGAACATGAGGCAAAGAAGATGGATGGAAATTTTAAGCGATTACGACTGTGATATCCAATATCACGAAGGAAAGGCAAATGTAGTTGCAGATGCCTTAAGTCGTAAATACCGCGAAAAACAAAAGCGAGTTCGTGCTCTTAGATTAAATCTACAATTAAATTTAACGGAACAATTAAGGAATGTTCAAACCACAGCAATCAAAGATGATGTTGAAGAAATGAAAGGACGAATAAAAGAATTAGAGCAAGGAGCTGATGGAATTTGGAGATTCCATAAGACAAGGATTTGGGTACCTAAGCGAGGAGATTTAAGAAATAAGATTTTAGAAGAAGCCCATAAATCTAGATATACCATGCATCCTGGAAATAATAAGATGTACCAAGATTTAAGAAATAATTTCTGGTGGATAGGTATGAAAAAGGACATAGCTAGTTATGTATCTAAATGTCTTACTTGTTCACAAGTTAAGGCAGAACACCAGAAACCTTCAGGGTTACTTAAACAGTTAGAGATGCCTGTTTGGAAATGGGAACTGATAACTATGGATTTTGTTACTAAGTTACCCAAAACCAGAAAAGGTAATGATGCGATTTGGGTAATTGTGGATCGATTAACCAAGTCAGCTCATTTTCTTCCCATGAAAGAACTTTCACCATGGAAAGATTAGCAAAATTATATGTGGATGAAGTAGTATCCCTACATGGAGTCCTACTCTCTATTGTATCGAATAGGGATAGTCGTTTCACCTCATACTTCTGGACAAGTTTCCAAGAAGCCATGGGTACTCGATTAAATTTAAGTACAGCTTATCATCCCCAAACAGACGGACAAAGTGAAAGAACCATTCAAACCTTGGAAGACATGCTTAGAGCATGTGTAATAGATTTTGGTGGAAATTGGGATGATCATTTACCCTTAATTGAATTCTCCTATAACAATAGTTATCATGCAAGCATTGAAGCTGCCCCGTTTGAAGCACTGTATGGACGCAAGTGTAGAACTCCAGTTTGTTGGGCAGAAATAGGAGAAAGTCAATTATCAGGACCTGAGATTGTGCAAGAGACCACCGACAAGATAACGCAAATCAAAGAAAGACTAAAGACAGCTCGAGATCGCCAGAAGAGCTATGCAGATAATCGCCGCAAGCCGCTAGAGTTTCAAGTCGGAGACAAGCTACGTTTGAAAGTTTCTCCTTCGAAAGGAGTAGTACGGTTCAGAAAGAAAGGAAAACTAAGTCCAAGATACGTAGGACCATTCCCAGTAATCCAGCGAATAGGACCAGTTGCTTATCGTTTACAACTACCAGAAGAGCTAGCTGGAGTACATGATGTATTCCATGTATCCAACCTCAAGAAATGTCTATCTGACGAATCCCTGGTAGTACCTCTCCAAGATGTACAAGTAAATGAAAAGTTGAAGTTTGTTGAAAAACCACTTCAAATAGAAGATAGAAAGATAAAGTTTCTCAAGCACAAGCGACTGGTGCTAGTTAAGGTCAAATGGGATTCAAAAAGAGGACCTGAATATACTTGGGAACTGGAATCAGAGATGAAGCCAAATATCCACACTTATTTCAATAAATCTCGAGGACGAGATTTTAATTAAGGTGGGGAGGATGTAAGGACCTTCAAAAATGCCCCTAATTTATCCATACGTGAAAACCCAGAACCCTAAAACCCTAACCAGTATGAAAAACAAAGAAAAACAAGAAATTGGGTTTTAGGCGGGCCGCGTAAGGGATAGCCTAACCTTACGCGGGCCGCTACAACTTATCAATCAACCGGATAAGTATTTAAGAACTTCAGACGGGCCGCGTAAAACTTAAAGGATGTTTACGCGGGTCGCATCAACTTGAAATCTATCCGGATACCTATTTGGGCCACGTACAGCCCACCTGTCAAGCCTAGCCCATGACCAATCAACCCTATGCCTAGACTAGGCGGCCTCGCGGGCCGCGTAAGGTTTCACTTATGTTTTACGCGGGCCGCGAGAACACCAATTTCAGGCTATAAATAGCCTGTGCATGGGACTTTCATTCCGTGCTCATAATTTCGATCAAAAAACGAAGTTCTACTGTCAAAATTATAATTTCCATATAGGGAGGTGCTGCCACAATACCGGGTAATAACTCGAACGCTGCTACGATTAAATATCCGATCAATTGAAACTATCCAATGAATGTTTAAGTGTTGCCCGCATTAGGGTTATACTTTGTCATTCGTCGTGATTCCGACAGGATGTTTGGGTGTCGCCCAAATCCGGGCTATACTCTGTTATTCGTTGCGAATCCGCTGGATATTTAAGTATCGCACTCTGTCATTCGTTGTGAGGGTATTATCTCGTGAGTTATCGTAAATGTTGCATTAGTTACTAACCTGGTTCGTGTGCATTGTTCTTTAAACTAGGTTATTCGGCTTATCAGTAGGCTAAACCCTGCCCGTATAAACTTGCAATGTGAGTCATTCTCTTTTTTTTTATTAAATTACTTTCAAAACCCTATTTGCTTTCCAGTTATAAATACAGGGATTAAGTCTTTGCAAATCTTAAAGTTACTGGCAGTAAGTGGGGTATTGTGCACATTACTGTTGTTTTTATCAGTTTAGGTGGGCGTACCTAAATCATGATACATGTCACTTTTAGGTGAACGGACCTAATTAGTGATATACGTCACTTTTGGGTGAACGGACCCAATAGTGATATGACCACAGTCATAGATCCGGTCGAATGACAACTGGACCAGATAATTATAAGATAAGGGCAATTGTAATCGCTCTTAATACTGTAAATTATAACAAATGCGTCGTGTTAAGTAAAATGAATGATTCACTCAGTATTTCCCCGCTGACAAAATTTTACAACATGTTTCAGGTGACCTACTTTGAATCAAGTACAAGTGCTCTGGAGCACTCCCAAGCTTAAAGTAGTGGCTCGAATAAATAAATAAACATGTTTTGTAAAATAAAGGAATTATGAAATTCCTCCACTGTAAATTACGGGGTTTATCCCGAATTATAAATAAATAAAACTCGGGCATTTTCAAGTTTAAACGATCCTGTCAAGACTTCCGCTGTAAAAATAAATACCACGGGTTTTCTGTCCCGCGGCTCCTGGACCGGGTCAAACCGGGCGCGGGGGCCGTGACAGCTTTACCAGATAGGCAACATGCGAGGGGATCGAAAAGCAATGGTGGCAGTTACTTCAAGTGAATGGCACAAAAGACTCGGTTCTTATCGAATGGCAAGCTATCCCGTATTTGTTCCATAAAAGTTTCTAGTTTGAGTGATTCTTTTTGTGATTCTTGTAATAAAGCAAAGATAACTAGATTACCTTTTCAAGCAAGTTCGATTAAAACAAGTGAACCTTTTGAAACGATTCATTGAGATATTTGGGGGGGGGGGTTATAGAACCTTTTCACTCACAAATGGGAACTATTTTCTCACAATAGTCGACGACTATAGCCGGGCCGTATGGGTGTACATGTTAAAACACAAGCATGAAGCGAGTGATCACTTGATAAGTTTTTACAATTGGGAGGCAACTAAGTTTAAAAGGGGCATAAAATGTGTTAGATGTGATAATGGTGGTGAATTTGTTTCAAACTGCATGAAGAAATTTTATAGTGACCAAGGGATCGAACTCGAAACTACGTGTGCACACACTCCACAACAAAACGGGGTGGTGGAAAGAAAGCACAGGCATCTTCTCGAGATTTCCCGGGAACTACGTTTCGAGGCAAACTTACCGATTCGCTTTTGGGGGGAATGTGTCTTGACTGCTGCTTACATCATCAATCGATTGCCATCAAAGGTTCTTGACAACAAAACACCCTACGAAAGGATCTTTGGCAAAGAACCATCATATGAGCACATGCGTGTTTTCGGTTGCCTAGCTTATTTTTGGAACACCGAAACTAAAGGAGACAAGTTTGCTCCTAGAGGTAAACCTGGGGTGTTTGTAGGCTATCCATTCGGTACGAAAGGATACAAAGTTTTCGACTTAGAAAAGAAGAACGTAATTGTTAGCAGAGACATAAAATTTTTTGAGGCCACCTTCCCTTTTACGAGTGGAACCGATGATGTTAACATGCATGACAAGGAAATAATGGTCGAGTCAACTAAAAAATTTGTCAACGAAACTGGTGGGTACGAGGACCCTATGACCGAAGCTCACCAACAAAATATTCAAGTTAATAACGAAGCCCATGAGGCGTATGATGTTGGGCCTGAGCAGTTTCAAGAAACAAATGAAGATGGCTTTGAGACGTCACCGCCCAGCCCAGTTGCACCACAGCCCAATCATGCTGAAACTGACCAAAATGAAGAAGAACCGGCCCATGTCAAGAATTCCATTCAGTGGCCCCAAAGGTCCAGAACACAACCGGCTCGGCTACGAGATTTTCACGTAAAGCTCCCCCTTTCAATCAATGCCTCACTCTCGAACTCCAATCCAGGTTCCTAGACACAACATCCCTTAGCTAATTATATTTCATATGACAACTTTTCTAACACTCACAAAGCTTTTCTCACCGCCATCACATCACATGATGAGCCAAAGAACTTTTTTTCAAGCATCACAGGATAAAAGATGGCGTGAAGCCATGCAAAAGGAAATCAGAGCACTTGAACGGAATGGAACGTGGACTCTCGAGCAGTTGCCCGCTGGGAAAAGAGCCATTGATTCCAAATGGGTATACAAGGTCAAGTACAAGCCGAACGGAGAAGTCGAACGGTATAAGGCGAGATTGGTTGCGAAGGGTTATACCCAAATGGAAGGAGTAGACTATCACGACACCTTTGCACCCGTAGCGAAGCTTGTGACCGTGAGGACATTGCTCACCTTGGCAGTGAAGAAAGAATGGGTGATCCACCAACTCGATGTAAATAACGCCTTTTTACACGACGATCTTGAAGAAGAGGTCTATATGAAGCTTCCGCAAGGTTTTTCCAATGGGTCAGAAACGAGAGTTTGTAGACTTCGAAAGTCGCTGTACGGTTTGAAACAGGCCTCGAGAAACTGGTATCACAAATTTACTCATGCGTTAGTTGAAATGGCTTTCAAGCAATCAAGGGCTGACTATTCTCTTTTCATTTACAAACATGATCACGTGTTCGTCGCTGCCCTAATTTACGTAGACGATGTGATCATAGTTGGGAACGACATGAAGATGATACAACACACTAAGTCTCAACTGGATGAAAAGTTTAGTATAAAAGACTTGGGAGCTTTGAAATATTTTCTAGGTATCGAAGTGGCACGAACTAAAAATGGTCTTGTACTAAGTCAAAGGAAATATACCCTTGATATCCTAGAAGATAGTGGAATGATGGGTTCAAGGCCTAGTCCCTTTCCCATGGAACAGAACCTTAAACTTGATGAAGGCAAAGAAGAGGAGAAAGTTGAAGCTAATGAGTATCGTCGACTAGTCGGACGTCTCCTCTATTTGCAAGCAACCAGGCCCAACATAACCTATTCTGTAAATGTGTTGAGCCAGTTTGTCTCGGACCCGAGACGAAACTATATGAATGCAGCGATCCGGGTACTTCGGTATCTAAAGTCGACTCCCGGCCAAGGAATTTTATTACCGAAGGAAGGAGGGACTAAACTGGTGTCATTGATGTGTGTAAAATTCAACATATAAATCACATCAATTAAGGCATAAAACTAACCCTTTTTAAGTACTAATGTTGGAAAAAGAGTGTTTTTGTCTTTCTTTTGTATTTTCAGGATGAAATGAGCTCAAAATCACAAAAGAAGCAAAAAGACAACTAATTCTAGCATAAATACAAGAAAAGGAATAAAAGTAGACTGCCCGGACCCTCAACGGCACCCCCCAAGGCAAAGAAGAGAAAACAGAAGACTGAACACGCCCCGTGTCCAGCGGACACGGGGCCGTGCCCAAGAAGCAGCAGAAAAGACAAACTAGTAGAAGCTTCCATTGCCCACCACGGGGCCGTGTCCAGCGGGCACGGGGGCGTGGTGAAAGTACAGCAGGCACATTAATTGTAATTGCGAATTACAATTAATGAAGAGAGAGAGTGTCAGACGGGCACGGGGGCGTGTCCAGCGGACACGGGGCCGTGCCCAGCCTTCTGTTCAGCCTATAAATAGGGGTGCTTGGTTTCATTCCATCTCATCCCTTGGCACACCACCTCTCTCACACTCCATCCACCACCCACCACCACCATAACACCATCATCCACCACCATCATCCATTGTCCATCGTAGAGTGTGTGAGTCGTCTCGGGATCCAAGATTGATCGTAAGAGTTCTTGACAATCAAGGCCATGTTTGCCTAAGTCTCTTACATCACTTGGTGAAGACAAGTGTTTAGTATAATACTTTTTATTTTTTTATCTTTTGCACTTTTTATTTGGTTTTGTATTAATGACTTTAATAACTAGTTACTTATGTTGAAGGTGATCTTTCCTTATCGTTTGTCCGTGGTGTCTTGGCGTTATTTTACTGTCTATATAAAATAAAAGATTTTCACCATTCATATCTCCACGGTCTATATGGAGGTATGTTGGCTACCTGGTCGGGGGTTAAAGGAACGGTTTGGTAAGGGTCTTGCCCTTGTTCAGCGTTTAGAGGTCCTGCTTGGGACCTGGGTCAAATTTAGTAGGATCTCCTTCAATGCCCATAGGTGTTGGATGGCGGGGATCCAAACTCTTTGACCCCCTCATAAGTTAACTACTATTAATACTATAACCCGGCTATTTAGGACTGTATCCCTGCTGACTCAGACTACTTAGCCGAGGGTAACGTCACCGCCGAAAGCGGGGCCTACCACAATTTGCATTAATAACTTAATTCATTATCTTTCAATAATCCGACCCTTTAGGATTGTATCCTTGCTGACTCAAACTACTGGGTTGAGGGTAACGTCGCCTTCAAAAGAGGGGCCTACTACAATAACTAAGATAATCTCTTAAACAAGTGCAAAAGTGCGAAAATAATCAAAGGTTATACTAACACACGTGTCGGATCCAAGTGATTCATCTTGTCTATCTGTTTTTATTTTATTTTATTTTTCAGCATTTAGTTAGTTTTTATTTTTCTTAGTTTAAAACATTTTTCTCACTTTTTGATTTGATTAGACGTTGAGGATAAACCGGTATTAAAAGCTCTTGTGTCCTTGGACGACCTCGGTATCTTACCAACACTATACTACGTCCACGATGGGTGCACTTGCCCATATGTGTGTTTAGTGTTAGTGAATATCGTGTTTTATAAATTTAAAACTTGGCTAAAAGTGTAAAAAGGGCTTAAATATACATCTAAAATATAACACACTTCACGCACATCAGTCATATTGTGATTCCGATTGGTTGGGATGTCCTTTAACAAGAAGATCTCGAACAGGATATTTGTTATTGTTGGGAAGTGCACCGATTTCATGGAAGTCGAAGAAACAGTCGGTGGTGTCCAGGTCGTCAGCCGAAGCAGAATATAGGGCCATGGCCATCGCTGTTAGCGAGCTGTTGTGGGTGCGTTCGCTTTTGAATGAACTAAATGAAACTGTCACAGAGGGAACAATATTGTTTTGTGATAATCTAGCTGCCAAACATATCGCGAATAATCCAGTTTTCCACGAGCGAACTAAACATGTTGAAATGGATTGCTATTTTGTGCGGGAACGGGTGGACTCTAAGGAAATTTGGCCGGTTCACATTGACAGCAAGCAGCAGATTGCAAATCTTCTTACCAAACCATTGGGGGCACAACGTCTTCAGACTTTACTCGTCAAGCTGGGCATGCAGAATTTACACGCTCCAGCTTGAGGGGGAATATTGGAAGCAACAAACCGAATCTGATCCATTCAAAGAGTCATGACCCGTGCATGAGTTTGCATGAGATAAACCTTATCCTTTTTATTAGTTTTTTTAATCTGTTTGCTTTCCTTTTATCTTTGCAAAATCTTAGGATCTAGTAGGTTCTTTTTCATGTATTTAATCAATGTTTTTGGATTATGAATAAATGAAGAAAAGGAGTTGTTCCCTCTGATTACCAAATTTTACATGACCAGATTGAATGTAATTGTAACTTACGATTCAATTTTCGTATTGAATGATATTGAAGATGCGAATTGAATGTTTGCTAATCTTCGTTGCTAGTCTACCATATTCTTTACATACGCCCACACTCTATTTGGTTATAGTAAAATATTTGATCTTAGGGGCTGTTTGGTAGCCTCTGAATGGTCATTAAGAGGCCACCTCTTAATGGAACTATTAAGAATTTTACCAATGAGAAGGTAGAAGAATGTGACATGTGATGATTTACCATTCAGATGTTACCTCTTAACCATTCAGACTTGAGGTTACCTCTTATTCATTCAGAGGTTTTAAACCATTAAGAGGTAACATCTGAATGGTCATTAAGACGCTACCAAACAACCCCTTAATGATATTTAATAGGCAAATTGGATTTAAATAATCCCAACTCACTGTTATTGGCCAATAATAATTCCAACTCATTTAATCACCAATAATAATCCGAACTATTCACTTTTGTTTGTAAAATACTCCCAGTTAAAAAAAACACTAACTAGGTTAAAAATTTGCTGATGTGGCTTGCCACATCACCTGCCACATCAGTTGCCACGTCATCAAAAAATGCCACGTAGACTGCCACATCAGCTGCCACGTCCTCAAAAAATGCCACATCAACTGCCACGTCATATGACACATCAGCTAAAAGGGCCACATCAGCAAATTTTTAACCTAGTTAGTGTTTTTTTAACTGGGAGTATTTTACAAATAAAAGTGAATAATTCGGATTATTATTGGTGATTAAATGAGTTGGAATTATTATTGGCCAATAACAGTGAGTTAAGA
The DNA here is from genome assembly GCF_002127325.2 of Helianthus annuus. Taxonomy (NCBI): domain Eukaryota; kingdom Viridiplantae; phylum Streptophyta; class Magnoliopsida; order Asterales; family Asteraceae; genus Helianthus; species Helianthus annuus. The sequence goes on from NC_035445.2 coordinate 125,494,167, forward strand.
TTATTTAAATCCAATTTGCCTATTTAATATTTCAGGTTTGTCTCCATTACTCTTCTTGAATGATACGATTCATCTTCACCTGTCAAAGGGTCTTCCATTTTAGCATCAAATACGAGTTCTATCTCCATTACTCATCCTGCAAGTGCAACAAAACAACCACAACAAGTTACCGGTATGCATTTCATGAACCCCTCCCTCCAATCATGAAACTTGTTGAGATTATCCGCGGTCCGGATACGTTAATGAAATGTTCAATGCTACAAAAACTTTGGCAGGGAGGTTTTAACTGTTTATTGTTAAATTGTTGCTGTCAAATGTAACTTCTAAGCCCTTTTTTTCAGCTTGGTTTACTGTTGTGTGTTACAAAAATTACAGGTTTGAACAAATAGTTGTTCGCTTACAGGATTATGTGGGCTTCAGTGTGAACCAGATACAAATGGCAATGATTAAAGAAGCCTTTCACGCATACGTTGTATACTGGAGTTGCAACAGAGGAAGACATTGATGCAGGGATGAGGTTTGGAACTGATCAGCTAATGGGCCCTTTAGAGCTGCATACTTTATTGGGCTTGATGTATGTTTGTCCATATTGAAAGTTCTACATCTTGGGCTAGGGGATGCTAAATACGCTCTCTGTCCTCTCAGTTACCTTTCTCGGCAACCAAGAAACGAGTAACACGACAAGCTGTGTCTGACATATTGCTTTTTCGACACATCCATGTTGATATCACTCTATATGATCCAGTTAATATTCAGTTAAATACAAAAATTGCATTGTCCATCTCTATGTCGTATAAATTAGGAAACAACACTTTTAGAGCAAAGTTACCAATCCATTTGTCCTTCTCTATGTCGTATTTGTCCTCATAGTGCTAGATCTACTTCTGATATTTTGACTTGATTATTATTTAAGTCTTAGGTTTTTTTTTTTCATGAGGTGTTGACCCATTTACTTATAAATGAGTTGATTTAAGTTGCGTTTCTTATCTCTAATAAGTCGAGTAAAATTTCTATCTTAAAGGGAAAACTGTGGTTTACATGGATTGAAAATTGCCAAAAATAAAAGTCTATTAGACTGTGGGGTATGGGGCTTGGGTTAGGGCGTGGGTTGGCTGAAAACGCCCAAGCCACTACCCCAGGTGGGCTTGGGTTGGGGCGTAGCCCAAGGGGCGGGAGTTTAAAGCCCGGCGTGGGGCGGGTCTATCGGTATGACATGGCGGGTTCTCCTTGGCCAAGCCAAACTAGCCGTTGGGCTAGCCGTTGACCAACGGCTATGTTAAAAAAAATTATTTTTTCACTATAAAACTGACACTTCTATTCCTTTTTTTTACCACATTCAACCACAATACACTCCACATCTTCTATAATTATCACTATTCACATTCTACAAAACGAAAAAGGGCCGAAATTCGGAAGAGCAAAGAAGCTAGGAATGCCCTGAAACAAAGACGAGATGATATGAAATTTCTAGTCTAGCCCATTGATCACCTAGAGGGTGAAGAATTGGAACTAATGTTGGAGATGAGAGAAGAGATAAAAAAAAAATATAAGCGCTAGGAATTTTTTTATGTAATTTTCTTTATTTAAAAAACATTAAAAATTTTAAATTTTTTGTTTTAAAAAATATAGAACAGCCATTTGCGCTGGCCACGCCCCAAACCCCCGCCCCACCATACCGTCTTCAATGTGGGTCAGCCCAGCGAAGCCCCCCAAACCACGTGTCAACCCATACCCCAAACCCCCGTCCCACTATACCCCACGGTCTTACAATGCATGCGACCTTTGTAATCACTTTAGTTACACATTTATATGATTTCTACAAAATGTTATTGTCATTATAACGATCATAAAACATGTACACAACTGTGTTGGCATTAAGAGTCAAAAATTAAAAGAGCACTAGCCTGGAGTAAAAAAATGCACTGTAAAGGATTTTTTTTTAGCCAGCCTTTTCAATATAAAAAGAGTACTGGTCTAGAGTAAAAAATGCAAGTTTTCATTTTTGGTATTTTAGGCCATCGTCCTTGAGATCAAACAGCCAATACCAAAAAAAAAAAAATACACCTAAATTGTTAGATTTTAACTAAAATTCAAATGACCCACTTCGAAACAGATTGATTATAAAACTTCATAACCGAAGCTTAGTTTCGGTTTGGTTAAAGCCCAAATCCGTACTAGAGCCACCTCATCGCGTGGGCACCCTATAACTCACCATCCTATATTGTGTATCACGTCGCATAGCGCGATCACGCTACTAGAGCCGCCATTGTGAATTGATATATTACTTGCCTTCGCAAATTGGTATAAAAATAAATTGCTTTAATCCTGTCACGCAACGCGCGTCAAAAAAACATAAATACCCGCAGCAACGCACGGGCATTCCCACTATTTCTAATTATTAAAGGATGGAGAGTATGATAAACTTAATTTACCAGTTAATTAACCATGACTTAGTTGGTTGGACAATTAGAAAGGATTGATTATAAATTCGATAATAATTCATATGTACAGGCGTTGAAGAAAAAATAAAAACAACTTATCTGTTTGGTTTCATTAGGATTTAGATTTCAAATATTTATTATTCTATTTTATTTAGAAAACAAAGAATTTGTGTTTATATAAGTTGCCCTTTTTATAACCCAAATATCTAGGGATGTGCAACGGTTCAAAACCGAGCCGAGTCGAACCGAAACGGAACTGTTTAATGTTAAAAATAAGAACCGGAACCGAACCGTATTTTAACGGTTCCGGTTCGGTTTAGAACCGGATTAAACGGTTCTTGTGGAAACGGTTCTCGCTGGAACCGGTTGTTAATTAAATCCTAAAATTAATAATTCAATACAAATCAATCTAATCATTCAAAACATATAAGTAAGAGTTGCAACATTCAAGTTCAAACCATCTAAAATAAAAGTAGCAACAATAAAACGAACTCTAAATAAAACAATTCCAACCATTGGTGTTAAAAATTAAAACGAACATCTTCAAACTTCATTTGATCTTCATCATCTCAATCTTCTCATAAACATCTACATAAGACTAAGTCTTTAACAAAAAAATTTCTTAGTTTTCTTTTCTCTTCCAAATACAAGTCTAGCATATCACGGGTCACGGTGAAACGTGAAGGGACATTAAAATTAGGGCATAAGGCTTCCATAAACTCCCTAAACCCTGGTCGTTCGACAAACGAGAACGAAAGCTCATCTATAATAATCATTTTAACTAATAAATTTCTAACCTTAATCGGGTCAAACTTCCATGTTCTCATCATACCTTGGCCATCATCGGTTTTGTTAAAAACCAAGTTAGGTTAATCTCTTCCTTGGTTAGCTGGATTCTTTTCGCAGCTTTTGTAAAGCTTATTCATTGATGATGTCCCGTTTTTACCAAACAATTCTTTTACACAGTATTTGCATTTTCCTTTTCTATTGCCTTCCTCGTCATAAAATTCATCAAAATGTTTCCAACATTCACCTTTGATCTTCCTTTTCCTAGTTATCATTCTTATATTCCCGGTTTGCGTTTCATCAGTGGTTTCGTTTTCCTCAGTCTCATCATTAGAAACATTTTTTGTATGATCCATTTATTGTACAAACCTGCAACTAATATGCAACACAATCAATTTGTAATGTTTCAACATGAATATATAATGTATACTAGATGCATCTTTTGATTTTGCACTAATCTTTTCCTATGGCCCCACGTAGGGTTGTAAACGAACCGAACGAACACGAACAAGGCCATGTTCGTGTTCGTTCGTTAAGGAAATTAGCATGTTCACGAACGCATACCGAACATAAGTTTATGTTCGTGTTCGTTCGTTAAGGAAATTCAGTTGTTCAGGAACAGTTTGTAAACACTGGTCTCGAACACAAACAAACGCAAACGAACATTTAAATTGAAAATAAAAAAAATAAAAACATCGTTATCCTTAAACATTGATATAAGTAGTTAAATACAACCATCAAATGATAAATCAAAATACAAGAAGTCTATTAGACCACCAAACGATGAATCAAGTTTAACTAATTTAGACATAATTAGCCTCAAAAATGTCTTAGAATGTCCAAATTTTAGCTAACTTAGAAAAAATAGGATTTCAAGTTTTCAATATGTTTAGATAAAAGGTTTATTATTTATTATTTTTTTATATAATCAAACGAACACGAACGAACGTAAACGAACATATTACCGAACGTTCACGAACGTAGTCGAACGAACGAGACCTGTGTTCGTGTTCGTTCGCTAAGCTAACCGAACGAAATTTTTTGTTCGTGTTCGTTCATTAAGCTACCGAACGAACATAAACGAACTTCCCGCCGAACGGTTCACGAACTGTTCGCTGAACGTTTGGTTCGTTTACAGCCCTAGCCCCACGAACTAATCTCTTCCTGTTGTTTTATAAATAACTCAAAGAAACTATATTTATACATATTCATATTAATTTTCGAACACCCTATTTCTTTATAGAAAACCAAACAAACTATATTTTTATACATACTGTGATATTAATTTATGAACACTGTATCAAACTAAAATCACTTTCTTATTTTATTTGCATGTATGAAAGGAAAAAAATGACAATCACCCAAAAAATATATCATGTAGAATAGTGGAACAACGTGCCTGTACTGCTAGGTGTTGATAGAGACCAATCTGTATGATTGCAATTAGGGTTAGGGTCTAGAGATGGAGAAGAATTGGAAGATGAAAGATTGACCGTATTCTAGAATGAATATAAACAGGAGGAAAAAAAATTTAGATGGTCGTATGAAGTTGAAAAGCCCATTAATTAAATAGGGTTTAGAATATTTAAAATCTCAAACGGTTCTAGCGGTTCGTAACCGGAACCGAACCGGGAACCATTTTCACAAAAATTTAAGAACTGGAACCGGAACCTATTTATAAAATTACGGTTCGAAGGTTCGAAGATTCGGTATCATCGGATTGAAGATTGTAGGCTGCTCGGGTTTGGTTTTTTGATTATTATGTGTTTAAAACTCATCCGTACAATGTTTGATTTGGAATTTGAATTAGTTTTTGTTGCTTTGATTATGAGTAGCTAAACTTTTCATTCTACCTAGGTTAGATGAGCTATGATTTGATACTTTGAATGCTCAGTTTTGAATATTTGGTTGAATTGTAATGATTTACGTATTCTTGTTTAATAATTGTTTATGAATATGCGTACTTGTCTTGATTGAGACTGATTATTTGGTTAGATGATCTTGTTAGTCCAGTCTGGAACTATTTAGGCATTCTAGGTTGTTAATCTGCTAGGTTTTTGGTCTAAATCTTGAGATTAGAGATAATCCAGGTTTAATCAAATTAACTAAAATCAACTGAGTAAAGTGTGCATCCTTTTTTGGCAACTCTAGGGAATTGCTAGGTTATTATCTAGACGTTGTTTCAGTTTGGGTGACCGATAGCTCGGATCCAACTATATATTCGCGTTTAGGGTTTCCTAGATTTTCAATTATTTAGCAGGTTTAGATTCATGACTAGAGGATTTTAGCACCGCATTTGCCATTAATCTGATAGTCGTGGGATCCAGTATCGATAGATCGAGTCGTTTCCAGTTTAGCACTTCATCACTCTGTTCCATCTTCTATTTTGGTTAATCATCCTTCGGTGGAGGTTTTCTGGGTAGATTCGGAGCTTTAGCCATTAGTCAGGACTAGAGGTCATAGGGATTCGAAACTTGAGTAGTTCTTTCTCATCGTTATCTGTTTCCAGTCAGTTCACCATCTTGCTTGCTTGCTATGTTCTCTTGTTTACTTGCTTTAGTAGAATTAGAAAAATCCCTAAATCACAAATCAAAATTTGGCTAGTATTCGACAGAGGTTTGTAATTGAAAGTTCGCCCATAGTGTCTACAAATTGATATTCGGTCTTGCCATCCACACTACACTTGTAGTTTGTGTGTGGTTTAGGCTGGTGATTCCCATTTCAAAACTTGTCTGAAATTAGTATACACACTTTTCACACATTAGTTTCACTCACATTGTTATTTGAGGGTTACTTAGAGGCTTACAAGTACATATAATGGAGGCATATGGCCCTCAAATTTCTGGAACATAACCTCAACACAAGCCTCTTAACATATAAGTTAGTTGATGACTTGGTTTAGTATGTAAAAGTTTCAAAAACAAAGTTAAGAAAAACAAGTATGAAAAGTTTACTAAAAAATGTTAGACCGCCCTGTAATATAACAATAAATGATATTATTAAGTACAACTTAATAAAATTATAAAAGTTGTACATTATAACTTGTACTTCATCCTATGAAAGTTGTACATTACTTGGTATAAATATAAGCTTACAATTGTTGCTAACAATTTTAACAGAAAAAAAAAAAAAAGATTTCCTGGTATAAATTCTTCCCCCGAAAACTTTTTTAAAATGAATTGTTTTTTGCATTCAAGATATTTGTTATACTTTGTGCCTGTTTGCAATTTAATTAAACCTGTGTCCTTTGATGCAAAAATAATATATTTTGACTTTTGAGGTCAACTACGAGCTCTAGTTTGAGTACCAAAGTTTCTTCTGGCAAATCAAAACCTTCTCGGTCTCGATATTGTACTCGGTGGATTCTTTGTGACAACCCCATTTCATTCCTTTCGCTATTGTCGCGATCGCATCCACAAAGTAGCTCGATTCCCTGACGATCACGTACCCGTTTGGTCTCAAAATCCGGTCCATTTCCAATAACACGTATTTCATCTCACACCTACACATAAAAGTCAAAGTCAAACATGAGAAACCGAGCCCGTTTATGTAGATGGTACCCTCAACTTGGGCTATGTCCAATGGGCTTAAGCCCGTTAATAATTAGTAACCACCATCTAACACCTTTAATGCAAAGTCAACTTAAAAAGCGAGTTAACTATCATTTTCGTCCCTGTGGTTTGGTGGAAAATACCACTCTAGTCCAATAAAAAAATTTGCGCCAGTTTCGTCCCCTGTGGTTGTTTGGTGGTTTTTGGACTGAAATGACATTTTCCACCAAACCACAGGACGAAAATGACAGTTAACTCCTTAAAAAGCAAAAGTCAAAGTTAACAAAAACCGAAATGCGATAGCTAACCTGTGGCTTTCGGTTGTGAAGAGGCCGTCTACGTGGAGGAGATCGTATGTCCGAGGATATGTTGAGAACGCCTCGCACCTAAAAAAGAGCAAAGAAATAAATTCGTATATAAAACCACACAAGAATTATAGTTCGAATAGGTCGGGTTCGGGTTATGCTTTTTCTCCTTAGGTAATTTATTAAAAAAATTAAATTATATGCTTTTTCAATCATATATGACATAATAATTATGTAATGATCTGAATTTTTTAGTGGAAAAAATATAGAGCATCAACCCAACTCAATCCAACCCGACGCGCTTTATGTTGTAACTTATAATCTCGTTTAAACTTACCAATCGTGGAAAGTTCCGATGAGACCTCGATCAAATACCACGGGGAGTGTATTCGAAGCATACGAAGACACGACATTCATGACCCAAAGTGGATCCTCAACCAAAGCCGCAGCGAAACCACCATAAACCGTATTCATATCCATTACATTTCTGATTTTGTTGGTTCCAAGAGCCGGAAGCAGCTTCTTGTAGTGCTTCACCCGACTCTTCCACTTGCTCTCGTCATGCTTAAACGCGCCATCATTACCGCCACGAACATCAGCCACCCGTTCTGGAGCCACGTGCAATCTTTCGGGCCATTTTGCAATGGACTTCAAGCTAGATTTTTTGTTTTTCGGGTCGGGTACAACGACACAAGGTCTCAACGGGGTGTACCATGCTGAATCAGGCTCGGTCCCGTCATCACATTTTGGCGGGTAGGTGTCGGGAGTGTCGAGTTGTTTATAACAGTTGTTGTCAGTGGATTTTTGCCACACGGCAATATCGTCTTTTTTGTTGTATAACTTAAAGCACATTGATGTTAGTAGCTCTTGTAGTTTATCGTAATCGGATTTTTGTTCTTCGACTGTCGTGTTCCAACCTCTCCAACGGTTCTCGTAGTTTACCGGAGGGCCTGATAGGACCCAAAAGCCTCCGGGACGGAGGATTCGATGTACTTCAAGAAGGTAAATTCCACCTGAACGTCATTTAGACATTTTATCAAACACATGAAGCATATAAATCTTCAATGATAATACACTATTATGTTATCGAGTAAACTAACTTACCGAATTCGGTCCACGGGATCAGGCATCTAGAGCAATGAGCCATATCGAACGAGTTTGAAGGGAACGGAAGACGTTGCGTTGATATGATTCCAAGAATGGCCGGAATCCCACGTTCTAGGGCGAATTGGACTTGCGCCTCGTGATTATCTCTCGGAGCAAGAGAAATTGTAAGAATCCCACGATCGAGTAAGTCACCTCCCCAACTAGCCACCTGAAGACAAAAAAAAAAAACGAATCTGAGCGACGCAGTAGTAAGCGCTCAAGTCCCTCCAATAGAAGCAGGATACCGGTAGGTCCCATGAGTTTTCTGACAACAGGTTCTCATAGTTATCAAAAAGAAAAAAGTAGGAGAAAACGTACCCCACAACCAGTATCAATGGCGGTACGTATAGTCCCGTCTTTCATCCCGGGAATTAAGTTTTGCATTAAATCAACATAAGCACTAACACCATTAGGAAACATGGTACCACCACCAGGGAAGTAGAACTTCTCCCCTTCTTTCCTTAACCAATGCTGGTTAGATTTTTGTTTGTTGATCCAATCATAAGGGACATTCCTAATGTTCATGAAAAAAGTTACATTTTAATTGAGTTGAAGTTTCATAATAATAAAAAAAAAAAAAAAAAAAGATTGATAGAGATGGAATGTTTACCTGTACCAACATTCATTTTTGCTCTTTGGCCATCTGATTGGCTCCTTGTAGCCATCGGGCGGTGGTACTAGACACTCTTTTCGGTCGAAAGCTGGTGGACAGTGGCGTTCCATGAATGTAAGCCTGTGTCGTCCGTATTTCATCCATCTCTGTCGTCGATCAAAAGTCAAAACCATACAATTTTAACTAATTTGCCTACATGTGTCAATTTTCGACAAAATAAGTAGGTTCCGGGTTGTAATATCTAACCCGTTTAATAAACGTGTCGTATTCGGGTTAACCTGTTTGGTCATGTTGGCGTGACATGTTTAACCCATTTAATTAAACTGGACCCGCCAACTTGTTAACCCCTTTACGACCCGTTTAACCAATATATTATAACCCACAGACCTGATTAACACGGTTACAACTTGATCACCACCCGTCAACCTGTTCCACCCGTTTTGATAAATGGGCTAAATTGGTCGCGTTTGAATTACCATGATCCGATTGATTTGTGTCGCGCATTATAAAATAAACATTTTTATCGTACTAAAACTAACCCGTTTCAACAAGATATAATAATACCTGAGGATCGGTGCAAGGCGTGTAGTCTTGTAAATCAGCACTGCATTGAGGGAAAGAAACCGCCTTCACTTGGACCGGAGTAGAAACGGTCTTTTTGGGCGATTCAGCGGACTTCACAACTTCCTCGGTGCTAACAAACCCGTGCTTCTCAGAACAAAAGATCCCACCAAGATAAAACGAAAACCCGCAAAACACAAGCAGTATCCCTATTGACATAACCTTTGAAGTTTTATCATTCTGTCTTGCATGTTTATCATGCTTATCATCTTGCTTAATATCCTTTACCTTCATTTTCCCTTCTAATCTACAAAACCTGTTAGCAAAATAATGTGTGAATCACACCGAATAATTCGGTCACGAAAATATCAACTGTGGGACCCACAAAACTAACCCTTTAAATCCAATCAAGATCCAATTTTTTTTTTTTTTTTTGAAAAGTAAACATCATTAAAACGCAACTACCTCAGACCGAGGCAGTCCAAAGCAAATTACAGATTTACATATTTACACCAGTCGTCGTCCCAAGTGAAACTTTGACATTTAGATCTAGACGAATACCACAAGATCCAAACTTTATCAAACACTAACGAGCACTAGTGTTACTTTTATGATTTTAATCAAACAAATAAACATGACACAAATGAAATATGAACTAGACAGATTCTTGAGACAGACCAAGATTCCACAACTTACTAAAGGTGGAAACTGTGTTGTTGAAGTTAAGGACAGATCTAGCTTATGTGTGTAATAACATAAGTACAATGGACAGTAAAGTGAAGTCATGAAACCAGTGTGGATCTGATGATTGATGGAAAATAATATTATTAATTAATAAATGGGAAAAAGAAAAAAAAATCAAGATCTAGTGGCTATCATCACTTCACTATTACTGAATTGTTTAGTTAGCATATGTCCATCCATGTAAGGTTCACCTTTATGAACCAATCACATGAAAATCATGTTCTTAAGTTTTTATGCCCACTAAGATTGACACAAATCATGTTCTTAAGTTTTTATGCCCAAAATCAGATCTACAACATTGAACTAACTATAAACACCACACAATTATCTGTCAAAATGACTAAAAGTAAATAACTATAATTCAGTAAAGATCTTGCAAGAACCCTAAATATAGACTGAAAAACAGAGCATAAAACAGAGGTTTAGTATGTACCTGGTATAATGTTGAAGATTTGTGGGACAGATTAGTGAACCATACACAAGAGTTCAATTGTTTAAGGAACAAAATCCAAGGGGGGAGGGGGGTTGAAGGGTGTGAGAAGTGTATGTCTGGACTCACACACATAGATGTATCCCTACATGCATGTGTTTATATACATACATGAGATCATTATTACTTAAAAAAGTTACTGGTTTCACAGTTCACACCTGCTGTCCTGGATATTTTTATTTTTCTAGATTTCCCACCTCTGTGTTTTTAATTTGGTAAAGAAACAAAATTGAAAGTTCAATATTCTTTGCTTCTCTCTTCAGTTGTGGTTTCTATTTTTTATTTTTATTTTGAAAATCCATTTCATGGTGGATGCAAATTAATTACCAGTAACATGTTTAGTTTTTTTTTTTTTTTATTAACTAACGTTGCTAAAAACATACCTTTATACTTGAATAATGCAAATTTCGCGTTATCCACGTTATTATTTGATATATTTTTGTCGCTATTTTCAAATAAAAAATTAGTTAAGTCTTAACTATAGTATTTTAAGACTTAATTTAATTTGCTAAATATTGATAAACATAACTATAAACAAGTCTGGAAAACTTAGATTACCATATAATCTTGTTACCTTTTTATGTATTTTTTGTATTATTATAAATTTTAAGCAAAATTTGATGTCGTCTAGTTCTCAGTGGCGGATCTTGCCCGTTGAATGTGCCAGGGCTGAAAGACACGGGCACTAAAAAAAGCCCGGGCAAGCCCGGGCCAAACATAGTATATATAAAAATTTTCGATCGAAATGCAGAAAATTAGCACTACCACCGAAAAACTTGCCCCGGCCGTGGCCCTGCCAGAGCTCTTCTAAGATCTGCCCATGCTAGTTCTTAATCCGAGCCAACGGATCTATCTAGTAACGTGTTCGGCTCAATGTCCAGTTTGGTTTTGAAAACAATGATTACGGCCAGATTTCAAAAAATTAAATTCCGTACAGTATATTTTCATTATGCATTTGTAATAACATTTGACGTACTCTTGTTGATCGTATAAAAGTATTCTTTTTTGAGTTAAATATCATTTTAGTTCCTGTGGTTTGAATCATTTTGCTAGTTTAGTCCAAAGGTTTCATTTTTCGTCTGTGGGTCCAAAAAGGTTTCACCGTTGCTAGTTTAGTCCACTGTGTTAACTTCATCCATTTTTTCTGTTAATGAGAAGGACAATTCGGTCATTTTATATGTAATTCTGTTAACTATAAGGACAATTTGGCCATATAAAATGACCGAATTGCCCTTCTCGTTAACATAAATAATGAATGAAGTTAACCCAGTGGACTAAAATGACAACGGTGAAACCTTTTTGGATCCACATACGAAAAAATGAAACCTTTGGACTAAACTAGAAAAATGGCCCAAACCAGAAGGACTAAAATGACATTTATCTCTTTTTTTATGACCCTACATTATCCAACCCGACCCGAGCGGAACAGAAAACATTTATTATATAGAGATCGACAAAAGTCTCTTAAAATTCACACCCCATGAAAAAGATTTCTGAGTCAGCCATTGAGTGCACGTATATAAACATCCATACAGGAAAAGAAGTTTTTTACATTTAATTAATTTTAAACATAAAACTTAATTTTTAAATTTAAAAAAAGTATAAATCGCAAGTATGGAATGATGAACTCCGGCGTTATCCAGGGTGGGTGTCGGTGGTAGTTGGTGAATGATTAATTAACAATGAGAAATTTTGAATTGAGTATTTCGGGTTCCACGATATTTCCATCTCAAGAAAGGAGACAAACGGCTTTTTTTTATTAAATAACAAAATTTTATACATTTAAATAATCCAAATCGGGGTATTTAAAAAATTAAACACATAAAATCCCAACAAGTCAACAACACTACTTAAAAAAAACAACCATTTATGACCATTAAAACCGTCATAAACGGTGGCACATACCCTTTTCATGTGATCACATGACTTTGTTTTAATTAAGGTTATGCATTGAAAGGTTTTAGTATTTATGTAAGGTTATGCAAGAGTTTTTCTTTGCAAACATATTTAGACAAATGTGATATTTTGTAAACACAAAATTGTGATATTATACCCCCTTTTCAACAAAGTATATTATTTTGTCTGTGATATCAACATTTCTATTTATTTTCGGTTTTATTGGTTTTTTTATATTATCTTAATTTTGAGTAAGAAGTAATAACTTATAATGCTTAGTGGTAACAATCAACAATTGTAATAAATAAGTTAGTAAAGAGGGGGATTTACCACTACACCAGCTTTTATTTTCTTTCTATGGTGTCCACCTAATAGTATTTATGGGGTCCTTATAAAATTTCATATACCGAATCTACTAATTTTTTAAAAAAATATTAAGGTCCGGAAACCCTGACCCACTCTATGTGGGTCTACCCTGCCAACATCGTATGTATGAATTTCTTATTGTAGGAATGGAAGAGTGTTATTTTAAGAGTTTGGATCTCATTTCTAGATATTAAGACTATGTTAATGGCTCTTGGTCATTGTGTGTATATATTTGAAGACTTAATGACATGACATTCCATCTTGTAGTGGCACTTATTTTCCTAAATATATTTGCAAGTTCTTTATCACTTTCATGTATTAAATAACTTTTTAAAAATGTACAAATTGAAAGGGATTATTGCATATTAGACGGGTTCGATAATGGGTCAACACACGTAAGTTGTTTTGATTAAAACATGTGACATTTTGTAGCGGTTTTGACAATAAAATTCAGAAAGGCCCTATTCTTAAGTTCATTTTATGCCTCCGAAAAAGTGGAGCCATCACTATCAACTTAAATCGAGGATCATAACTCGAGCGCAAATTGATTTTGACGTGGTTTAGCTCACTCATTGAAGAACCTAATCCATAATTATGTTTTTATTATTTTAAACGATGATTATTGTGAAACTAATTTTTAGTATTGTTTACAAAGTTATCAAATAAAAGGTTAGTGATGAGTTCCTTTATAATTTATTTTTTAAAACTCCATAGGAATAAAATAAAACGTTTGCGTGGAACATTTAAGATAAATGGAATTGTGGTGTGAAATCCAAGGACAATGTAGGAGTCTAGCTCGTGGGGTACTAAATATAAGTAAAACAGACAGCAAAGTCAATGGGTTGTCGAAGTCTAATTAAGAAATCAGTGTAAATTTGATTAAAAATAATAATATTATTATTGTTAAACAATAGAATAAGAGAAACAAATTTCAAGATCTGGGTGCAATTGCGACTACCCTCCACTTGTTAGACCATGTGTAGTGGGGCATTATGGGGGCATTATAACAAAAAAAAACGCCCACTCTTCCATTACATAGGGCATTATGGGGGAAAAAAATTTGCTTGGGCATTATAATTATAACGCCATTTTGCACTTGTTAGATGTATGACTTGAGTTGACCCACCAATGAGAAATCACTTTGTTTTTTTGTTTTTTTTTTTAAGGATTGAAAGGGGCATTATCCCCACTACACCACTTTATGCTATAATGCCCCATGCTGACTGGGTTGCCACGTGTCGGATAATGCCCCATGGTGGGGGCATTATAACAAGTTACCACTACACATGGTCTTAGTGTGTGTATAAATATATAATAGTCACATTGAATTTTTAAATTATCTTTTATGTTTTAGCATAAATTTTTTAAATTATCTTTTATGTTTTAGCATAAATTTTTAATCAAATTAAGTTAGGACATAAAGCATAATTTTTTTAAAGATATAAACAGTTTAAATTAGTGGGTCAACCCGTGAGTCTTTAGATTGGCACGAACATGATTTATCTAACTAAACAAAGAGCAGGTTCTATATTAGTTTCGTATCGTGTTAAAAATTTACGTCATGGTTATTGCATGTCGTCGGATTCATCTTGACAAGAAATTGGGCCCAAGTTTCAGGATCAAAGTCTTCTTGAAGCCAAGTTTTAAGTGCCCACTGATTGAGACAATTGGAGTATTACCTACATAGGTTTTGACTGAAACTTTTTCATCTTATTTATTCTACAAAATAGTGGATCTTGAGGACCAATCAAGTTGGAAGATGAGGCACATATTGTCAAATTTCAGCTACATAACTTCAAGTCAAAACTTGTTGCTTTTTCTAGCATTCATATCAGTTACTCAAGCACTTCCCAATTCTCAATCTATGTAATTATAACTAACGAAGAGAGGAAACACAAATAATAAAGAAATTCTCTTAAGGGTAAAAGGGGCACCACTTGGGTACTCCTTACGGGTTACACCAATATAGCGGCTTCTCCATCGTTTGGTAGTGGGGGGCGGTAGGGCTAGAGGGGAGTAGTCACCGAGCCAGGTAATGAAGTTGGGTGCGTGTTTTTTACCGTTGGAGGGGTAGCTCGGGAACACCCGCGCAAGTGGATGCAGGTTCCACGCTCGTACCCCCAAGAGAAATTGATATAATTTTTTTTTTATTGAAAGACAAATTTCTTTTTATTCTCTGTCGTCTGTGGATATGTTGATATTATCGCATCAAGTTTACTCTTAGAGGAAATATTGAAATTTTAGTAGGTAATTTTAAATCTTGAACATTGAAACTGAGAGCAAGTTAATGAAATTAGATGGGTAAAAAACTAGTAAATTAAGTGATTTACATTTTTTTTTTTTTTTGAAAGGCTAACAGCAAACACTCATCATGCTATTCCAATAAATTACTCCTTGCACAAGATTAGAAGTTAGGTCTACTTCAAAGAAGCTTTGATTCTTACCACTGGGCTACAACCCAAGTGGCCAAAGCAATTTAGAGGTTGTTTGACAGCTTCTAAATGGTTAAGTGCTGAACCAATAAGAGGTCTGAACCATTAAGTGCTGAATCAGTAAGAGGTCTGAATCATTAAGAGCCATTATACTGCTTAATCGTTTATAGGCAAATGTCTGACCAATTCAGATTAGAGGTCTTAAACATTCAGACTTAGTATAATGTTTAACCATTCAGAGGCAAATGTCTAAACCATTCAGATGTTTGTTTGCGAAACAATCAGTCTAAACCATTAAATGTTGAACCAGTAAGATGTTTGAATCATTAAAAGTTTCACTAAAATGTAAACAAACAGCCCCTTACATGATTTTACTATTAAAATCAAATCCTTTAAAGTTGCTAAAATTAGGGGATGATCTAATAACTAGAAAGGGAGCACCTATGTTGTTTGTCGTATTATTCGACCCCTTGAGTCTTTTCCGTTCGCTAATCATGGGTCTCACAACCTCAAACTTAAGTTATACCATTTACTACAATCCTATTTGCCTCTGTTTAAGTGTACTAGCTCTTGATCAATCATATAATAAAACGATAAACAATAAATTAATTAAAGATAGATATAGATAAACAGAATCATGTTCCTTTCTAATAATTAATTTCAGGAAAAATAATTAAAGTTCAAAGTTAGGAAAAGGTTCAGATCACCGACACTACAATCAATCTGACTTCTCTTTTGTTATTTTCGTATTCACCCATAATATACACTACACTATATATTTTAAAGAAAATCATTTTCAATCTTGATAGATATTAATTTGCATTTACATCATCTAGAAACTTTTAAAATATCCATGATTCCTTGCAGATTATTGAATAGCTCATCATCAGGGTAGAATATAATTTTGACAAAATAAAAATACAATTAAACAACTAATATTATCATAAGTTAATTAGTGATATCCACGTTCATAAAAATAAAACAAAATAGTATCAGAAAATTTTAACCCTTCAAAGTCAAAATCAACCCTCTAGATCCCAAGGAATTTGAGACAAGTCTATCCCGTAACACTTTTATTAAAAAGTGAAAAACATTGGTGTTGCGTCATTGTCATATAGTCATGGTTGTTTTCACTCATCGTTTTCCACTAAATGTCTAATAGTTTCACTAACCAATCTAAATAAAGAAAATGAATATAACGTGGTTAATTGTGATATTGGTTGGGAAAAGTAATTGAAATAGTTTGTGTGTGACCACCCGCCACATGCCCGTGAATCGGCCCACTTACTGCCCTTCACACTTCCACAACGCATCTGCAGGACAGTGTGCCACACCCTTTTGCAATGAGGTGGCTCTCGGTGTTGTGGCATTATAGATAGTCTAAAAGGTTATAAAAAAATTGTTTAAGACATTCAGTCAATTACGACATTTCTTTCTATAGGTTACAAGCCTTGTAATTAAAAAAATTATGTTGTTTCATAGAAGACGACATGTGGTATCTTTCGGCATGATGTCAATTAACGAGTTACTAAGTTAATTTTAAGGATCTTTAATGAAATTATTTTCTAGACTTTGACCCTCGAAAGTAACTACAGGGAAAACCAAAGAGAAAAAAAATTTGGAAATTTTTCTCGAACAGTGACCGAGAGTGGCGGGCAGCAAAAGGCAACGATTATTTAGTTTTACGAAAGAACAAGGAGGAAGAAAAAGAAGAAAAACATGTTCTTAGTTTATAGATAGAGAAAAAAATTAATATAATAGTCTTTCTTATACTAATAAACAAAAATCCTTTTTAAACACATATTATTCTCTGGTAATTTCTCACCTTTATTTATTTATTTATTTATCTCTTTTATTAAATAATAATACTAATATTAAACATCAATTTAATTAAATCTATTTATCTCTTTTGTTTAATTGATTTCTTTTTTAACTCTAAAATTTCGATATTTGGCACTTTAAGTCTAAAGTTTCAATCTTTGGTATTCTAACCCCTTTGATTAATTTGATTTTCACTTCTAATTCAAAAGTTTTCATCTTTTGCAATTTAACCCCTTTAATTTTTTTTACTTTCAACCCAAAGCTTTTCATTTTTTTGCAATTTAATCTCAACACTTTTTTCACTTTCAACTTTAGTCTCTTATATACCTTTTATCTTTCATAAGTTCCCCGGTTAACGTGTCGTTCTAAATTTCCGACTTAACACGCCGCAACGTGCGTGTGGGGTTCAACATTTTTTCATGTATGTCGCAACGCGTCTATTTTTCCCCGTTTGATAGGACTGTCGCAACATGCGAGTCAGAGATCGACTTAGTTATTTTTTTCTCGGTTTTACACACAGGCCTCGTGGTTATGTGAGAAAACATTTTCCTTTCATCTAACAGGATATATAACTAATGAAATTGCGGCGGGTGGTAATTCTAGTATTTAATAAATAATAAACATGCCTGCAGTATTTAATCAACCTAATGTAATAATATGTAATAATTAATATAAACATGTCTGCAATATTTAATTAACCTATTAAAGATATGTCATGAGATTTAAATGTACGATGTCTATTGATTGTTTGGATCTTAAAAGCTTTAGGAGAGACACAAAATATCCATAAATTTATAAATAAATAGGTTTGTATATCAATAAAAGGCTAGCTCACTTGGTAAAGATTTTTATCTTTTAGATAATTCGGTGTGGGGCCGTTAAAAATAATAATAATAATAATTTGGTGTTGGTGTGAAGGCCAGACCACGCCACCCAAACCACCTACCTGTTCATGGCATTGTTGACGGCGTCGTACGTGAGGCTATCGAAATTCGACCGGTATTGAGGCAAACAGGAGATGACGTGGCAACTATGTATTGGTGGATTCAAACTAACGGCTAGTTTGACTAAAAAAACTTAAAAAAAACTTATATATAATCACAACTTTCAACCCATTTTTTTAAAAAACACACACCAAATCAATCCAATTCTCTCTTCACTCCCATTTTTAGCATAGTTTTTATAAAATGAAAGGCTCAAGTTCTTCGTGTTCATCTTCTTCGTCGTCCTATGAGCTTGAGACTTTCTTTTATTCTCGTCTGGTGACGAGGGACCGTCACTCATAATTAAAGCAGTTCAAAAAGTGGTTGAAACTATAATGGAAGACGAAGGGTGCTCATCGGAACCCAAGAGGGGGAAATACATAGTACACGACGGAATAAACAAACGTGATTTATTGGTAAGTGATTATTTTTCACCCAACCCGACTTATGACGAGGGACGCGCAATTTGTGAGTATCATGAGGAGGAGAGTCAACCAAACACCGTAGAAGTAAGTGATCAGGAGAAAGAAGAGAACTTATAAGAAATCAAACATAATACAATACATCACAACCTTCGAGCGGACATGGTTGAACACATTTGGAGAGTTCCACGAAACGACCTTGACGAAGACGAAAACGATGATTAATGTTTATGTAATTTCTAAAATTTATGTTGTTTATACGATTTATATTAACGTTTTTTTAAATTTTGTAGATTTTTTTATAAAATTTAAATATAAAATAATTACAAAAAGTGTGTGTCACGTGTCGAATAACGACACTCTTCCATGCCCGTTCCACACCTCCCGTTTTTGCATCACGCCCCATTTCTGACGCATGTTTACGTGTCGTCCACATTTCGCATAACGCCCCATTATTAAGCCCCTCCACACTGTATAGTCTTAGGAGGAGGTCTTGGGTTCAATACTAAGCAAAAATAATTTAGAATTAATTTTGTGTAAATTAGGAGTGAATAAGCATTGCTAATAAAAAAATGAAAAAAAAAGTTTGTATGTTCAAAAAGTGTGTGTTACGTGTCGAATAACGACACTCTTCCACGCCCCGTTCAACACCTCGCGTTTTTGCATCACTCCCCATTTCTGACGCGTGTTTACGTGTCGTCCACACTTCGCATAACGCCCCATTATTAAGCCCCTCCACACTGTATAGTCTTAGGAGGAGGTCTTGGGTTCAATACTAAGCAAAAATAATTTAGAATTAATTTGGTGTAAATTAGGAGTGAATAAGCATTGCTAATAAAAAAATGAAAAAAAAAATGTTTGTATGTTCAAAAAGTGTGTGTCACGTGTCGAATAACGACACTCTTCCACGCCCCGTTCCACACCTCCCGTTTTTGCATCACGCCCCATTTCTGACGCGTGTTTACGTGTCGTCCACATTTCGCATAACGCCCTATTATTAAGCCCCTCCACACTGTATAGTCTTAGGAGGAAGTCTTGGGTTCAATACTAAGCAAAAATAATTTAGAATTAATTTGATGTAAATTAGAAGTGAATAAGTATTGCTAATAAAAAAATGAAAAAAAATGTTTGTATGTTCACTTCCAATTCCTTGCTCAAAACCTGCCTCTATCTCTCTCTCTCTCACACATACATATATTTGCAATTCTTTTTTTAAGTATTTAACATCTCATTCTCATGTCAATCACTCAATTTTTTTTGAACGGCCAACAAAATTTTATTGAATATATAAACGTTTACCTGGCAAATCACTAGGCAAACATATTACAGCCACCAAAATATTACATCTCAGATTACATTGTCATGGAACATAACCAAGAAACTTAATCATAAACATTGAACGCACTCCATTGTTCCCAGGTCATCGACACTTCCTTTGAGCGGTATTTTACCCAAAGATACCCCAACGTTTTTATCTCCTCCATTATTTTCAGCATGTTTGGCTCCTTACCATTAAAAACCACCTCATTCCTCAGTTTCCATAAGCACCAAAGTGTTGATAATATTACCCCATGTAGTGCTTTCTTCCTTCTGTTTGTACCGTGAATGTGCTTATGCAATTCTAACAAGTCCTTGAGGCTAAATGCAAATATCGGCGGTACCTTGCACCAAGTCGCTAGAACTTGCCAAAGTATTTGTGCAAACCCACACGAGACGAATAAATGTTCACATGATTCCGGCCAATCTCCACATAGAAGACATAAATCAGAGTTAACTCAGATATTCCTTCGGATTAACAAATCTTTGGTAGGGAGTCGATTTCTTGATGCAATTTTATTCTTATAATTTTCAAATAATTTAACACCTTATCCAATTTCCTAAAATAAGAATGAAATCTCGGGACTCATCTCTCGTTCCTTAGATGTGAATTCACTGTTCATTCCACATCAATTTTTCTCATATAAATAGTAATATTATTTTACAGAATAAAGATAGAAATGATGAATGAAATGTTATGAGGTATTGATGGTTATTTGAAATAAGTTTTAAACTTTTTAAAACAGTTTATTAAAATCATTGTTGGAATATTTTTTTCTGAAAAATGCCTGACTGGCGTGTTCGCATGGAGCCATGTTTATTTATTTATTTATTTATGAAAAGTAAATAATAAAAAAATGTTTTATAATGTTTAACCAATCAATTGTCTATTTTAATAATTTTCCTTGAGGAAAACTTGCAATAATTGTTCAAACATTGCATGTAGTTACCGACACAAACTCACAAAAACTTTTCTATCAATTGCGAACAACTCTATAAGATTACTATAGCGAAAAATGAGATATAAAGACTGATTCTATTTGTTTTTTTGCCAGAAGTACTTCTGGCCACTTATGTCTGCGCCGCGCAGACGCGGGCAGACATTTGGATGCTGCAGATTGTTTGTTTTCTCGCAGACCTTTCATTAAAAAAGGTCTGAGAGACCTCTTCACCACACATACATGTTCCATCCACTTCCATCCTCTTCCAACCTCTTCTCCTCTTCTCCTCTTCTCCCTCTGCCACCACCATCTCCACCTCCGACCTCCTCTGCCACCACCATCTCCACTCCGATACCATCTCCACCTTCGACACCATCTGCTCCACCTCCACTCCGCCACCACCTCCGCCGCTCCAGCCCCAAATCGACATCACAAACAAAACCCCCAAATCTGCTCCACCTCCGATATCTGCTCCACCTCCACTCCGCCACCACCTCCGCAGAGACAGGGAAGGTCTGTGGTTTTCAATGGTGTGAAGAGGTTTTTATGTAAAAAAAACAAACCCTCTTTTCCTTGCAGACTGCAGACATTTGGTACACCTCTTCCCTGCAGATGTGGTCCGCAGACTGCAGATCTTTTCCTACAGAAAAAACAAACACCACCTTAGTGACAACGTTTTAAAAAAAAATGTTCTTAGACTATCCTTAGTGACACATTTTGTGTCATCGATTCTTAAGAGTACCTTTAGTGACCGAATGGGTCGGGTATACACGTCTTTTAGTTAGGTATCTTATTATTATGGTATTTTTTTAGAGTTTTAGGTTAAAACTGAGTATATAAGAGGAGGGGTTAAGTTATTGGGATTTTTACATATTTCCCCCTGCTAAGCTAGCTTATTATGTATTTCCCCAAACCAAAAAAACAATTACATATTTCCCCTTCTTTTAAGAAATTACCCAATTACCCTTATAATAGCCTACCAGTTTGTTTCATATTCCTACTCGTACATTCACAACGCTTAATCCTGCTAAACCCTACACATCATGGTCGTTCTTTCTTCTTCTTCCGCTGGTTCGCTGCTACTTCTAGTCATCCTCCACTGCCGGCGCTTTTGCCGACCTTCCTTTATTGTGAGTTATCATTCTAATATCAATCAGTTGTTAAAAACTATTATTTAATCATTACTTTAATTTGCTTTTGAATAACAGAATCGATTTTATTTGTTGGCATATGAGCTTTTATTTAATTAATTGTTTTAGATTACCATTTACCATGTTGACAGAAAACCGTTCCTTTAGTTTACTTCTATTAAAAATGTTTTAGCTTTCAAAAAATTTCTTTACATGGTCTCTTTCAAAATTTCTACTAAAATGTTTTGGCCCACTTAAAATTCAGTTGAGTTGGTGATTTTGAATTTTTTTTTATCGTATTTGTACTTCTTAAATTTTACAAAACTTTATGTTTTTTGAATGGAATTGATTAAAAACAAGTAAGGATTACATTTTGATGAGTATTATGGTTTTGTTTGTATTTTTTGACAAGAGTAACCAGTAGAAGAATTGGAGTGGTAGTATATGAATTGGGTAAATATGTAACTGATTGATGATATTAGAATGGGGAAATATGTAAATACTCATTTAGTAGTTCATTAAGGGTAAAATAGTCATAAATAAGAGTCATTTTAATGAAAAGGGGAAATATGTAATATATATAGGTTAGGAAGGGGAAATATGTAATTGTTTTATTGGTTTGGGGAAATACGTAATAAACCAGCTTAGCAGGGGGAAATATGTAAAAACCCTAAGTTATTTTACAAAGCCTCCTAAAAATAAGAAGTGTAAGAAGACATTATAGAGTGACAAATTTCCAAAAATCTAAAACCTAAACCCATTACACCATCACCCAAAACCTAAACACCCACCCTCCCCCATCATCACCCAAAAACCTAAACCTCCCCCCCCCCCACCCTCTCCCCACAAAAAAAAAAAAAAAAAAAAAAAAAAAAAAAAACTTTACCTCACCAAAAAACCTAACCCCCACCACCCAAAAATCTCAAAAAAGCCTATCCCCCCACCCCAAAAAAAAAAAAAAACCTAAAAAAGCCTACCCCCCCTCCCGCCGGAATGTGCGTCTGAACCATCACCTGGAGAGTTAAAGCGCAATTCCTCAACTTAAAGCGCAACTGTCTCGCCTCACCTGAAAAATGGGCCTAGGCGCAAGAGGCGGTGACTTATAACAACTATGATTTTTTTAATATAATCAAACGAACATGAACGAACGTAACCGAGCATATTACCGAACGTTCACGAACACAATCGAACGAACGAGACCTGTGTTCATGTTCGTTCGCTAAGCTAACTGAACGAAATTATTTGTTAGTGTTTGTTCGTTAAGCTAATCGAACGAACATAAACGAACTTTCCGTCGAACGGTTCACGAACTGTTCGCTAAACGTTCGGTTCGTTTACAGCCCTAGTTTTCTTGCTTAGGGCACATTTTCAAGTTTAGTATAAATAATAAAAGCTTTCTGGTCATCTTTCTTCTACTTAATTTTCAATCAACACTCTTTGAAGTAGCTTGATTTTCAATCCATTGTGACAACTACTTTAGAAAGATCTTTTTTATTAGGTTCTCACACCATCTTTACTGACAAATAATTGTGCCATTAATTCTTAGAGTACTTATAGCGACATATTTTTTTCATGTTAATATGTTGTTGCAAGAGAAGGTTGAGTAAACTTAAGTTAAAGTTTATGCATTTCCTTAAATTAATTAATTAATTAATTAATTAACTATACTATACTATACTACATTAGTACATTTAGCAATTTAGGTGAATAGTACTCTCCCTTGGTCTTTTCTTTTTGTCTTTTTGTTTTTTATTTATGTTTATATGTTTACTTCTCACTTTTAGCTTTGACACTTATAATTTCTTAGTTTTCTAAGACTATGCGTAGTCGTTAGGGTGAATAATGCCTCACCCTAGGGCGTTTTGCGCCATGTGACAACCCAATCAGCAATGGGTATTATTGGGCGTTTTACAAAAGGGGTGTAGTGGGAATGTGGGGATTGTGGGACATTATGTTTGTAATAAAATAAAATAAAAAAACATTTAAAAATTCTTATTGGACAAAACAAATGAAGTTGAATGTGATTGATCAATTGATTCCCCCATTTGGCGTGATTTAAAACATGCTGAGAGGCTTTTTTTTTTTTTTGCAAAAACACGCCCAATCACGCCCAGGGGGTGGGAGTGGGGCGATATTGGGCGTCATTGGGGGAAAATTTTGAAAAAACAACGCCCATTACGCATGGTCTAAAGACTTTATAATCGAGTTTTACATGTTTATTTTCATGCACGTGCCAGTATAAATTAAAGTTGATTGACGTTTCAACATAAGTTTTTCTTGGAAATAAATTTGGTCAAATATAATATGTTCTTATGCTTATTACTATGTATATTTTCAGTTGTTTTACGTTTTGATGTACTTGAGTCTTTAGTTTTCTGAACTTTATTATTTTAATTTATTTTTTACTTTTCTATACGTTTAATGTTTTAGTTTTAGGTTACTTTTTCATTAAAGTTATATTTAAGATAGAGTTACATTTTCATTTACAATTAATTTAAAATTAGTCTGCCTCGCTGTCAAATTTAAATTTATTTTTATGCTTTTTGGTATATATAAAACATGTACCGGTATTCTTTTGAGTATATTTATTTCGGATAATATAGTGAACCAAAGTAGATATTAAATGAAACCTTGCAGCGTTGCGCGAGTAATCTTACTAGTTTGAGTCTATTTGTAATCTATTTTATTCATATAAAATGTATTGAAATATTTATAAATTTTAATTATATTATATTTAATTTAAAAGGAATATAAATTATTATTCTGCTGACTGTAATGACGTCACAACATCACATGGGAGTAAGGGAGACAGGCACCGACTGGCCGACATAAAAAACGCGGAAGAAAACTCGAAGGCAACGGTGCTATGGCGACGCTTATTTATTATTCTTGCTTGCTCCATGATTTTGTAGTACACTTTTATCTTTTTCTAACGGTAAATTTGAATAAACCATTTGAGTATTATCATGACATTAGTAAAACTATCCGATTATATCAATCTCCACTAGCCTATAATGCCTGTATACCTAATGTTTTAAAAACCGGTTTTAAAATCAAACCGGATTAGGCTACAAAATGGTTCAACCGGTTGAACTAGGTTATACCGAGCGGTTCAACCGAGTTGACTAGTTAACTCTATAATTTCATAAATTGCAACATCAACTCAAAAGTTAATCCAAAAATGCATGATTACATATTAAAAGAAGATCAAAAAGTAAATCCATAATAAAAAATAATCCAAAAGATAATCGAAAATCATTTAATCTTCCAACAAGCTCTTTTAAATGAAAGTGTACGATATGTTTAAGCTATTTGAGTGTTGAATATATCAAGTTCATGATCGCATAAAACATGAAATTCACTATTATCGACATCCTCATCAACTAGAGGATAACTATTTTCGTTTCATACAATATTAAATACGAACTTTTAGTTATGAATAATCATAATAATAAAAATTACGTAAGATAAGTAACATATATAATAAAAATAAGTAACAACCCAAACTAAAATAACCTTGGGCCGGTACCGGTATAACGTTTCAAACCGGTATACCGGATTTTACCGCCGGTACAAACCTTATGTCGTTTCACTTATTTACCGGAGTGTTTCGTACCGGATTTACATCTGGAAACGGTAATACTGATATAACCGGCCGGTATTTACCGGTTTTTAAAACATTGTGTATACCAATTCAGGAGGAAACTCAATTTGAGAAAATCCTCCTTACGGAAATCAAATCAAAAACTTAAAATTTATATGAGAACGTAGATGTAACAATATGTTAAGAACGTAAGAAAGCAATATGTTTTTGTGGAAGTGAGTGTTAAGGAACACAAAAACTAATTTTCATTTTCAACGTATACAAAAACCAAGTCAGGGAATAGTGTTTCCCTGTCATTGGTTGAAATGGGCGGCCGCCCTTCCTTTATTGGACCAACAATTTTATTATTTTATATAAACCTTAAAATTACGGTTTTGCCCTCAGTTTAAAATTACGCTTTTCTCTCAACTTAAAAATATAATAACTCTTTTGCCAACAACTCAAAATTACGATTTTGCCATCGGTTCAAAAAATACGATTTTACCCTCAACTTTTATTTTACACCCGCTTTAAAATTACGGTTTTGCCCCCATTTTAAAATTACGTCTTCGCCCTCAGTTCAAAATAAAATTATGTTTTTGCCCCCAGCTAAAAATTACGATTTTTCACTCCATTCAAAATTACGATTTCACCCTCAGTTTAAAATTACTTTTCTACCCCCAGCTAAAAATAAAATTATCGTTTTCCTCTACCTCAAAATTACGATTTTACCCTCGGTTCAAAATTATGATTTTCACCAAGTTCAAAATAAAAATATGACTTTACTCCTAACTTTCTCCCGGCTCAAAATTACGATTTTACACCAGTTTATTATTTTATACCCACTTTAAAATTACGGTTTTTCCCCCAGTTTAAAATTACGTCTTTGCCCCCACTTCAAAATAAAATTATGCTTTTGCCCCCAGCTAAAATTTACGATTTTCCCCTCGATTCAAATTATGATATCACCCTCAATTCAAAATTATATTTTTTTCCCAAGTGCAAAATAAAAATATGGTTTTCCCCTAGCTAAAAATTAGAATTTTACCCTTGGAAAAAAAATTTGATTTTTCTCCCAAGTAAAAATAAAAATATGACTTTGCCCTCAACTAAAAATTGTGTCAAGGAACTGTCTAATACTCTTTTTACTTTTTCTTTTTAGCAAAACTATGGTACTTCTTTTTAATTGGTTAAGAATTGTTTGGTTATCGCTCCGCAACGCGGGCGGGGCAACACCTAGTTTAAAAACAAAAGATAAAATATATTATATTATATTTGATGTATGGTTTTCAATAGGATTTATATGGACAAGTAGATAAGAGTAAAGTAAAAACATATTATATGTGATACGTCTTGGTCCAAAATGGTCCCATTCTTTTGGCCTTTCCCCGAAGTTGATGGCTGTTCATCCAATTGAGATTTTTTTAGAAACTGGATGTAGTTAGTAATTCATGATCTGGCTTTTGAATTAAATTTTGTGGTTAACCGTTAACGTCTGAATCTTGGTACACGTTTATTTGTGTATAAAATTGCTTGAGATATATATAATTGATTGGGTTGAGTACTGGTCATCACTTAAAATGCAAAAACAGAAATTGAATTGTTTCTAACACGGCTCAACTGAATAAGCATGTCGATCGGAACCATAAATTTGAAGTTTCACGAAATAAAATATTTATTAAAATAATCAAATCAAACTATATATATTAAGTAAAATATAAGTATTTCATGAAATAGAACATTTATTGCAATAGCCAAATTATTAAAGAAGTAATAGAAACAATGTTTTTTTACGGACAACGAATACTATACAAACCCATCACCCGAGCAAACTCATTAGCGAAAGGCCACCCATATTCTGCGAACACAGATAACGTTGGTGGCCAGACCAGCCTACCATTCCAGGGAAACCCAGAACTTTAACCCATGAGTTTCACATTGAAAGGTTAGGAGATATCTCATTTCAAACCAATTGATTTATGACTCGCTAGCGATAGAAATAATGTTTCATAATATAAAATATTTATCAAAATAAACAAATAATAAAAGAATAAAAAAAGTGATAAGGGAAAGTACAAGTGGGGATGCGCTGAGGCCCCTATATATATAGTTTTTGTACTCGTTTTGGAAGAAATAAAGCTAGGACCGGAAATTGACCGATTTTCCAACATGAATTGAACTATTTGACCGTATACATTGCAAAAGTTACCCCATAAAGTCAAACTAATTCTTATTCCTTACATAGTTACATGTGTCTTGACAGACTACATTAAGGTAGTGTCCATTAACCCATTTCATGGATTGTAACGAAATCGCGTAGAAATTGAAATTTGATTTGTAATTTGTTTGTTTTGCAAAATGGAATGAAATTTGGATGAAATTAGAATGTAGATTCTCTTCCTTATGTTGTTATTCAATTCCAATTCATTTTCTTGTTGAAACCAACAAAATAAGGAGTAAAATCAACATTCCAATTCTCTCAAGATTCCATTTCATTTTGTGATACGAACACTTTTCTAACAAGAAATCTATTAATTTGACATAGAGTATACAACAAAGATGGGGTGTGAGCTCTAACATCGTTCCCCTGATTATCAGACCAAACATGGATCAAACTAGCTGTTATCCATACTACTTAATGTCTAGACCATATAGTGTTGGATCGCACATCATTTGGACTAATTAATATTGACGTCCAGACATCCATCCAGAAAGAAGCATCATGAGTGATACTTGATAAGACACAACACGCCATTAACTAGGGTATCAATATGTGATACTTGACATGTCCAAGCAATACCGTGACCAATGGACTATGCGACAATGTTGTATCTAGTGTGCCTGCACACTCTCTATGACCAATAATGATAGAAGGTTCGAAAGGACCCTGACTCTAAACACCTTCTTCTAGAAGAAACACAAGTATTTGGGATTTCTTAAACAAAGCTATCAAATTGCTTCTTTGTTCCAGTTTAAAGGAAAATAGCAAACTATGCCGTTTTCGACCCCCCAGTCTTATAGAAATTTTTGGGTATATAGGTTTTCAACCCCCCATTCGGAAATTTCAAGCTTCGCCACAGTGTGAAGTGCTTTACGAATTATTTTGAAATGAATTAGTTAAACTGTCTAATACTAATTTCATCTTTTGTTCTGAATCCTGATATGTAAAGAGAATATCAGGCTCAAGAATCTCAATCTCATATCATAAGTGGTAAGTAATATCAATACAAGCACCTCTATATATAGGAGAACAACTATACAACTAATCATGCTAACTAACTCAACTAACTCACATGCTCTAACTATCTAACCACCTCTGTATACTCTAATATGCCCCCTCAAGCTGAACGGGGAGCATCCACGTGAAGCTTGGACCTCAGACTGTCGAAACGAACACCAGACAATCCTTTGGTCAAAATATCTGCAATCTGAAATGTAGTGGGAACATACCGAACATGTAAAGTACCACCCCAAACCATGTCCCGAATAAAATGCAAGTCAATCTCCAAGTGTTTGGTGCGCTGATGAAACGCTGGGTTGACTGCAAGATATGTCGCTCCAATATTGTCACACCAAAGAGACGGTGGACAAGTCATCGTGATATGTAACTCATGTAGTATAGATGTAATCCATCGTAACTCAGCAGCTGTATGAGCAAGAGCTCGATACTCAGCCTCAGTACTCGACCTAGCAACTGTATGTTGTTTCTTGGAACTCCAACTGATGAGGTTGGGCCTAAGAAAAACACAATAACCTGTGGTAGAACGTCAATCATCAGGACACCCAGCCCAGTCAGCATCACTATAGGCATGTAAATCAACACAAGTAGACCGACGTATACACAACCCATGAGAAATGGTACCATTAAGATACCGCAAAATCTGTTTAACAGCGACCCAGTGTCGATCAGTAGGTGTCTGAAGAAATTGTGACACCTTACTAACCGCATAAGCAATCTCTGGTCGTGTCAACACAAGATACTGTAATGCACCGACGTGCTCCGATACATAGTAGGATCAGACAAAGGATTACCAGTGTGACGAGAAAGCTGTCTACCAGAAGAGACAGGTGTAGATAATGGATGACAATCGGCAAGACCCGTGCGCTGTAACAAATCAAGTAAGTAGCGCTGCTGTGATAAATGTAAGACATCCTCAGAAAATGTAGCCTGAATACCCAGAAAATATGATAACTGTCCCAAATCCTTGAGTGCAAACTGAGAGTGCAAGCGCCCAATCAACCCGGTAACAAAATCAGATGAGCTCCCAGTAATAATGATGTCATCAACATAGATCAAGACGTAACAGAGTATCGAATCTCGTCTGTAAACAAAGAGAGATACATCTAAAAGACACTGGGTAAAACCATCAGCAAGCAGAGCGGTGGATAGCTTGGAAAACCAAGCTCTAGGAGCCTGCTTTAGGCTATAAAGAGCCTTCTGTAGGCAACAAACATAATGTGGTCTAGATGAGTCAACAAAGCCTGGGGGCAGGGTCATATACACGGTCTCAGAAAGATCCCCATGTAAGAATGCATTGTTGACATCAACCTGACGAATAGACCACCCTCAATAGAAAGCGACTGAAAGAACTAGACGAATAGTAGTAGGTTTGACCACAGGACTAAAAGTCTCAGTGTAGTCAATACCCTCAGTCTGATGAAAGCCCTTGGCAACAAGCCAGGCTTTATAACATCTCACTGATCCATCAGGATTATGTTTAATCCTATAAACCCACTTACAGCCAACAATGTTGGCGTCAGTGGGAGCCTGAACCAGACGCCAAGTCTGGTTGGCATGAAGAGCATCAATCTCAGCACGCATCGCATCCCACCAAACAGAATACTGCTGAGCCTGTCGAAATGTGGAAGGCTCAGTGGTGGGAGTAGTAGAGACATGAAAAAGAACATGATCAGGAAACTGACGCTGCTGCCGTGTATGATCATGAGATTGTGTAACCATCGGGTGAGTCGGAACAAGAGTAGTAGTTGTAGTGGTGGTAGTGGTAGTGGTAGTGGTAGTGGTAGTAGTAGTCGTAGTCGTAGTCGTAGTGGTAGTGGTAGTGGTAGTGGTAGTCGTAGTGGTGGTGGTGGTGGTGGTGGTCGTGGTGGTCGTGGTCGTGGTCGTAGTCGTAGTCATAGTCGTAGTCGTCGTAGTCGTCGTAGTCATAGTCGTCGTAGTCGTAGTCGTAGTGGTAGTGGTAGTCGTAGTGTCGTAGTGGTAGTGGTAGTGGTAGTGGTAGTGGTAGTGGTAGTGGTAGTGGTAGTGGTAGTGGTAGTGGTAGTGGTAGTGGTAGTGGTAGTGGTAGTGGTAGTGGTAGTGGTAGTGGTAGTGGTAGTGGTAGTGGTAGTGGTAGTGGTAGTGGTAGTGGTAGTGGTAGTGGTAGTGGTAGTGGTAGTGGTAGTGGTAGTGGTAGTGGTAGTAGTAGTAGTAGTAGTAGTAGATGAAGAAGAGGGAGGAGGAGAAGGTGCAATAATATCAGGAGAGGGAATAACATGAGAAGATGAGGAAGAAATAATAGGAGAAGATGAAGAAGAAAGAGAAGAAACAGAGGTAGAAAGCGAAGGAGGAGGAATGGAGAAAGGAATAGAATCTGAAGAAGCTGTGGGAGTAGTAGAACTCCCTGGAATGTCAGGAGAGGGAATAACATGAGAAGATAAGGAAGAAATAATAGGAGAAGATGAAGAAGAAAGAGAAGAAACAGAAGTAGAAAGCGAAGGAGGAGGAATGGAGAAAGGAATAGAATCTGAAGAAGCTGTGGGAGTAGTAGAACTCCCCGGAATGTCAAAAATCGACT
Source organism: Helianthus annuus (assembly GCF_002127325.2). Lineage (NCBI taxonomy): Eukaryota > Viridiplantae > Streptophyta > Magnoliopsida > Asterales > Asteraceae > Helianthus > Helianthus annuus. The sequence goes on from NC_035445.2 coordinate 125,525,490, forward strand.
CATGGAATTGAACATGTCGAGAAATATATGTACGAGACGTATGAGGATCATAACAAAGATAACCAAGATGAGATGGAGCATAGCCAACAAAGATACAAGGAGTAGACTTGGGTGAAAGTTTATCCGCTCGAGTATCACCTAGAAACGGATAACACAAACACCCAAAAGTACGAAAAAGAGAGTAACCGGGACGAGATCTGAAAAGAACCTCATAAGGAGATGAGTGATGAAGAACCGTGATGGTAACCGGTTAATAAGGAAGGCAACTGTAACACCTCGAAAATTCCTGTCCTTTAAAATAAAGACACGTGTCATGAGAGACAGACGTGTCAGGAAAACCGGGTCAAATAAAAAGATGTATGGTAGGATTTTTAATAAAAAGGGCGTCATGTTATTAAAATACCTCTGAACGATCCAAAGGGCGACATGTTATTAAAACACCTCTGAGCGACCCGAATTCATAAATCCCAAGACCCTTAAATGGTTTGATAAACATCTTATATGCCAACCGGTTGTTCCAAATAAATAAAGTTCCATCTTTATTATGGACTTCGGATTAATAGGTTTGTTATTACTGAAAATGCTAAATAAAGTCCTTGTAAATAGGGAATCAAGAATAGTTATGTAGCTTATTAAACTATTATGAGAATCCAAGACATGTTCTTGGTATTTCCGTCATCTTGTAAGTCCCTTAAGAAGTCAATTAAAGGAGGGGACATGTAAGAACCATCCAAGCATGCAATGGCTGAGCAGATGGCCCCACAACTGAAAAAGATGGACTGAATTCGGAATTGTTTTGGTTGCATGGTCATGACTTAAAAGTTTTAAAAAGTTTTGTCCTCTGATCACCGGTTACGGACCGCAAGGCCCTAGTCTTACGGTCCGTAAGGAGGGTACCTGGGCGATTTCAGCAAGGGTCGGTTACGGACCGTAACTGTTTCAGCATACGGTCCGCAAGAGGAGCTTACGGACCGCAAGGCCTTAAGCTTACGGTCCGTAAGGCAGTCGCTGGCAGCAGAAAATGGACGGCTGCCTGTTCAGCCTGTTACACCGACTTAAATGAATGGTTTTCGAAACCAGGGACTTGCTAGGCAGTATATAGCATCATAGAGACACCTGGGATGATCTTGTAACCACTCTAGACTATCTTGGCATCATCTTGGACCTCAAGGTTCACTATATAAGGGATTGAAGTTGTGAACACTTTACATGCTCACTTGCAACTTTGGTTCAAGACTTCTCTGGAATTTCCTTGGACAGCAACAAGTTCTCATTAAATCCCTAATCCTTCTTAGGACTCTTGTAAGTGTCCTTAACCTCTTTTAAGTTGTTTTAGCTTAGTTAATTAGCTAAAAGTCAAACCGTCGTAATTAAGGTTTGACTTCGTGATTAATTAAAATGTGCTCTGTCAAATCACGAATTAAAGATACCTTTAAGTAGGTAATTACGTGGGTAACAAACCCTCAAAAGGGTATTTCCAGAATCCCACTCTAACTATGCTAATTGTCGAGTCAAAGCTTATTATAAAAAGTCAACAGAAAGGTTATTTGCGAATTAATGCATAATTAGCAATGTAGGTTACATGCAACCTGTTTGATCTGTAAAATAACTTGGTAATTAATGTAAGAACATGTTCCAACATGTTCAACTCGATAATTTTCAGTTTAGGCTCGGTTTGGAACCGAAAGTCGCAAAGTTTGACTTCTGCTTTGACTTTCAGTTCTGACCCGTTTAAGCCAAGATTAGGATTGCCTTAGAGCTTCTTTTGAACCTATTTACATGTTAGTATAACTCTCTGAGATTATACAACTTGGTTCATTGGATATCCTTTTCACATGCATGTTTCCGTTAATCGCTTATATGTTGACCATTATGCCCATTTGACCTTAAAATGTGGTTTTTGAAAATATAAAAGGGTAGGCACCTTAGCTATTGATTTATAAACTTGCACCCAAAATTCGAAGTCAGTTTGAGGTCTAGATTAAGAGTTATGCTCAATAGCGTAATTAAGGGCTTCTTTGATAATTAAATAGCGTAAATTATGTATAGCCTATCAAAACCCAAATTTTTATACCAAACTTTTTACCCACTGTTATTAAATAATATTTTGGGATTTTTGGTGATTTTTATTTATTTTTAGGCTGAGCATAACTTAGTGTTCTAAGATTAATTCGGTTTATACCGGTTTTGCCCTTTTTAGCCATAAAATGAGTTTTACAAATCGTTTTGACCTCAAACCAATTTCTACTGATTTGTTATGATAAATAAATTATTTTGAGCCTTCTGGAATATTAAAAATATCAGCTTTTTACAGAAAACCCGGAAATGGCTCCAAATCGCCTTTTTAGGCATTTTTAACGCATAAGTGTGCACTAGAGCCTTATTAAGCTTAAGGGTTTGAACCTAATGATGTAATTAGTAAATTTTTATATTCTAAACAGTAGGCAAATGTTTTGAACTCAGAATTCCAGAATTGACCTTTTAGGCACATGTGAAATTACCAAAATGCCCCTGCGGTGCATAGTAAGGTTAAAGATAATAAATTTCACATAAATTTGATACCCTACTGTTATAACTTAGTAAATTAAGTATATTTACTAATTGAATCAGACCTGTAACTCAGGTTATCATTTTAACCCTTTTACACCTTATAAAATGACCAAAACGCCCTTATGAGACATAGTTTTGGTTTAAAATCATTTGGGGCATAATGGAAGGTATCATACTGATATCACAACATATTTTGAGCATATTGACTTCAGAAACTTGTATTTGACTCTTATGGTTACTCGTTACGCATTATACGCGTTCGGATCGGCTTATGTGACTAATTTGGCCATATTAGCCGAAACGGGTCAAACCATATCTTTTTGGTCTCAAAATCCAGAATGTGATTATGTTACCCATATAAAACAAGTGTGCAAGCTTGTTGGGACAAAACCACATTCTAAAACGGTCTTCGCCTTATTGTGCGTTTAAAACCGTAATCTTTATATAAAACTAACCGGTCTAAGCTTAAGACCCGTTAGGATTCTAATAGGTTATTAAAACCTTAATTTCCAGATCTAGGAGCCCAGTAAAAGCTACGTACACTCGTTATATTTGGTTTATACTTTGCTCAGGTAAATACGTTTAACTTATTTTCCCTATACGGGCTTGGGGTACGGTATATAAAATACCGCTTGGTCGGGGAATTGACCTTAACCGGTCTTGGTTATGCGCAGTCAAATTAACCCGTTTGAAAATGCTGTTTTGTTTGTTTAACGCCTTTGGGGGCTTAATGACCATGTCCCGGATATCCTTGGCATCATTCAAAGAATGGCCACGACCTTAGCACTCGGGTGTAGGCGTACACCCGTAGTGTTGTACAACATGTATAATTGTCGGTACGAGAGAAGTCTCGCGGCGGAATTATATTAAGTGGTGTGTCTATTAATCTTTAACCCGGCATGACCCGGGCTACCGAACGCAGAACGAACATGTAATTCTTTTACAAGATTATTAAGCAAATAATTATCCCAAGTTATAAAAAGTTTTATGCCACGAGCATTTAAATCAATTTTAAACATTTTCAAAATGAGTCAGTTAAATTGTATTTACCAGTGTAAACTGACGTATTTTCCAAAAAGACTAAGTGCAGGTACTACGCGTAATAGGCTGGTCACTCCTTAAGCATCCATAGAAGTCTCGCAAGCTTAGGATGCATGAAGTCTGTTGAAATGAAGTTTCCTCTTTATTTGATTCTGCCTGTGGATTCTATTTCGACATTTTGTGATACTCGAATATTACAATAATTTAAGTTGAAATGAATCTATCTTTGCTTCCGCTGTGCATTATAATTTGTGTTGTTTGACTATGATGATATCAACCACGTCACGTTAATCCCCCACCGGGCCCACCGGTGACACGTGGAAATTAGGGGTGTGACAGGTTGGTATCAGAGCCAACACTGAGTGAATTAAACACTAGCCTTTTGTGTTTAGTCTCAGTGCACCAATTGCACATTCTTCGAGTTCCGAGTCTAGACAAAGAACATAGGACAAACTCTGTTTTGTTTTATTTTTGGGTCTTATTATTATATGTTGTTGTTATTTAAAACTTGTATGCAGGTCAACATGCCACCAAGATTTCTTCGCGGTAGAGGCAAAGCACCAGTCACGGGTCACGACCACGAAGCCGGGCCTTCGCACCGGCGTACCCCATCCATCACCATGAGCACTAGTCCACAAGAGCCGTGGAGGCTCAATGTTGAACCCGGGAGACGGTCAGTTTCCCTCAGCTCTTCACCTTCTTACCAGCACTCCTTTGGGCCCCAATCGGAAAACAAGCCCAACGAACAACCACCCTCTTTCATACCATTACAGAGATCCAACTCGCACAATTCCTTTGGTGACCCAACCCTAGTTTTCCAAAGCTGATTCAACCCGGCCAACATTTTTCCAGAACCCGGGGGTTTTAACCCACTCGGACCGGAAGACCACTTCTCTGGGGAGAATGACATGGACGAGGATACTGATCCAATGGAGCCTGCTACAGGAACGCCGAACCACCCCATCGAAATCTCGGATGGGTCATCTTTCCACGGATCACCATACCGCGGTCCGGATAGTTATCAAGAGAGGTTCAAGCAGTGGGACTGGTACTTCACGCCTTCTGAACACTCGTCCCCATATCAGCAACAGCAGCAGCAAGATCCTTCTGAGGATCAACGATTCGTGGCAGTCACTCCGCCACCACCACCACCACCAGTGGAACAGCAGCCGCCTCCGGAGCCACCGAGGCGGAGGAGGTCGAACGCACGGATGTCCGTGCGAGGGGGTGTCTGTATCAGCACACCGCAACCGTCAAGTGGCAGCCATTATCCGCCACTTCAGGAGGAAGAAGAAGAACCACAGATGGGGGTTCCATCAAACCCCATTCCAGATGTTAACTCAGTGCCTGAGGCGCCTCCGTTGGGTTTTGACAACCCAATTCCTGCTTATTCTGCGGCATACAACCCGTTTGAAATGCCGGGCCACAACAGCTTTAACTATGCCAACGTGGACCCATATCAGGAGGCTTGGGATTACAACGCTCGACACCCTGAAGGGCCCTATGGTGGTCCTTGGACTACCGGGTACCCTCCATATGTGTTCCAGCAGCCACCACCTCCTCAGCCGTTGTACCAGCCGCCGCAGCCACAGCTTATCTCGCCGGAGCGTCAGCAGGAGGTTCTTGATAGGTTGAACCAGGTCGAACGAGAAGTTCGAGAAGACCGCAGAGAGCGGCAAGGCTTCTTCAAGGGTCTGTCAGACTTGCTAAAGGAGAAGTCCAAGAGGAGGGGTCACTGAAGACCTTGTTGTTTGTTGCTTAGTTGTAATTAGTCCCTGCGTGGACTTGTTTTTTCTGTATTCAGCTCCTGCGCGAGCTTGTCTTTTTGTATTCTACCCCTGCGTGGGCATGTCTTGCAGTTAACCCCTGCGTGGGTTTGTTTGTTGTATTTCGCCCCTGCGTGGGCATGTTGTTTGTAGAAGTCCCGTTTAGGGCAAGTATTGTACTATTGAATCTTTATTTAGTGAAATGTTGCATTTAAATTTTCATGATTATTGCTATAAATAAGTATATGAATAAACTTAAAATAAACAGGTAAAAATGAAAATGACATATCCTAAAATAAAGAAGACCCACCATTAATATAAAATGGCAAAATCTAAAAAGGGACAAGACCTAGCCACATGTCATTTTAAGACAAGGCCAAGATGGTATCTCCATAATTAGATTCAGGTCCATAATTAACGTCTCAACTTAGGATTGATCTGCGTTATAAGGAGAATCTAAGGGGTAAGACCTAGCCACGTGTCGTCGCAGATATGGCCAAGATGGTAGAACCTGTCTAGAAGATTCCAAATTCTGTTAACATCTGTAAGTATGTTAACATATTAGGCAAATTGTGACCCAGTAAAAGTCACATAAGCCATCATTGAAAATTGGGTTAATTTAAAATTCCCTGTAAGTAAATGTCCATTCCTTGAGAATGAAGTGCCTACGGGTAATAATTAATGTCCTAGGGACTAAGGGACAGTTTGAGTCTGTAACTCACTGTCTAGAATAAGGTAATGAACTGTGATTCAGACCCTAATACCTTGATCCTGTAAGAATCCGGGTTATAAACTAACACTGTCCTTGTGACTAAGTTATATGTTAATTCTTAACTATAATATAGGATTATAATACAGATCCTGAATTAATATTTGATTAATAAATTAACCTGCAATGGCTATTTAAAACCATAGTTAATAAAATATACAAAATACTGTATTAGCTATTAAATAAAACCTTGCCCATTATTGTTATTATGTAGCAATTGAAGCTACATGGCGGGGTCGGATGAAGTGAATAGTCGTCCGGTGGAGAACCACGATAATGCAAAGATACAGTTAACTGGTGCAGAGTTGAAAGCACTGGTAGATGATGCGGTTACAAAGGCATTAGAAAGACAGTACAGTGAGTATAGTGGGACCCACAGTAGAAGCCTGTCTACACCGCATAATAAGTCTAAGACTCATTCGGAGGCTCACAGCAAGCCACCTTCTGTCCAACCCAAGTCTAAAAAGGAGGAATCTAAGAAGGAGGATGATAGACATTCTTCGAATGAAAATGATAATCATTCCAAGAAGATCGTGCTTTATGATGCCCCACGTGCCAAGGGTTGCACGTATAAATACTTTGTGTCTTGTAAACCCCGGGATTTCACTGGGGAGAAGGGGGCAGTGGACTGTATGACTTGGCTTGATGAGATGGAGACAGTAGTGGATATAAGTGGCTGTGCTGAAAAAGATACTGTGAAGTTTGTGACACAATCTTTTAAAGGTGATGCACTGCAATGGTGGAAGTCACTGATTCAAGCCACCGGAAAGATACCGCTATACAACATGTCTTGGGAACAATTTGTTGCCCTAATCAAGGAGAATTACTGCCCTCAGCACGAGGTCGAAGGAATAAAGTCTGATTTTCTGTCTCTGGTGATGAAGAACCTGGACTGCCAGGCTTACCTCACAACCTTCAATACCTTGTCAAGGCTAGTTCCCTACCTTGTAACACCTGAACCAAAGAGGATAGCCCGTTTCATTAGGGGTCTGGCCCCAGAAATTAAAGCAAGCGTCAAGGCCTCTCGGCCCACTACTTTTCGATCAGTGGCGGACATATCTCTGTCCCTTACAAAAGACGCAGTTAGACAGAGATCAATGAGAGCCGTAGACGCCGAGAAGCGAAAACGCGAAGATGATGGTTCGCGACGCTCAGATAAAAAGCGAAAGGGCAATGACGACCACAAGAAAGGGTCGGGATCCAAGAAGGGGGATCATCAGTCGGGAGAAAAGCCTAGGTGCAAAGTTTGTAAAAAGCACCATTTCGGGAAATGCAGGCAGGAGTCTAGATCCCAATCTCAGCAGAAACTATGTGGGATTTGCAAGTCCCCGGATCATAAGGCATTAGATTGCAAGAAACTTAAGGATGCCACCTGCTACAATTGTAATGAGAAGGGACATATTAGATCCAACTGCCCGAAGCTTGCCAAGAAAACAGAAGAAGGAAAGAAGACTAATGCAAGGGTCTTCCGCATGGATGCAAAGGAAGCTATTCAGGACGATAATGTCATAACATGTACTTTTCTCATTAATGATGTCTACGCAAGGGTATTGTTTGACTCTGGGGCGGATAGGTCCTTTGTAGATAATAAGTTATGTGAACTGTTGAAATTACCTGTTAAAGTTTTAAGTATGAAATATGAAGTGGAATTAGCTGATGGAACAATAGAAACAGTTTCGACTATGTTAGATGGATGTGTCCTATCCATTAGGAACCACTCTTTTCCTTTGTCCTTGTTACCCTTTAAGCTAGCAGGCTTTGATGTAGTAATAGGAATGGATTGGTTATCGCGTAACCAAGCCCAGATAGTGTGCAACAAGAAGCAGGTAGTAATCAAGACCCCATCTGGTGAGCCACTCACTATTCAGGGTGATACTCAACACGGAATACCAGAGCAAGTGGCCATGCTTAAGGCATCAGGATGCACGAGTAAGGGTTGCGTCATTTATATGGCACAAGTAACCATTGACGAGAAGAAGCCCAGGATCGAAGACATACCGGTCATATCTGATTATCCCGAGGTCTTTCTGGAGGAACTACCTGGTTTGCCACCAGATAGGCAGGTGGAATTTAGGATTGACATCATCCCCGGAGCTGCACCAGTAGCCAGAGCACCATATAGATTAGCACCAACGGAGATGAAGGAATTAAGAACACAGCTAGATGATTTACTAGCTAAAGGTTTTATTAGACCTAGTTCGTCTCCATGGGGAGCGCCAATCCTGTTTGTTAAAAAGAAGGATGGATCAATGCGTCTGTGCATTGATTACCGTGAGCTAAACAAGGTTACTATCAAGAACCGATATCCTTTGCCTAGAATCGATGATCTGTTCGACCAGCTGCAGGGAGCGAGTTACTTTTCTAAGATAGATCTCAGGTCAGGCTATCATCAATTGAAAGTTAAGGAGGAGGATGTACATAAGACCGCGTTTAGGACTCGTTATGGTCACTACGAGTTCCTAGTGATGCCTTTTGGGCTCACTAATGCACCTGCCGCATTCATGGATCTCATGAATCGCGTATGCAAGCCTTATCTGGATAAATTTGTCATCGTCTTCATCGACGACATCCTCATCTATTCAAAGAACCAAGCTGACCATGAGAGGCATCTTCGGTGCATTCTTAAGCTACTCCATCAAGAGAAGCTCTATGCCAAGTTTTCTAAGTGTGAATTTTGGCTTCGCGAAGTCCAGTTCCTTGGACACGTTGTGAGTGAGCGTGGAATTCAAGTGGATCCCGCAAAGATAGAAGCTATCATGAACTGGCAGGAACCAAAGACACCTTCAGAAATTCGTAGCTTCCTAGGTTTGGCTGGATACTATAGGCGTTTTATTGAAAACTTCTCAAGAATTGCTGCAGCCTTGACGTCGTTAACACGTAAGAACATTAAGTTTAATTGGGGGCCTAAGCAGCAAGAATCTTGTGATATCTTAAAGCAGAAGTTAAGTAACGCACCAGTGCTGACTCTACCTGAAGGCATTGAAGAATTTGTGGTGTATTGTGATGCATCACACACCGGAATGGGTTGTGTGTTAATGCAAAAGGGCAAGGTCATAGCCTACGCTTCACGTCAATTAAAGGTGCACGAGAAGAATTACACCACCCATGACTTGGAGTTGGGTGCCGTTGTATTTGCACTAAAGCTTTGGAGGCATTATTTGTATGGGACGAAGTGTGTGATCTATTCCGACCACAAGAGCCTTCAACACATGTTCAATCAGAAGGATTTGAACATGAGGCAGCGACGATGGATGGAAACCTTGAACGATTATGATTGTGAAATAAGGTACCATCCAGGCAAGGCCAATGTAGTCGCAGATGCTTTAAGCAGGAAGGAGAGAGTGAAGCCGATAAGGATCAATGCCAAGAGCATTGAAATTAAGAGCAGTTTGAATGAAAGGTTGTTAGCTGCACAAAAGGAAGCTGTGTTGGAAGCTAACTATCCTGAGGAGAAATTAGGAGTAACTGAAGAACAGTTGTCCTACGACAAAGACGGAATGTTGAGATTAAATGGACAAATATGGGTTCCCGTATATGGGGGACTTCGAGATGTTATCCTCAAGGAAGCCCACAGTTCCAAATATTCCGTCCATCCTGGAGCTGATAAGATGTATCAAGATTTAAAGGCGAATTATTGGTGGATAGGCTTGAAAAAGTCTATAGCTGCTTATGTAGCTAAATGCTTGACGTGTGCTAAAGTCAAAGCTGAACATCAGAAGCCGTCAGGTTTACTGCAACAGCCTGAAATTCCCACTTGGAAATGGGAAATGGTGACGATGGACTTCATCACCAAATTGCCTAAGACGCCGAAGGGAAATGATACTATATGGGTCATAGTTGATAGACTGACTAAGTCAGCACACTTCCTGCCCGTTAAAGAAACCTTCAGCTCTGACATGCTAGCCCAACTGTACGTGGATAAGATTGTGGCCTTGCATGGCGTACCAGTATCTATTATCTCAGATCGAGATACTAGATACACATCTCATTTCTGGAAGAGTTTCCAACAGTCTCTGGGCACTCAATTGAATTTCAGTACGGCTTACCATCCTCAGACGGATGGGCAGAGTGAGCGTACTATTCATACGTTGGAAGACATGCTGCGTGCGTGTGTAATCGATCTAGGAGGTAGTTGGGACAGGCATTTACCGTTGGTCGAGTTCTCCTACAATAATAGCTACCATACTAGCATTAAGGTTGCGCCTTTTGAGGCACTATATGGTAGAAAGTGCAGAACGCCCATTTGCTGGGCAGAAGTGGGAGATACGCAATTATCAGGTCCTGACTTAGTCTTCGAGACAATGGACAAGATTGTCCAAATTCGCGACCGCCTGAAAGCTGCTCGAGATAGGCAGAAGAGCTATGCGGATGAAAGGTGAAAACCTCTCAAGTTTGAGGTCGGCGATAAAGTTTTGCTCAAAGTATCACCTTGGAAAGGGGTGATGCGATTTGGCAAGAAAGGTAAGTTGAGCCCAAGGTATATAGGACCATTCGAAATCATCGAATGTGTAGGATCAGTGGCTTACAAGTTAAACTTACCTGAGGAGCTCGATGGTATTCATAATGTATTCCACGTCTGCAATCTGAAGAAATGTCTAGTTGACGAGTCGCTAGTCATACCACACACGGATGTGCATATAGACGAGAGCTTAAAATTTGTGGAAAACCTGTGTCGATTGAGGATCGACAGGTAAAGAAGCTTCGGAGAAAGCTTGTGCCTATTGTCAAGGTAAAGTGGGATGCTCGTAGAGGTCCTGAATATACATGGGAGTTAGAGTCCAAAATGCAGGAAAAATACCCTCATTTGTTTCCTTAAATCTCGAGGTCGAGATTTCTTTTAAGGGGGTGAGGATGTAACACCTCGAAAATTCATGTCCTTTAAAATAAAGACACGTGTCATGAGAGACAGACGTGTCAGGAAAACCGGGTCAAATAAAAAGATGTATGGTAGGATTTTTAATAAAAAGGGCGTCATGTTATTAAAATACCTCTGAACGATCCAAAGGGCGACATGTTATTAAAACACCTCTGAGCGACCCGAATTCATAAATCCCAAGACCCTTAAATGGTTTGATAAACATCTTATATGCCAACCGGTTGTTCCAAATAAATAAAGTTCCATCATTATTATGGACTTCGGATTAATAGGTTTGTTACTACTGAAAATGCTAAATAAAGTCCTTGTAAATAGGGAATCAAGAATAGTTATGTAGCTTATTAAACTATTATGAGAATCCAAGACATGTTCTTGGTATTTCCGTCATCTTGTAAGTCCCTTAAGAAGTCAATTAAAGGAGGGGACATGTAAGAACCATCCAAGCATGCAATGGCTGAGCAGATGGCCCCACAACTGAAAAAGATGGACTGAATTCGGAATTGTTTTGGTTGCATGGTCATGACTTAAAAGTTTTAAAAAGTTTTGTCCTCTGATCACCGGTTACGGACCGCAAGGCCCTAGTCTTACGGTCCGTAAGGAGGGTACCTGGGCGATTTCAGCAAGGGTCGGTTACGGACCGTAACTGTTTCAGCATACGATCCGCAAGAGGAGCTTACGGACCGCAAGGCCTTAAGCTTACGGTCCGTAAGGCAGTCGCTGGCAGCAGAAAATGGACGGCTGCCTGTTCAGCCTGTTACACCGACTTAAATGAATGGTTTTCGAAACCAGGGACTTGCTAGGAGTATATAGCATCATAGAGACACCTGGGATGATCTTGTAACCACTCTAGACTATCTTGGCATCATCTTGGACCTCAAGGTTCACTATATAAGGGATTGAAGTTGTGAACACTTTACATGCTCACTTGCAACTTTGGTTCAAGACTTCTCTGGAATTTCCTTGGACAGCAACAAGTTCTCATTAAATCCCTAATCCTTCTTAGGACTCTTGTAAGTGTCCTTAACCTCTTTTAAGTTGTTTTAGCTTAGTTAATTAGCTAAAAGTCAAACCGTCGTAATTAAGGTTTGAATTCGTGATTAATTAAAATGTGCTCTGTCAAATCACGAATTAAAGATACCTTTAAGTAGGTAATTATGTGGGTAACAAACCCTCAAAAGGGTATTTCCAGAATCCCACTCTAACTATGCTAATTGTCGAGTCAAAGCTTATTATAAAAAGTCAACAGAAAGGTTATTTGCGAATTAATGCATAATTAGCAATGTAGGTTACATGCAACCTGTTTGATCAGTAAAATAACTTGGTAATTAATGTAAGAACATGTTCCAACATGTTCAACTCGACAATTTTCAGTTTAGGCTCGGTTTGGAACCGAAAGTCGCAAAGTTTGACTTCTGCTTTGACTTTCAGTTCTGACCCGTTTAAGCCAAGATTAGGATTGCCTTAGAGCTTCTTTTGAACCTATTTACATGTTAGTATAACTCTCTGAGATTATACAACTTGGTTCATTGGATATCCTTTTCACATGCATGTTTCTGTTAATCGCTTATATGTTGACCATTATGCCCATTTGACCTTAAAACGTGATTTTTGAAAATATAAAAGGGTAGACACCTTAGCTATTGATTTATAAACTTGGACCCAAAATTTGAAGTCAGTTTGAGGTCTAGATTAAGAGTTATGCTCAATAGCGTAATTAAGGGCTTCTTTGATAATTAAATAGCGTAAATTATGTATAGCCTATCAAAACCCAAATTTTTATACCAAACTTTTTACCCACTGTTATAAAATAATATTTTGGGATTTTTGGTGATTTTTATTTATTTTTAGGCTGAGCATAACTTAATGTTCTAAGATTAATTCGGTTTATACCGGTTTTGCCCCTTTTAGCCATAAAATGAGTTTTACAAATCGTTTTGACCTCAAACCAATTTCTACTGATTTGTTATGATAAATAAATTATTTTGAGCCTTCTGGAATACTAAAAATATCAGCTTTTTACAGAAAACCCGGAAATGGCTCCAAATCGCCTTTTTAGGCATTTTTAACGCATAAGTGTGCACTAGAGCCTTTTTAAGCTTAAGGGTTTGAACCTACTGATGTAATTAGTAAATTTTTATATTCTAAACAGTAGGCAAATGTTTTGAACTCAGAATTCCAGAATTGACCTTTAGGCACATGTGAAATTACCAAAATGCCCCTGCGGTGCATAGTAAGGTTAAAGATAATAAATTTCACATAAATTTGATACCCTACTGTTATAACTTAGTAAATTAAGTATATTTACTAATTGAATCAGACCTGTAACTCAGGTTATCATTTTAACCCTTTTACACCTTATAAAATGACCAAAACGCCCTTATGAGGCATAGTTTTGGTTTAAAATCATTTGGGGCATAATGGAAGGTATCATTCTGATATCACAACATATTTTGAGCATATTGACTTCAGAAACTTGTATTTGACTCTTATGGTTACTCGTTACGCATTATACGCGTTCGGATCGGCTTATGTGACTAGTTTGGCCATATTAGCCGAAACGGGTCAAACCATATCTTTTTGGTCTCAAAATCCAGAATGTGATTATGTTACCCATATAAAACAAGTGTGCAAGCTTGTTGGGACAAAACCACATTCTAAAACGGTCTTCGCCTTATTGTGCATTTAAAACCGTAATCTTTATATAAAACTAACTGGTCTAAGCTTAAGACCCGTTAGGATTCTAATAGGTTATTAAAACCTTAATTTCCAGATCTAGGAGCCCAGTAAAAGCTACGTGCACTCGTTATATTTGGTTTATACTTTGCTCAGGTAAATACGTTTAACTTATTTTCCCTATACGGGCTTGGGGTACGGTATATAAAATACCGCTTGGTCGGGGAATTGACCTTAACCGGTCTTGGTTATGCGCAGTCAAATTAACCCGTTTGAAAATGCTGTTTTGTTTGTTTAACGCCTTTGGGGGCTTAATGACCATGTCCCGGATATCCTTGGCATCATTCAAAGAATGGCCACGACCTTAGCACTCGGGTGTAGGCGTACACCCGTAGTGTTGTACAACATGTATAATTGTCGGTACGAGAGAAGTCTCGCGGCGGAATTATATTAAGTGGTGTGTCTATTAATCTTTAACCCGGCATGACCCGGGCTACCGAACGCAGAACGAACATGTAATTCTTTTACAAGATTATTAAGCAAATAATTATCCCAAGTTATAAAAAGTTTTATGCCACGAGCATTTTAAATCAATTTTAAACATTTTCAAAATGAGTCAGTTAAATTGTATTTACCAGTGTAAACTGACGTATTTTCCAAAAAGACTAAGTGCAGGTACTACGCGTAATAGGCTGGTCACTCCTTAAGCATCCATAGAAGTCTCGCAAGCTTAGGATGCATGAAGTCTGTTGAAATGAAGTTTCCTCTTTATTTGATTCTGCCTGTGGATTCTATTTCGACATTTTGTGATACTCGAATATTACAATAATTTAAGTTGAAATGAATCTATCTTTGCTTCCGCTGTGCATTATAATTTGTGTTGTTTGACTATGATGATATCAACCAAGTCACGTTAATCCCCCACCGGTGACACGTGGAAATTAGGGGTGTGACATGAACCGTGGCATACGCATCATACCAGAATTTCTTTGGTATCCGAGCATGAAACAATAAAGCTCAAGCTACCTCAGAAAGATGGCGGTTTTTCCGCTCAGCAACCCCATTTTGTTGGGGAGTATAGGGACATGAAATGCGATAAGCGATGCCAGAATATGAAAGAAAACGAGCCATAGATCCACGAATGAGCTCAGGAGCACCATCACACTGAAGATGCTTGATGGTGCAGGAGAAAAGGTTCTCAACAAGCGGTTTGAAATGCCGAAAACAATCAACCGCTTGAGAACGACAAGTCAAAGGATACATCCATGTAAATCGACTAAAATCATCAATAAAATTAATTAAATATCGGTATCCATCTCTAGACATAGCAGGTGAGGCACCCCAAATATCACAATGTATAATATGTAAAGGTAAAGTAGAATGCGATACCACAGATGTAAAAGGCAATCTAGTCGATTTTGAAACACTACATGCATTACAATGTGTGTGTGTGTGTGTTTTTGTTTGTCAGATGTAAAAACGAACATCTAGACAAAACATCATCAGACGGATAACCCAACCGGGAATGCCTAGTCTCATGAGAAGCAGATGTGAAAGCAGCAAGTGAATACAACTGATGTGGGCTACCACACGTGTGGTGAAGAAGCTGTCCAGTTAAGGTCTGAACATGCAAACCAAGATGTGAAAATATGACAGCAATAGGATGCTCAATAACAAGCTGTGTGATAGATAAGAGGTTCTTGGCTAAGCCAGGAACCACTAACACATGTCGCAATAACAAAGCATGACTAGATAAGTGTAATAATGAGCTACCGATATGAGAAATAGAAAGTGACTTACCATCACCAACAACAACTTTCTCAGAGCCGGTATAAGGAGTAGCATAAAAAACAATCGAGGCATCAGCGGTCATATGAGCAGTCGCTCTAGAATCCGGAATCCATGAGTCAATTTGCTCGCAAACACTCGAAAAATCAGCACTGAGTCCAAAGTGTGGGCTAGATTGCTGAGTGGAAGCCCAATGCGCTAAATGAGAAGACCCACATACATCACTAGTAGTAGAAATAGGCTGTGATCCACTAAAAAATGTGGAGAAATTGTTGGGTTAGAGCCCAATATGCCGGAAAACTGCTGATCAAGTGAAGTTGGACCAAAGCCTAATCCAGAATACTGACTGATCGTATCACACGAGTCAAACATCCCCAAATCATTAGAAACCCTAGTTCTGTTTTCAGCCATTTGCGCAGAATCACCATTGCCACCACGTTGATAAAACGATTCTTCTATTCTATTCCATAATTCAGAGGCCGAATTAGTACCTTTTGCGAGATCAATCAATGATAATGAAAGTTTTGTAGTCAAAAACTCAGAAACATAGCCATCTAATTTATTCCAGTTCTCACGTTCTTCAGTATCGAGTGCAGGAGCAGGTATCTTACAGTTTAAATGCTTCAATAATCTATAAATCTTCAAAATCGTTAATACTTGATGCTGCCAGTTCAAGAAATTTTCATTGTCAAGCATGATAGTCATGAAGTTTTTGATGTTAGGCATATTATTGTTTGATTTTGATGTAAAACTGACCGGAACTGTAACTGATTTCTCAGAGTATGCTCTGATACCATAAAGAGAATATCAGGCTCAAGAATCTCAATCTCATATCATAAGTGGTAAGTAATATCAATACAAGCCCTCTATATATAGGAGAACAACTATACAACTAATCATGATAACTAAGTCAACTAACTCACATGCTCTAACTATCTAACCACCTCTGTATACTCTAATAATATGTTTATTCCTTACAGCTAGGACCGGAAGTTGACCGATTTTCCAACATGAATTGAACTATTTGACCGTATACATTGCAAAAGTTACCCCATAAAATCAAACTAATGTTTATTCCTTACATAGTTACATGTGTCTCTATAGACGACCTTTAGTTTCCTAACAAGAAATCTATTACTTTGACATAGAGTATACAACAAATATGGGGTGTGGAGCTCTAATATCGTTCACTTGATTATCAGACCAAACATGGATCAAACTAGTTATCCATATTACTAAATGTCCGGACCATATAATGTTGGATCACAACCCGTGGCATATAGCCTAATCAGTGGCATCTTGGGGTTGGGTTAAGACTTAGAGACCATTAGGTCCTCGGTTTGTTTCCCAAAATGGGGTTTTCCCAGATTTATTGGTTTTCCTCCTGAATTGGTGTATAAGCATTATTGCCTATTAGGGATGGATATAACCCGGTTGTTCCGTTGGTGGCACGATGATACTTCAGTGGTCCGTCTGTGATCCAAATTTGCTGTTAAAAAATGTTGGATCACACTTCATTTGTACTACTTAATGTTGACGTCCAGAGACCCGAAAAGAAAGATCATGAGTGATACTTGATAAGACACAACACGCCATTAACTAGGTTATCAATATGTGATACTTCACATGTCCAAGCAATACCGTGACCAATGGACTATGCGACAACGTTGTATCTAGTGTGCCCGCACACTCTATATGGCCAACAATGATAGAAGGGTCTGAAAGGACCCTGACTATAAACACCTTCTTCTAGAAGAAACACAAGTATTTGGGTTTTCTTCAATGAAGCTATCCGATTGCTTCTTTTGTTCCAGTTTTAAAGGAAGAGATCATCGGCTGATAGTTTGTAACTTTGTATACAGTTCTACGAACGATATCTCATCTGGACGAGGTAAAAACTATTTCAAATGTTGTTTTAACCTTGTTTTCTAACTAAATGTGTTTGGTTTGAGGAAATCTCGACAACTACATAACTGAGCTTCATATCAACTGTTATCAACTTATCAAATCAATTTGACTTGCTAGCAATATATAGCTCTCACGTTTCTGTTCAAAGAAAACAAGAGCTGATCACTGGAAAATAGCAAGGTATTATTTTTTTAAGTTTATTTAGATTAAAAGTGCTATGAGCATGTCAAAATATATGAAGGTTTCCATATTCATTGTGAAGTGCTTTACGAATTATTTTGAAATGAATTAGTTAAACTGTCTAATGCTAATTTCATCTTTTGTTCTGAACCATGATACGTTGGGATATACTATACACATAGATTTGCATTTTTGGGCATTATATTATAGATTTAGGATCAAATACAAAGGCTCCGATTGACCTCATTCAAGCAACATTGGAACCGTCTCATCGAACTCTATGATGTGAAATTTTAAGTTTTCACTTTTGGATTGATAGGTTGTAGATTTTAGAATTTAGAATTCTTGTTTATTATCATTGTGTCTTTTCTATATTTGCGTCATTGTGTCTTTTTTGCGACTCATTGTGTCTTTTTTCCTCGACATTGTGTAATATTTTTCGGCATTGTGTTATATTTTGTTCGACATTGTGTCATCTTGTGTGATCCATTGCTTCTTTGTACACTTCTTATTTTTAAAAGCCTTTGTAGAATAACTTAACCATTATATTATATTAGGATAAGGATCATTACATAACACTAACTATTGCGAGAACAAAAAGAAAACTCTAAAACACTAAATTTTAAGATTTAAGGTTCATATTTTTAAAATTTTATGTTTCTTACATTCATATGTGTATTATATATACATAAAAAATCATAATTTTTTACCTACACATAGCCTACATACATGTTGGCAATTTAACCTATACATAACCTACATAAGTGTAGGTTATACAAAAAGTGAAAATTTTCTATATTTTGTTTTGAATTCTAGTGTAAGAAACAATAAATTTTACATTTGTAACATTTTCATTTTCTTTTTAAGTTTTTAGGATTGAAAAAATGGATGATTCATTGTGTTCTGCGTGTTCTCACAATATTTAGTGTTCTGCATAGAACCTTCCCCATATATATTATACTATAACAATTATCAGCTTTTGTAAATGTGAATAGTAACTTTGACTTTTTTTCTTTTTAATATTTAGTTCAATTACACACCTTATACTATAAATAATATTTGTTTTTAATCCAATAGTTTATAACAGTTACCAACGTGTGTGAACATTAACTTTGACTTTTTATAAGTTTCTATTACACACATTATACTTTAAATAATATACATTTTTAATCTTAGAGTTTTGTTTTTTCTTATAACTTTTGTTCGTTCGTTTTTTATAACGACTAAATATGCGGTTGCGTTAAGATTCTTTATTCACTTCAGTTTTAAAATGTTTATATTATCTGTAGAGTCGTTTATAACTTTTCATCTATGATATATGTTAGAAAAATATATTGGATTTTCTCTTTTGGTTGCTTTATTGAGTGCTGCTACCGTACCGATATCGTAACGAAACGAATAGACACTGACTGAATCCCCGCCGCGTAACGCGGAAGAATTTTGCTAGTTATTTTCTCTTTTGGTTGCTTTATTGAGTGCTGCTACTGTCACACCCCCGAAATACCACCCATGGAAAACTCTGCTAGGCGTGTGACAAACCAATAACGAGCCACTAATCATGTTGAACCAATCACAAGTTTAAAAATGAAATTGCCAATTAATAATGAAAAGTACTATCAATAAGTTTAAATGAAACCCAACATGTTCAGCGGAAGCAAATAGAAAACCATAGTTAAACTTTTTCAAAACCAATATATAGTATCAATAATTCCATCACATGTATCCATCCAGATCGACCCACAACCACTCCAGCTACACCAGACAGCAAGTTCCAATTCAAGACATCTAACGACCTGCGAGCATGCAACAAGTGTATCAGACAACGCTGGTGAGTTCATAGTTTTACGAAAACGTTGGTTACCGAGTGTTTAGTTAATCCATTGAATTTAATTCCGAAAGCAATGTTGAAAACAATGTTGATAATACCCCAATAAAAGACGGCTTCTGATTATTTTGCCCTTTCTCCAATGCTCCTATCAAAGCATTGGTCATGACTAGGTCATTAGTTCAACACCCGTCCTCCCAGGTACGGGGTGAGGTTGCCAAACCTAAGTAGCGCTACTAACTAATACCATGTTACCTTCCAGGTAACCAAACAACACGGAGGGACTTTAATGGTGATAGGAAGAGTATATTATCCAACATTCCCGTTTTTACCCAAAAGACTTATCCCTCCCAAGGATTCCCACTGACTGTCCCAACCACCGGGACGCATGCTCAAGAGAGATGAACTCACCTTTGTTTTGCTCGGTAAGTTTATAACACGTATTCCAAGTTGGTTAATTAGTCCCTATTGTAATTACCATAATAATCAGTTTCGTATGCACATCAAACACGCATCTCATACACAATTAATTCACGTACACCTTGTTTGCATATCGCACAATTATTGGACATGTAGCAGGTAGTTCGCGTCATACAATAAATCTAACAACACAACAGTAGATAATTTAATCAAGTTAGCAAGCCTCTTCAATTTCATGTGATTCATTGCCACCCATCGGCCCAGTTTCGAATTGCCAACACAACACAATGTAAACTCTAGTTTAGTATTCTAACTGCACGGCCCACTAGACTGCGGCCATAAGTCTCCTAACTCAATCCGTCCCACATTGACCCACTCTTAAACCCAGCCCAGCTGCGGCCCAAACTCAAATGCTTACCAGTTGTATATGTGGGTTACAGTTTCGCAACAGGCCCAACTAAAGGTTTATTCAAGATCACAGCCCCACCCAACATAAAATTAGAGAGTTGACTGGCCCAACTGACCCAGCCCATCCCGGTCATGCCACTCGGTTGTCCCGGGTCAGTTTCACGGCCCTTATATTTTTAATAATGACTTGTTTGATTGGGCTCAACTAACATGTTAAGCATCAACTGCGAATATCTAACTTAAATTATGCTAACGATTGTTAACCATGCTACCCTCCGGACGACATAACGACATTAATTAGTTGATTGAACCCAAATAAGTAATTATCAATACAAGTAAACCTCTAACAGACCATTCATCTTCTAAACACGGTTATTGATCCATCAATAATCAACTTAGCTACCAAATCTACCAATATCAATCGACTATGGGTTCGTATACACGTTTCGCCTAAGTCAGCATTATTGATATCATGCACCCTAAATATTTACTATCAAGCCATCACCATAATATTTCTTGATTAGGTCTACCAATGAGTTTAATAAAGTGTTTATTATTATTACACATATGATGTTTACATAAACACACATCGCACCAAAGATTATAACGTCACATAGCATCTTAAATTGCACATTATAACATATCAAGATCATGTAATCATCGCTTAATACAACACTAACATATTATAACTAGTCTGTTTATATTATGCTAGTGTATCCATGGTTCTTTATCATATGTTCATGCAACCCTAACGCATATGACATCACATACAAGCATAAACCACAGCGACAGGCATGAATCGATGCACTAATGAACCATGATCATGCAAGAATCACAATCATCCATATAACTTAATCAACCAGAACATCATACTTGTTCACATATAATAAAAACAATCAACAAAATAAAGTAACACTAACCGAACACATGATGGAATAGAGAGTGGGGCCTGCCGTCGACTTCAAAGAAGGATGGGGGGGTTTAGGGTTTGCAACGAGTTATGTATTACAACACTTAATTTACGTATACATGGAGAAAGAAGGGGGTTGGGCTGAATTCAATTACAAGTGGTGGCGGCCCAATTAAATTTATCTTGATTGCTCCATTGTCAAATTCATCATATTCAAAGTAGATCACGTGAATATCAGATTGCATTCAATATTGGTCCAATAGCTTTAATCCATGAGTTTGAAAGTTAATTCAATAAATGTTGCATTGACAAAGTGTGGCTTCAGAATCTTATTTGTCCACCAAGTGATCGGCCCACTTACACATTTCGTCCACGGTTCAAGGTGATTAATGCAACTGATTGCATTTTTTTGGCGGCCCATGTTAGTTCAACAGTTCATTCAACATGCACAAGTTTACAACACGAACAATTATGAAAAGGTAGTGTGAAACAAGTAACGTGTCGGGGAAAGGCCTTGAAAGCTCGAGTTGTCACATCATCCCCAACTTGAAAGAAATTTCGTCCCGAAATTTGATAAGCAAGCACAAAGAAGTGAGGTGATAGATCAAGATGGTTGTAGATTTTCCTCAAGTGCCTCATCATCCCCAACTTGAAATGGAATTTCGTCCCGAAATTCGCCAGTGCTACCAGAATTAGATTGGTTATTAGGAAAAAAAATTGAGGATACTTAAGCGTCATCTGACCCTCGTGTTCCCACGTGAACTCCGGTCCACGTCTTGCGTTCCAACGAACTCTCTCGATTGTCGTACAACTATGCTAACGAACCTTGACCTCCTGGTCCATGTTTTCGATAGATTCCTCAACATTTGCAACATGTCTTTAACCTCAGACGCTAACAAAGGTATGACAAGCGTTCCATCGAACAAACACCGCCTTAGATTCGAGGCATAAATGATATCATGTACGTTACCCAATTCATCGTGTAACTCGAGTTTGTAGGCGACGTGACCGATTCTTTCCAGAATTCTGAATAACTCAGTGTACATAAATTAGGCTTGCCACGCTTCCCAAGCGTGCCACACCCTCCCAGGGTGAGACTTCCAATATGACACGTTTGCCTGCAGCGAACTCCCGGTGTCTCCTAAGTCATCCGGGTTCCTGGCGATCACGCGTTGTCGCCACACAATTTCCAATACCGTGTGTAAGTCCTAGACCCGTGATTAGGTTGTCTTACACCTCCATCCACAAGGAGATTTATCATCCACGTAATGCCTCAAACGGAGCTGTATGCATACTAAAATGGTAACGACTGCAGTAGAGCTTACCCAAAGATAAGTATCCTTTCCATATGTTTACTAAAGTCAATCACGCACATGCTCACAGCATGTCTTCGTGTGTCAGGATGGCTCGTTACTCTATCCGGTTGTCCTACAGTGATAAGTAATGTGTTGTGTATTGCCTGTCATAAATCGGATATAGTTAAAAAAATCAGGGGTAACAGGAGTTGGCACCTCGTGCCAAAAGCCGCCTCTCTCAGAGGAACATTCACAACTGTGAAGACTCGTCAGTTTTCTTGATTGCAAGAAAGTGTGCTGGTAACTTGAGTCCATCAATGATCACCCAGGTGATAATGTTACCGTTTCGAGTTGTAAATAGACCAGTGATAGAATCCATGGCAGTCTGTCCTCATTTCCATACATGTGTTTCTGGTTGCTAATATCCCACCTTGACTTTCCCACAAGTCAAACATCGTTCTCATGCGTTGCTATGTGGGCCTTCAGGCCCGGTCATCCATACATGGTCTTCAGGTTTTAATTCATCCTATCCAAAACACAAATGAATAGGATACCGACATCCGTGTGCTTTGCCAGCACCAGTTCCCAAATGTTGTTGTATAGTGAGGTCCATATTCGTTCCATGAAGTAGCAAATACCATCCGCGTACACAAATTGCCACATCGATGAACTTGGGTAAGTTCACCCCGAAGAGCAATTGGAGCAACGCGAGACTGGTCGGAAAGTCTAGAACGCAACCTAATCGCAGTTTTGCCGGATCAATCTCGCAATCAAATCATTCGATAAGTGGCTCGAAATCATCATGTGTTTAGAAATCTCTAACGCTAGTTGTTGTCAATTGTGTGAACTTCTATCAGCTGGTGTGGATCGCCTATTGTGGATTCGCTAGACGAGTATCGAGAATCACTCGCCGCCTTCCACTCTTAACGCGCCTCGCACCTAATCCATCAACTCAATACTCTTATCGCGGTTCGCTATTACTTATCAATGCATGCCTTCTACGTGTCATGTTAGCACGCAAGACCTCGCTTCACGAGATGAAACTGATAAGGTTGAAACATGGTGATGTTTTGACCATATTAGTTGACTTTTGTGGAAAAAGGCCGTGTGGGCTAGCATTAGTACTAATTGGGGTGTAATCAGTTCAATCAATCGTCTATCACTCGCAACGCAACAATCGTCGCTTATCAATCTGTTGGAATCTATTGTCAATCGATGTTCGAATGTTACTTGGAAGTCATCGCAGGTGGTGTAATGTTAGGGTGCATGACATTGCTTCACAAGATAAAACTAATATGGAAACATGGTGTTTGTCATATTAGCAAGTCTTGTGGAAACGTGCCATGAGAACTTCGTGTGGAATCAAATCGAAATCTCATTTACCCGAATCAAAATCGTGTCATTCGTTGCCCAACCAAGCATACCATATCCGCGTCGTGCGACCGGACTACTCGCACCCGCTGCCTACGCTTGGTTTGCATCCAACTTATTTCTATTCAAAGCTCGGTCTAGCACCTCATCGCTAGGATCAAGGAAATCGAAATTCTATCTGTGTCGTATCGGCACACGTGACACCGCCGCACGAAACAGAGATAATATGGGTAAAACATGGTGGATACGCCGCTGGTACTTCCTATATATAAGTGTTTTAGTCATATTAACAAACTTTCGTGGGAAGTGCCACGTGGGGCCCGATGTAAATTGTTTTCCGTATTATTAAAGAAAAACCCAATTTATAAACTTTGTTAAAAACCGTTGGACAGGTGAAATTTCCTCATAACATGGAACAGACATCAAAGCAGGTTAGCTCCGTGCCCGATGAAAATTTCATAAGTCCAATTCTTTTCTTAAAAACCTTTGCAATGACCGACAGGAATCTTCCCGAGAACGAGGGTTCGACCGTCGAGTTCCGCTCGAACCCACGATGTAGGAAAGTTTTCTTAAAACTTATTTTGCCACCTGATTCTTTTAAAATGTAAAACTCAAAACCTGTTATCAAATAACAAAACCCTCCACATAGCGCTGGTGTGGACATCAAAATGGTCGACACCGCGCCATGAGGAGATTTTTCTTAATTAACTTCGGAAATTAATCGAGTATTGGTAAGTTTAAAACGCTATGGAATTGCTTTTTGTGTGTGTTGTCACTTTTAACTAATCGAATCGTATCTTCTCTCCGTTCTCACTCGTCAAATCTTAATCGATCGCTCGTTATCTAGACGCTATTAATCTCTACTCTCAATCGCATCAACTCTTACGACCCTACTATTGGATTAATTTCGGGACGAAATTTCCTAAAGGAGGGGATACTGTAACAACCCGCACCTTTGTGCGTTGTTACTACTCGATACACTCGTTACGCCTAGCACCGGAGATTCGGATCATAACGTAATCATACCAATTTTATCGCTAAATCGAGGTACAATCGAATAATTACGCATATTCTATCGCTATTACAAACCTATTTCGCATAACACTCACGATGATGTCGAATATGGGCCTAAACTACCCTTCTCGATGAGCGTGAGGTGTCAAAATGTGAGTAATCAACGCTAACGAGGGTTATCGGGTGAGTACTAAGACTCTAACCGTCATGACGATGATGGCAATATGAGTAAGTGGTGCCCCGATAATCATTGTGGCACATCACATCGAAGAACGCACTCGAAGGCACGCGTAATTCAATCACCGCACTGAGAATTGGATACATAAATACGTATATACGGCCCTTTTGTGATTAATAATAATAAATAATTTAATAATTATATAAATATATGAAAATATGGCTCAAACCGTCGAAATCGCACCAAAAGCGGGATCAAAAGGCTTCCGAACGGATCAATTCGATCAGACTAGTCCAATTGGTCAGACCGGCCCAATCAGATAGGCCAGTCCGATCGGATGGGCCAGTCCGATCGGATGGACCAGCCGATCGAATGGACCAGCCGATCGACTGGGCCAACCGATCGACTGGGCCAGCCGATCGACTGGGCCAGCCGATCGACTGGGCCAGCCGATCCAGTCGCTGTTTTGCCTTCCTTCCTCCTTCCTTGCCTATAAATACCCCTCCATTCACTCCCAAACACTTGTGTTGCTGCTCCTAACCGACCAAGACGTTCCAGCCCTCAAATCTCTCGATTTCTTCCGATTCTTGTAAGTTTTCAACCCGAATCTTGTACTTTCTTGATCCAAATGCAATCCTTCATCTTTCTACCCTTCAAATCTCAATTTTTAACCGTGAAATCAACGGATTTGGGGTGTTCTAAGGTGATGTCACCACAAAGTTCTTCAAAGGTGATGTCATCCCATGAAGAACAACTCAGATTCGGATGATTTACATACGATTTTTCATGAATCTCAACCAAATCAGTGTTTTCCTATCAAGATGGTCATGGATCTGAGATGTTCTGACTGATTTCATCACAAGTTCTTATGAACTTCAAGGTGTTGACCTCATATCATCAAGAACAACTTAGATCTAGGGCATTTCCTAAGTAAAATCAAGGTTTTTACATCAGATCTATACATAAAAATGGTAAAACCAGAACTTAGACCAATCTCCTACACATTTCTAGTGATAAAATGATCGATTTCGAGTTAAACACGGAAAAACCGACAAAAACGACCAAGTTCCGACGAACGGGGTGATTCCCGGCCGATGAAACAGGTTGGAATTGACGGGATTTCAGTTGCTTAACACCTCATCGTAACGTCTCGACCCAAAACGCCGAAAAACGCTCGAAAAATCATCGAAAACAGCCGAACAGGATGGCCAATCGAACAGCTAGTCGATCGAACAGCTAAGTCGATCGAACAGCTAGTCGATCGAACAGCTAGTCGATCGAACAGCTGGTCGATCGAACAGCTGGTCGATCGAACAGCTGGTCGATCGAACAGCTGGTCGATCGAACAGCTGGTCGATCGAACAGCTGGTCGATCGAACAGCTGGTCGAACGAACAGCTGGTCGATCGAACAGCTGGTCGATCGAACAGCTGGTCGATCGAACAGCTGGTCGATCGAACAGCCATTCGATCGATCAGGCTGTCCGATCGATCAGGACCAAGTCTGTCCGATCGACCAGGCCCACTCGATCGAGTGGCCTGTTCGACTGGGCCAGCCCAATTTCACCATTTTGTCCGATTTCAACCCAATTTCGCCCGATTTCACGCAAATCGATACCGTTTAACGCATAGTAACCTATCACTCACATAAATTATCTGAAATCAGGATATTCTCCGGCACCGGTTCCGCAAACCTAACCGAAAACGCGCTGTGAGTATACTTGACCCCTTTTATCGAATTTTGGGTGTAACATACGTTCCATAAAAACCAAACTTATCAAACGAATGATTCAATTGGATTATTTATCACTTGCGAATAACTGTTTGCATAGATATACGTGATGCTAGTACATGTATGCTAGGACTTATACTCGTGACGTCCCACCAAGACTAGTATAGTACTATTTCGCCCGACGGGGTCTAGTTATGCCATCAAGAGTCGAGCATCGAGGACTTAGCTGGTAGTATCAGTTTTGTGAGTATATATGTTGTGTATTACGTTTATGCATGTGGAAATTCGCAGCACTTTCAATCTATCACACTATCACATATCAAACCTGTATACTCGCCAATACTTTTGTATTGACAAAGTTTTAACGTATGTTGCAGGTTTAGCCGAAGTTTACATCAAATCAAGCTAGGAAGTCTAGAAACTCATCTAAATGATAGGTTGTCGGATTGAATTGTTCGAGAGGACAAGAAATCTGTGATAACTTATGTGATTGTATTGTTTGTTAGTATGGGATGACAAATGTAATAAATATTATCGCAATATAGTTGTTATGGATTCTCTTGAGCAATCTGATTCGCCTAGTGCCGCGCCCCGATGATTCCGCCATCGGTTGGGGTGTGACAGATTGGTATCAGAGCCATAACTATAGGGAATTAGGCCAAGTTTGAGACTCGACCTAGTCCGGGTCGATGTCTTAGAAAAATTGACCTAGTCTATAGTCTAAGTACCTACAGGCCGACTCTTACGAACTCGTTAGGGTTTGTTTGGGCCAACTTGCTACTCTCGATCGAATTTATTGAAAGTTACAACTATTGTGTGAACACCGCATACTACAGCTTCACACAAAGGGCCTTTCCTAAGGCTAGAATGTTACTTAGCCTTTCCTAAGGCTGACACAATACACATGTTTTCAAAACTACTCGCATAACAAAACCGAGTGATCTAGTCGAGACCAGGTGTGAAAACCAATAACTCTCGATAGGATCACTCACTCAGCGTATTTTTCTAGCACGAGAACTCTTCGTTGAGCTAGGAGTGACATCCACATCTCGACAAAAGGTCTCCATTTCGAAATTCTGGTGGAACTCTCGGATTTATTCGATGAGCTCAACCACAAGTGGGAACGAAGTTGTTAAGCCAGGGGTGAAACCCATACCTTAATCAACTGTTCCACTCTATAAGATGGTTTACAAAAGCTCTCACCAAGGACACGACCATAACAACGACTCAGGCTGCGCGAAGACTAGAGAGACGAATGTTAGGAGCTGCATCCCAGTGGAAGCGTGAGTCCTCTAGGTCAACGCGTATGCCCGAACTTGTTGGGTATAGTCGGGTTACTTGGGTAGTCAACGCCTAAACACCCAAGGCATTCTATCTAAACTATTACGTATATGGTATCAATTACGTCTATGAGTTTTCAAATTTAAGCTTTACGATTTACCGATTTCTCGATTTATCGGAGTTACGAACCTCGAATTACAAAGCGCACAACTTGCACAGCCATCGCAATCTAAAACAAAGACCGAATGATCGCAACAAAACAAACGCCTAAGTACTCGAATTCGCTTACGCTATTTCTTTTGTCACGTCCTCACAAATTCTGAATCAATATCTATGTATAACCTACAACTATATCTATATGTATTAAATACAAAACGAATCAATTATGTGAGAATTTAGGAATCTAGAATTTTCCTATGTGGCTCCTATGTGCTTAATTAAATTCTATAACAAGTTTTGATCGAATCGAATCGCATCAAAAGTTTAAAAATCATTATGATCGAATCTCATTCCGAATCCTTATGTCTAGATGCCTTCCAACAACTCGATCTCGAGACGAGTAGCTAGGAGAAGGGCCCAACGACGCGCCGATAAGAGGATTGCCTCGATTGTGACCAAAGAAGTGGTCAAGCTCATTCCTCAAATTGTCGCGCAAGTGCACTCTCAAAGCCACTCTCGAGCCCCGGAAGACGTCAAGACGGAATCTGCATTCCTCTACAAACACTTCAAAGCCTGTGATCCAATGCCTTTCACTGGTGAAGGAGAGGTTTCTCAATTACTCCAGTGGTTCGATGCCATCGAGGTTACCTTTCGTCAGAGTGGGTGCCCCGAGGACCTTCAAACTACTTGCGCCACCGGAGTATTTCAATCACGAGCACTCGATTGGTGGACCGCCGAACGCAACAAACATGGGATCTCCGCAGCTTACGCCCTCTCATGGGGTGAGCTGAAGGAACTCATGAAGGAAGAATATTGTCCCCCTCACGAAGTCCAGAAGCTAGAGAACGAATTTTGGGAAATCAAGCAAACCGAAGGTGACAATGCGAGCTATACAGCAAGGTTCAAACAGCTTAGCATAATCTGCCCAAGTCAAGTCGACACTTCAAGGAAAGCTATCGCGAAGTATATTCGTGGCTTGCCAGAGTGTGTGGGTGATTTTGTCGAAGCTGCAAAACCTACTACCATCAAAGAAGCCTACCGTCTAGCCGCAGAGCTCAACAGCAAACGAGTCGTGGACGGATTCTTCTCCAAGAAGCCTGTCAAGCGAGCTCATCAAGCAATCATCATCAACTCGTCCGACGATTCCTCTGGAGAATCGGTCGATGGATCATCTGACAGCTCCTCGGAGGATTCTTCTAAGAATTACTCCGACAATGCCTCCGCTAAATCGTCAGGCGAATCCGAAGACGACGCCGCATCAACTCAAGAAGCCCAACCGAGCCGCAAACGAAAGACCGTGAGCCCAGACTCTTCAACAACTGGACTGCCGCAACCCGAACCTCTCCGATCAGTTCCAGTTCAGTCCAAGCGAGCTTACAATGGATCTCATCCCCTGTGTTTCACATGCACGTATCATCACCCGCTAGAAGCAAAATGTCGCTATTGCGCAAATTGCAACTGGTATGGGCATTATACGTCTCAGTGCCGTACAAGACCGTAACCTGGAAGGAAGTCATCAGCAACCGCCGTCTCCGCAAGTTTCCACAACAACGTCATTTTGATCCTAATGTTGTTGTAATAATACGACTATTCGCTATCATTTCTGGAACTTATTTCATATATCATCGTGTGTGGATTCTATTTCTCTTACAATCGAGCACTATCTAAACGCTAGCACTATGTACTATATTATGTATTTTATCCCTATAACACTCTTAGAATGAGGTACGGTATACGTGCAAGGGACAACTAATCACGGGTGCACACGGGATTACCTTGGTCAGTGCACGGAGATCGTAGTGAAGTTCTAATGGTGCCATAACGTTTCAAAGCACGGTCAAGGGTCTTGGTCGTGTCAACAAAGTGTGACACCAAAACACGGGGCATAAGTAGTAGGGGTGACGCGGGGGTACGCTTTACCATACTACCGAAACTTCGTGAAGAAAGTGCCATGTGGAGTTGGACGTTATTAGACCTATTACACTATTATGGTTAATTTGACACCCTACCATCAAACACAAGGCGTAACAAAACCAAACCGCATCACTGCGAGGCTTCTCGTAAGTCCGCGTACACAAATTGCCACATCGATGAACTTGGGTAAGTTCACCCCGAAGAGCAATTGGAGCAACGCGAGACTGGTCGGAAAGTCTAGAACGCAACCTAATCGCAGTTTTGCCGGATCAATCTCGCAATCAAATCATTCGATAAGTGGCTCGAAATCATCATGTGTTTAGAAATCTCTAACGCTAGTTGTTGTCAATTGTGTGAACTTCTATCAGCTGGTGTGGATCGCCTATTGTGGATTCGCTAGACGAGTATCGAGAATCACTCGCCGCCTTCCACTCTTAACGCGCCTCGCACCTAATCCATCAACTCAATACTCTTATCGCGGTTCGCTATTACTTATCAATGCATGCCTTCTACGTGTCATGTTAGCACGCAAGACCTCGCTTCACGAGATGAAACTGATAAGGTTGAAACATGGTGATGTTTTGACCATATTAGTTGACTTTTGTGGAAAAAGGCCGTGTGGGCTAGCATTAGTACTAATTGGGGTGTAATCAGTTCAATCAATCGTCTATCACTCGCAACGCAACAATCGTCGCTTATCAATCTGTTGGAATCTATTGTCAATCGATGTTCGAATGTTACTTGGAAGTCATCGCAGGTGGTGTAATGTTAGGGTGCATGACATTGCTTCACAAGATAAAACTAATATGGAAACATGGTGTTTGTCATATTAGCAAGTCTTGTGGAAACGTGCCATGAGAACTTCGTGTGGAATCAAATCGAAATCTCATTTACCCGAATCAAAATCGTGTCATTCGTTGCCCAACCAAGCATACCATATCCGCGTCGTGCGACCGGACTACTCGCACCCGCTGCCTACGCTTGGTTTGCATCCAACTTATTTCTATTCAAAGCTCGGTCTAGCACCTCATCGCTAGGATCAAGGAAATCGAAATTCTATCTGTGTCGTATCGGCACACGTGACACCGCCGCACGAAACAGAGATAATATGGGTAAAACATGGTGGATACGCCGCTGGTACTTCCTATATATAAGTGTTTTAGTCATATTAACAAACTTTCGTGGGAAGTGCCACGTGGGGCCCGATGTAAATTGTTTTCCGTATTATTAAAGAAAAACCCAATTTATAAACTTTGTTAAAAACCGTTGGACAGGTGAAATTTCCTCATAACATGGAGCAGACATCAAAGCAGGTTAGCTCCGTGCCCGATGAAAATTTCATAAGTCCAATTCTTTTCTTAAAAACCTTTGCAATGACCGACAGGAATCTTCCCGAGAACGAGGGTTCGACCGTCGAGTTCCGCTCGAACCCACGATGTAGGAAAGTTTTCTTAAAACTTATTTTGCCACCTGATTCTTTTAAAATGTAAAACTCAAAACCTGTTATCAAATAACAAAACCCTCCACATAGCGCTGGTGTGGACATCAAAATGGTCGACACCGCGCCATGAGGAGATTTTTCTTAATTAACTTCGGAAATTAATCGAGTATTGGTAAGTTTAAAACGCTATGGAATTGCTTTTTGTGTGTGTTGTCACTTTTAACTAATCGAATCGTATCTTCTCTC
Source organism: Helianthus annuus (assembly GCF_002127325.2). Classification (NCBI taxonomy): domain Eukaryota; kingdom Viridiplantae; phylum Streptophyta; class Magnoliopsida; order Asterales; family Asteraceae; genus Helianthus; species Helianthus annuus. The sequence continues at coordinate 125,557,233 of NC_035445.2, forward strand.
CGTTCTCACTCGTCAAATCTTAATCGATCGCTCGTTATCTAGACGCTATTAATCTCTACTCTCAATCGCATCAACTCTTACGACCCTACTATTGGATTAATTTCAGGACGAAATTTCCTAAAGGAGGGGATACTGTAACAACCCGCACCTTTGTGCGTTGTTACTACTCGATACACTCGTTACGCCTAGCACCGGAGATTCGGATCATAACGTAATCATACCAATTTTATCGCTAAATCGAGGTACAATCGAATAATTACGCATATTCTATCGCTATTACAAACCTATTTCGCATAACACTCACGATGATGTCGAATATGGGCCTAAACTACCCTTCTCGATGAGCGTGAGGTGTCAAAATGTGAGTAATCAACGCTAACGAGGGTTATCGGGTGAGTACTAAGACTCTAACCGTCATGACGATGATGGCAATATGAGTAAGTGGTGCCCCGATAATCATTGTGGCACATCACATCGAAGAACGCACTCGAAGGCACGCGTAATTCAATCACCGCACTGAGAATTGGATACATAAATACGTATATACGGCCCTTTTGTGATTAATAATAATAAATAATTTAATAATTATATAAATATATGAAAATATGGCTCAAACCGTCGAAATCGCACCAAAAGCGGGATCAAAAGGCTTCCGAACGGATCAATTCGATCAGACTAGTCCAATTGGTCAGACCGGCCCAATCAGATAGGCCAGTCCGATCGGATGGGCCAGTCCGATCGGATGGACCAGCCGATCGAATGGACCAGCCGATCGACTGGGCCAACCGATCGACTGGGCCAGCCGATCGACTGGGCCAGCCGATCGACTGGGCCAACCGATCGACTGGGCCAGCCGATCGACTGGGCCAGCCGATCCAGTCGCTGTTTTGCCTTCCTTCCTCCTTCCTTGCCTATAAATACCCCTCCATTCACTCCCAAACACTTGTGTTGCTGCTCCTAACCGACCAAGACGTTCCAGCCCTCAAATCTCTCGATTTCTTCCGATTCTTGTAAGTTTTCAACCCGAATCTTGTACTTTCTTGATCCAAATGCAATCCTTCATCTTTCTACCCTTCAAATCTCAATTTTTAACCGTGAAATCAACGGATTTGGGGTGTTCTAAGGTGATGTCACCACAAAGTTCTTCAAAGGTGATGTCATCCCATGAAGAACAACTCAGATTCGGATGATTTACATACGATTTTTCATGAATCTCAACCAAATCAGTGTTTTCCTATCAAGATGGTCATGGATCTGAGATGTTCTGACTGATTTCATCACAAGTTCTTATGAACTTCAAGGTGTTGACCTCATATCATCAAGAACAACTTAGATCTAGGGCATTTCCTAAGTAAAATCAAGGTTTTTACATCAGATCTATACATAAAAATGGTAAAACCAGAACTTAGACCAATCTCCTACACATTTCTAGTGATAAAATGATCGATTTCGAGTTAAACACGGAAAAACCGACAAAAACGACCAAGTTCCGACGAACGGGGTGATTCCCGGCCGATGAAACAGGTTGGAATTGACGGGATTTCAGTTGCTTAACACCTCATCGTAACGTCTCGACCCAAAACGCCGAAAAACGCTCGAAAAATCATCGAAAACAGCCGAACAGGATGGCCAATCGAACAGCTAGTCGATCGAACAGCTAAGTCGATCGAACAGCTAGTCGATCGAACAGCTAGTCGATCGAACAGCTGGTCGATCGAACAGCTGGTCGATCGAACAGCTGGTCGATCGAACAGCTGGTCGATCGAACAGCTGGTCGAACGAACAGCTGGTCGATCGAACAGCTGGTCGATCGAACAGCTGGTCGATCGAACAGCTGGTCGATCGAACAACCATTCGATCGATCAGGCTGTCCGATCGATCAGGACCAAGTCTGTCCGATCGACCAGGCCCACTCGATCGAGTGGCCTGTTCGACTGGGCCAGCCCAATTTCACCATTTTGTCCGATTTCAACCCAATTTCGCCCGATTTCACGCAAATCGATACCGTTTAACGCATAGTAACCTATCACTCACATAAATTATCTGAAATCAGGATATTCTCCGGCACCGGTTCCGCAAACCTAACCGAAAACGCGCTGTGAGTATACTTGACCCCTTTTATCGAATTTTGGGTGTAACATACGTTCCATAAAAACCAAACTTATCAAACGAATGATTCAATTGGATTATTTATCACTTGCGAATAACTGTTTGCATAGATATACGTGATGCTAGTACATGTATGCTAGGACTTATACTCGTGACGTCCCACCAAGACTAGTATAGTACTATTTCGCCCGACGGGGTCTAGTTATGCCATCAAGAGTCGAGCATCGAGGACTTAGCTGGTAGTATCAGTTTTGTGAGTATATATGTTGTGTATTACGTTTATGCATGTGGAAATTCGCAGCACTTTCAATCTATCACACTATCACATATCAAACCTGTATACTCGCCAATACTTTTGTATTGACAAAGTTTTAACGTATGTTGCAGGTTTAGCCGAAGTTTACATCAAATCAAGCTAGGAAGTCTAGAAACTCATCTAAATGATAGGTTGTCGGATTGAATTGTTCGAGAGGACAAGAAATCTGTGATAACTTATGTGATTGTATTGTTTGTTAGTATGGGATGACAAATGTAATAAATATTATCGCAATATAGTTGTTATGGATTCTCTTGAGCAATCTGATTCGCCTAGTGCCGCGCCCCGATGATTCCGCCATCGGTTGGGGTGTGACAGTCCACGGTTCAAGGTGATTAATGCAACTGATTGCATTTTTTTGGCGGCCCATGTTAGTTCAACAGTTCATTCAACATGCACAAGTTTACAACACGAACAATTATGAAAAGGTAGTGTGAAACAAGTAACGTGTCGGGGAAAGGCCTTGAAAGCTCGAGTTGTCACATCATCCCCAACTTGAAAGAAATTTCGTCCCGAAATTTGATAAGCAAGCACAAAGAAGTGAGGTGATAGATCAAGATGGTTGTAGATTTTCCTCAAGTGCCTCATCATCCCCAACTTGAAATGGAATTTCGTCCCGAAATTCGCCAGTGCTACCAGAATTAGTTTGGTTATTAGGAAAAAAAATTGAGGATACTTAAGCGTCATCTGACCCTCGTGTTCCCACGTGAACTCCGGTCCACGTCTTGCGTTCCAACGAACTCTCTCGATTGTCGTACAACTATGCTAACGAACCTTGACCTCCTGGTCCATGTTTTCGATAGATTCCTCAACATTTGCAACATGTCTTTAACCTCAGACGCTAACAAAGGTATGACAAGCGTTCCATCGAACAAACACCGCCTTAGATTCGAGGCATAAATGATATCATGTACGTTACCCAATTCATCGTGTAACTCGAGTTTGTAGGCGACGTGACCGATTCTTTCCAGAATTCTGAATAACTCAGTGTACATAAATTAGGCTTGCCACGCTTCCCAAGCGTGCCACACCCTCCCAGGGTGAGACTTCCAATATGACACGTTTGCCTGCAGCGAACTCCCGGTGTCTCCTAAGTCATCCGGGTTCCTGGCGATCACGCGTTGTCGCCACACAATTTCCAATACCGTGTGTAAGTCCTAGACCCGTGATTAGGTTGTCTTACACCTCCATCCACAAGGAGATTTATCATCCACGTAATGCCTCAAACGGAGCTGTATGCATACTAAAATGGTAACGACTGCAGTAGAGCTTACCCAAAGATAAGTATCCTTTCCATATGTTTACTAAAGTCAATCACGCACATGCTCACAGCATGTCTTCGTGTGTCAGGATGGCTCGTTACTCTATCCGGTTGTCCTACAGTGATAAGTAATGTGTTGTGTATTGCCTGTCATAAATCGGATATAGTTAAAAAAATCAGGGGTAACAGGAGTTGGCACCTCGTGCCAAAAGCCGCCTCTCTCAGAGGAACATTCACAACTGTGAAGACTTGTCAGTTTTCTTGATTGCAAGAAAGTGTGCTGGTAACTTGAGTCCATCAATGATCACCCAGGTGATAATGTTACCGTTTCGAGTTGTAAATAGACCAGTGATAGAATCCATGGCAGTCTGTCCTCATTTCCATACATGTGTTTCTGGTTGCTAATATCCCACCTTGACTTTCCCACAAGTCAAACATCGTTCTCATGCGTTGCTATGTGGGCCTTCAGGCCCGGTCATCCATACATGGTCTTCAGGTTTTAATTCATCCTATCCAAAACACAAATGAATAGGATACCGACATCCGTGTGCTTTGCCAGCACCAGTTCCCAAATGTTGTTGTATAGTGAGGTCCATATTCGTTCCATGAAGTAGCAAATACCGTCCGACCTACCAAAGGTTGCTTCCCCATGCCCTGCATGGGTCACTCTTGAGAACTCTCTTCCTTCTGTTCTTCACTTTGAACAAGGCAAGTCTGATCAGGTCTGTTAAAGTCGATAGCGAGCTGCAAAGCTCGTGCACGTCCAGGTTTCACGGTCGTACTCAATCAAAAGTTCCATCCAGCGGTGCCATTAACTAATTTAGCTCTTTAGTAACCAGGGTACACTGGAGGCCCTTGTGATCGGTCTAAGTAGTGCATTCGGTACTGTCCAAGTAATGCCTCCAGCTTAAATCCAAGGACCATAGCTTCCACCGTAGTTTGTGACGCGTGCAAATCTTCTTATAAATCCACCGAGTAGATCATGACTTTCTGCATGTTGCGTCGGTGTGTAACTGAGACTCTGGTTCGGATAGAAGCGATGCTTGGTGCATTGCAGAGTTGAGATTCAAAAACTGAAAATACGTTCTCCCGTTTTGTCTCCCACGAATACACAGCACCCTGCTGTGCTAAAGAGGTTAGAGCTGCGCGATCTTCGAAAATCCTGTGATGAATCTGCAATAGTATCTAGTGAATGGTCGTACTGCGTTTGAAATGTTGTCTTAGGAACATCCCCCTCCTGGACTTCCATCTGATGATTGCCCGATCTCACGTCGGTTTCCGGGTAGATGATTGACCCTTGCTGCTGGTCAAGAGAGTCGTCAGTGAGGTAATGGGTGATGGTTTCCGACTGACATCTTGCGGAGCTCTCGATAATCATTACATATGTCCAACAAAAAGCTTATCCTCACGGATATAATCGGGTCTCCCCAGAGTGAAAAACTAGGTCCAATAAAACTCCTATCCAATAGTTCCTGTAGTTGATTAGATAGTTCTTGTAACCCTCCTGGTGCAGGACGGTATGAAGTACGAGAAATCACGCTGCTTCTGGCGTGAGATTAATCTGAGATTCTGTCTAACAATTGTGGAAGTAAGCCTGAAAGTTCCTCGGGTAGCAAACCGAGAGGAATCACGAACAATTGGTGGATCATCGATCCTCTTTTTCCTTAGCCCTAACATCAGTAATGGTTGCTAACACAGCGGAGTAATCTCTCCGTAGACACTTCTGGCCTTCATAGCTGAAATAGTGCTAACTTTTGCACCACTCTGATGCTTTAGAACAAATAACAATTCTCCACACAAAGTTTTCTCCTCACAGGTATATTTGTGTGATTCCTGGATAACCAATCCACACTAATTACTGCGTTGTGTCCATCAAGAATAATAGAAGGAAGGTCGATGTCGAACACTTGTCCCATGAGGTCGAGTTTGCATCCCAATGAGCATATGAGGTTTTAATTGTCTTGTCGTCAGCCGATCCCACATCAGGTTCAGATTCAGGAAGCATCAGGGTTAAACAGAACAGAGACGAAGCGTTTAGCTACTCATGCTAGCTACCATGTTACTAAAATCCTGGCGTCGCCCACGCCAATCCTAAATATCCTTCCATGAGTATCATTTCCAATGTTGTTGTTATCGTTATGAGGATTTCCAGTACTGACTTCGTTTCCTTGGTTGTTGTCGTCTTGATTTAACCATGGCCAATCCATGTCGTTGACGCCTCCATTTCCATACTGTTGGGTACAATTACGAGTATCTTGATGTTGTCATGACTGCTACCTCTAACGTCATTGCCTGAAACGGAGCCCTAAAATCTTTCACCAACAGGGTCCATCTTGTCACATTTCCGTGTCGCGTCCAAAGACACTACTCACTGCGTGGGAAGTTACACATTCCGTGTCCCGATTGATTCGTAAGAGTTGACTTCCATGAGTCGCGGACTAGGGTTAAGAATTCAATTGAAGTCAATTTGCTGGTGTTCGTTGCCGGTAATCAGGGTTGTCCAATTACTGAGGTCGGTAAAATACTACGCTCACCCTTTTGTCCATCGATCTAGCAAGCCGATTGAGTAATACGCGGTATGCTGCCAGAGTATTGAAAAAGTGATCACACTTCGGAGTCTAAGACGTCAATACATAGAGTTCCAGCAAACGAAGAGAAGCGAGAAAGGTATAAACCAACTTAAGGACGTTCGTGCAAGCACCTAACATTCTACACATTTCGCTAGGCGTTCAGATGGGTGTTTAGGTAATGCTCGATAGCATCGAGATTCGTAAGGGTTCAGAAAGGAGTGAAAAGATCATGTTCGAGTAGGAGACAATCACTGCTATGACTCCTATAGACTGTTGTGTTTCACATCGATCAAATAACGGAACAGAACCCCTTTTTCACTCGTTAAGTCTCACTGGGACTCACATGCACCCCACATTATTATTATGTGTGCACCCACAATAATATTGTGATTTGCAAGCTCATCCCAGCTCCTCTTAACTCATGTCAAATGGTTCCTTAAACGCGAGTAGTAAGCAAAGAACATCACAAAATGTAAGTCATGAATGTTTAGGGAAGTATCACCCTATCAGTCATATAATACATGCAAGTAATACATGAATTCATACTGTTGTGCTAAACGTGCAATCACATGCAATATCATATGTAAGTGTTCACTAGTTATGCAGTACAATGAGTATACAAGAGACGAACCTTGCAATCTGGAGCTGAGTGTCATGGTCGTATTCTTTGTTGTCAAAACTGTTCGGTTATAGTCTGGTTTTATAAAAACGTTTTAAAACCGAGTTCACTATAACCAGTGGCTCTGATACCAAACTGTCACACCCCCGAAATGCCACCCATGGAAAACTCTGCTAGGCGTGTGACAAACCAATAACGAGCCACTAATCATGTTGAACCAATCACAAGTTTAAAAATGAAATTGCCAATTAATAATGAAAAGTACTATCAATAAGTTTAAATGAAACCCAACATGTTCAGCGGAAGCAAATAGAAAACCATAGTTAAACTTTTTCAAAACCAATATATAGTATCAATAATTCCATCACATGTATCCATCCAGATCGACCCACAATCACTCCAGCTACACCAGACAGCAAGTTCCAATTCAAGACATCTAACGACCTGCGAGCATGCAACAAGTGTATCAGACAACGCTGGTGAGTTCATAGTTTTACGAAAACGTTGGTTACCAAGTGTTTAGTTAATCCATTGAATTTAATTCCGAAAGAAATGTTGAAAACAATGTTGATAATACCCCAATACAAGACGGCTTCTGATTATTTTGCCCTTTCTCCAATGCTCCTATCAAAGCATTGGTCATGACTAGGTCATTAGTTCAACACCCGTCCTCCCAGGTACGGGGTGAGGTTGCCAAACCTAAGTAGCGCTACTAACTAATACCATGTTACCTTCCAGGTAACCAAACAACACGGAGGGACTTTAATGGTGATAGGAAGAGTATATTATCCAACATTCCCGTTTTTACCCAAAAGACTTATCCCTCCCCAGGATTCCCACTGACTGTCCCAACCACCGGGACGCATGCTCAAGAGAGATGAACTCACCTTTGTTTTGCTCGGTAAGTTTATAGCACGTATTCCAAGTTGGTTAATTAGTCCCTATTGTAATTACCATAATAATCAGTTTCGTATGCACATCAAACACGCATCTCATACACAATTAATTCACGTACACCTTGTTTGCATATCGCACAATTATTGGACATGTAGCAGGTAGTTCGCGTCATACAATAAATCTAACAACACAACAGTAGATAATTTAATCAAGTTAGCAAGCCTCTTCAATTTCATGTGATTCATTGCCACCCATCGGCCCAGTTTCGAATTGCCAACACAACACAATGTAAACTCTAGTTTAGTATTCTAACTGCACGGCCCACTAGACTGCGGCCATAAGTCTCCTAACTCAATCCGTCCCACATTGACCCACTCTTAAACCCAGCCCAGCTGCGGCCCAAACTCAAATGCTTACCAGTTGTATATGTGGGTCACAGTTTCGCAACAGGCCCAACTAAAGGTTTATTCAAGATCACAGCCCCACCCAACATAAAATTAGAGAGTTGACTGGCCCAACTGACCCAGCCCATCCCGGTCATGCCACTCGGTTGTCCCGGGTCAGTTTCACGGCCCTTATATTTTTAATAATGACTTGTTTGATTGGGCTCAACTAACATGTTAAGCATCAACTGCGAATATCTAACTTAAATTATGCTAACGATTGTTAACCATGCTACCCTCCGGACGACATAACGACATTAATTAGTTGATTGAACCCAAATAAGTAATTATCAATACAAGTAAACCTCTAACAGACCATTCATCTTCTAAACACGGTTATTGATCCATCAATAATCAACTTAGCTACCAAATCTACCAATATCAATCGACTATGGGTTCGTATACACGTTTCGCCTAAGTCAGCATTATTGATATCATGCACCCTAAATATTTACTATCAAGCCATCACCATAATATTTCTTGATTAGGTCTACCAGTGAGTTTAATAAAGTGTTTATTATTATTACACATATGATGTTTACATAAACACACATCGCACCAAAGATTATAACGTCACATAGCATCTTAAATTGCACATTATAACATATCAAGATCATGTAATCATCGCTTAATACAACACTAACATATTATAACTAGTCTGTTTATATTATGCTAGTGTATCCATGGTTCTTTATCATATGTTCATGCAACCCTAACGCATATGACATCACATACAAGCATAAACCACAGCGACAGGCATGAATCGATGCACTAATCAACCATGATCATGCAAGAATCACAATCATCCATATCACTTAATCAACCAGAACATCATACTTGTTCACATATAATAAAACAATCAACAAAATAAAGTAACACTAACCGAACACATGATGGAATAGATGAGAATCTCAAGAAGGAGTGGGGCCTGCCGTCGACTTCAAAGAAGGATGGGGGGTTTAGGGTTTGCAACGAGTTATGTATTACAACACTTAATTTACGTATACATGGAGAAAGAAGGGGGTTGGGCCGAATTCAATTACAAGTGGTGGCGGCCCAATTAAATTTATCTTGATTGCTCCATTGTCAGATTCATCATATTCAAAGTAGATCACGTGAAAATCAGATTGCATTCAATATTGGTCCAATAGCTTTAATCCATGAGTTTGAAAGTTAATTCAATAAATGTTGCATTGACAAAGTGTGGCTTCAGAATCTTATTTGTCCACCAAGTGATCAGCCCACTTACACATTTGGTCCACGGTTCAAGGTGATTAATGCAACTGATTGCATTTTTTTGGCGGCCCATGTTAGTTCAATAGTTCATTCAACATGCACAAGTTTACAACACGAACAATTATGAAAAGGTAGTGTGAAACAAGTAACGTGTCGGGGAAAGGCCTTGAAAGCTCGAGTTGTCACAGCTACCGTACCAATATCGTAACGAAACGAACAGACACTGACTGAATCCCCGCCGCGTAACGCGGAAGAATTTTGCTAGTTACTTAATTATTTATTAATACATTTGATGGTAAGAGCATCAACCATTTGAACAGTGTTCATTTGATGGACCAGAAAACAACCCAACCCAATAGTGTTCTACAACTTGTTACAAGTATTCGAGTAAACTGTAATTTACCTCCTAAGGTTTAGGGTGATTGGCACCCTTACCCCCTAACGAAATAATTGTAATTTTACCCCCCAACGTTTCCTGTTATGTCGCAACCTTACCCCCCGGCTTCAAATTTGTTGACTGATCTGTTGACTATAACTTGAAATGACTATAATGCCCTTTCATATTACCCCCTATGTTTTGTTCACTCTGTGATATTACCCTCTGCCACCACTGCCACCGCCATTCACCACCACAACCACCACTGCCACCTCCACCACTGCCACCAAGCTTGACCAAGGTTTCCCCTCTCCTTGTAGGGTTCCAGTTTGATATCAGGACCCAAATCAGCAATCCTAACTGAATATATTTCATACCTTATGAGCATATCAACTAGATGTTGAGCAGCAAAGCCTCTTCCACCCGTCACAACACACCACCTCTCTTGTGGACCATCCATTTCGGTGTCCTTATAAGGGTGAGCGGGGCACTTCTCGGGGAGGGTTGCGGTGAGGTGAGTCCCCGAGCGGGAACACCGCCGCCATCAACTCGGGGAGGGGAAGCGGGGTGGGGATCGGTGAGAGGTTACCGCATGAGAGAGAGGGGGTGATTGATTGTTAATGTAGGTCCACTCTTTTTCCACCAATCATATTTTTTTCTTCTTTTTTTATAAAAAAATAATTGTGTGAGTGGAGTGATGCCAACGTTTGAGTGCAAAATGGGGACTTAAGAGGGGAGTTGACGTGGCGCGTGCTGATTGGGTGTGTGTAAGAGAGGTCACTCCCCTAAGAGAGGAGTGCCCCTCTCACCCTAATAACATAACAAGATGCAATCCCTAGTTAGCAATGGAATGTGTCTTAAATCCTAACATTTGATTGCTATTTAGTGCTACTTTAAAGATGCATCCAAATCAAAATGTAGCTAATTATTAAGAAATATCGCCTATATAACCTCCATTGTGACATCAAAAACAAGTTTAACTTGTCCAGCAAGAAAATTACAGATCTAATTCAGTTAATTACAAAACAAAGCCTGAAACTCCTGAATTCACTCGTTAAGCTAAGCCAATTGTCGCATCAAAAGTGACAGATTATGAGATAATCGTTACGAATCTCAGTTTTGCTACAATTTTCAATTTCTACAGAGATAAATTAACGGAATCTAAGAGGTTTCTAAGTGAAAATTCAGAAACAAAGCCACTTTTGTGGTTCTAATTACACACTAGGTTATGAAAATGAAACATCTAGATTGAATAAGAAGGAACATTACCTGCAATCGGAGATTCGCCGGAGAATCGCATGGACAGGTTTGCAGCGATGGTGTTTGTGTACTTCTGATTTGAGGATTATAAGTTCCAAGCACGTGGTAAATCTGATCACTAGTTCGTGATCTTTTTTTGCTGGACAAGACATTAATTTTTCAAGTGGTGGTTGTGGTGGTTTGGATTAGGTTTGCAGCGATGGTGGTTTTAGATGATGATATTAATTTGGTGATGGTGGTTATAGATCAGGACATTAATTTTTAAGTTTTATGTGGTGGTTTTAGATGATGATATTAATTTGGTGATGGTGGTTGTAGATCAGGACATTAATTTTTAAGTTTTATGGTGGCTGGAGGTGGCAGTGGTGGTGAATGGCGGTGGCAGTGGTGGCAGGGGGTAATATCACAGAGTGAACAAAACATAGGGGATAATATGAAAGGACATTATAGTCATTTCAAGTTATAGTCAACAGATCAGTCAACAAATTTGAAGCCGGGGGGTAAGGTTGCGACATAACAACAAACGTTGGGGGGGGGGTTAAAATTGCAATTATTTCGTTAGGAGGGGGGAGGGGGTAAGAGTGCCAATCACCCTAAACCTCAGGGGGTAAAATTGCAGTTTACTCCAAGTATTCCTAAGCTTTTAACTCCAAGCCCACCCAACCCAACCTTTTAAGAATCATCCGAACAAAACATCTATGGTATGTATATCTTCAAAATAAATACATTTAAAACCGGTGTGAGTATCTCTATAAAGGAGACCTAAAAACGTGTTTACTCAACTACCACATTAGACAAAATGAATCCTTTAAAAATACCAAAAACCTCCCAATAAAGAAAGCCAACAAAAAGCATTGTCTCATCGTCGCCATCTTTTACATTTATTTTTTTATCACTAAACTTTTATTTTAGTAAAATATAAAAACTTAATATTTAAATATTTTTTGTAAGAGGGAAAATAAAAAAAATTAATATTTGAAATTTAAGCTTTAAAACTGAAAATTAGAATAAACAGTTGTTTTGGGGGAAATTAAAAAACTTAAAGTTTTAAATTAGCAAATTAAACTAATGCGCACCCAATGAGCTAGTGGTGGAGTGGTTAGGGAGAGACCTTGTGTCCCAAGTGACCCAAGTTCAATTCCTACCCCTAGCATTTAGTTTCTACGGCACCTGGTGATGATGGGAGACTAGGTGAGTAGGCGGCGATCGCTAGTTCGATCCTTGAACTGAGCGGGTTTTACCTCACCGCACTGTCGTGCCTTCGGGCGAGTGTTCACGGGCTTCGGCCCTAGGTGAGGGTTTTCCCCGGTTCGAAAGGCGAGTGTATCCCGATGTGGTGAATTTCGCCAGTAGCCCATTTGGAGGATTCGTTGGCCGTTCAAAAAAAAAAAAACTAATCCGCAACCAACCTGGCGTTCGATGCCATTCTTCACAGGAACGAAAGCCCAAAAACGAGTAGTCCCAATAGGCGGACAACCTCGAACAGCCAGCTGGCCAAAGAACGGGGCCAAAAAGTGCCCTACGGGGCTTATAGATTATGAATTTGAATTCAATTTTTTTACCGGCTTGTTTGGTAAAACAAAAGCCACTCATCAGATAACCACAAATTTCATACATAGTATATATGTTGTGTGGCATTGCATATTAACACATGTTATAAGTAAAAAACATGCCATACAAGTTGACAAAATCAACACAGTGACAAATACCTTCTGCAGCAGCTGTAAATGATATTTGGACAGCAGCAGTAATAAGAATGTATAATCCTACAACAGGTAAGTTTAGTATCATGTTTTCACTGTAAAAGTAAAAGATGTTCACTGTAAAAAATAAAAGGTAACTCTAAATAAATAATGAAGGTAACTTAGATTGTATTATCCAAACCACAACCAACAAGTGGCGAACCCAAAAATTTCTATAAAACCGGGGGGTCGAAAATGTATATACCCAAAAATTTCTAAACGAAAACAACATACTCTTCACTACTGAGCGAAAAGTTCAGGAGGGGGGGGGGGGGGGGTTGCGCGGCGCCCCCACTATGCTGCGCCCTTGCGACCAACGACTGATAATAAACAGTACTGACGATGTTACTAGTGACACTTGTAACTTTTACTTTCGTTGTTGAAGGCAATCCAACTCTAACGAAAAGAAAAATAAGTCCATCAGCCGCTATTGAACAATTAACTGGTTCTGTCATAGTAAGAATCTTGTAACTTGCTTTGAAACAAAATAAATGAGTGTCAAGGGCGGACGGGGTTAACTTTCCGTTTGGATTTTCCTTAGTAAGGAAAGTAAAAAAATGAGTAGTGTCACTCATCACATTATTATTATTATTATTAATACAGATTATATCGGACAATAAGTCACATTTTAGATTATTAAATTTAAAAATATGCCCATAATGGATTTCATAGTCTATTTTTATTAATGTAGAATGGAATTTGAAAAGGTGCGCAAGATTTTTATTTCGTTTTGGGAGAAATCTTGTAAGTTGTAACATACCGAACTGTTGTTGAGCACAGGCCCATGAATGTTGGTAAAATTACTGGCGGCCCAGCACACTGTTTATAGGCCTAACAGCCCACTTTGATGCTTGGTTTAAGATCGGCAGCATTTTATTTGGGACTAATGCGTCACAGCCCAGGTAGACTAATTTTATATATCTATTATTTGTGCAAGACATGTGTTTCATTTGTCCTAAAAAATTATAATTTTGCCCCAAGTTTAAAAATATATTTTTTCTATCGTTTTACTTTTTTTTTTGTTGCAAAAGTATAGTAGTGTTTTATATTGTTTTAATTGGTTGACTCGATGTATTTTTTAGATCGTGTTATGAGTAGTATGTACAAGTAACCGACACAAAAACATACATGTTATGAAAAAGAAATATTCGGCTTAATGTCCCACAACGCGGCGGGGCAAAAACTAGTTCTTCACTAAAGTATTTAGGTTTCAAAAGCCAAGGCGTGAGATGGGAACCTACATATGAGAAACATTGTTCTATGCACAACCATATAAGCTTTATGTACAGTCAAAACTTACATATTTATCATCTTTTTTTATATAGCACCTTTTTTTGTAAACAAAACCATTGATAGTTTCTTTTTATCTGGCTATTTTTTATGCATTAATTAGTCTTCCACATACCTTAATTTTGACCCAGGTGTGCATGATATGCCCTCTCAAGACCTTGAGGCATTTTCCTAGATTGCATGCGCCTTATAGGTGCTTTTTAAAATCAGGCTTGTAGCGAATTTATTAATGTGTGCCAAATTGTCGATACTTGGATCCCTAATTTAGGTGCTATGGCGCATATGACATTGGGCGGTTCCATGAATGCATCATTGTATTTCAGTTCGAAAAGAGTAGTTATCAGTCAAGGTATAGCACTTCGTTTCCATCATATCGGTCATGTTTTACTTTCATTATCACATTGCACTCTCAAAGTCAAAATTGTATTTGTTCTCAATTTAAACAAAAAGATTCTTTCTACCATTTAGTTAGTTGTAGATAACTCTATTGCTATTGCTTTCTCACACTTCGGATTAACTATTCAAAACCTTGATTAGAAAAACACTCCACGTATTTCTTAAAACGCATCAACTTTACCTACTCTCCTCATTACATCAGTCACCCATACATCATGGCCCTCACATCTCGACCATCCTTCTGATTATGTCTTTTCCTATAATTCATTTGTTCATGTTTCAATTGTATCTCTAACAACGAATTGTAGTAATTCACCTAAACATATAACTCATTGTATCTCACCGTTTCTCGTTCCGTGCATCGCTACTTCATCACACAACACACACACACATGTTGATGATTTTAATTTTTTTTTTACCTAGATGAACCATTTAACCCATCGTCCTCAAGCCCAACTCACTTTCGTCGAAAGTTGGGAGGACGTTAACGAGGAGATTGTGAGTTGGAAGGAGGGGAAACGGGAGAAAATTGAGGAGTGTTTAGTTGTATAGGAGGACGATGGCTAATCAGGTGTAATTGTGAAATCAGAAAATGATATGTAAGTGTTTGAGGAAGGACTTGGATGAACGGATTATGGAGGAGTAAGAAAAGGAAAACTACATGCGCAAAGTTTTATCTACAGAAGATCAAATCACAAACATTTTCACATACTATTGTCAACACAAACAATTCCATCTAGAATGTTTCTAATTGTGATTGATTGTGTCATGATTACCCTAGACTATAATAATTTACATTATGAACTAAACATAGTGTCTAATATGGCCTAGCCATACACTTCTATAATCCATAACCAATAAATTTACAAGCGAGGTTTGTTTGTTGATGTTATTACACGTACATGTTTTGAACAATCCATAACCAATAAGGGAGAACTCCCAAACATGTTTTCATCATCGATTTACGTGTCGCTCGAGCACTTTAACCATCTATAAGTAGTTCCATACTTGTAAATATACATCTTAAAACATAGTAACATTAGCTAAGTGAGTTGATACATTTAAATATATGTTTTTATATAAAACAATCTTTAAAATGAGTTAAAATCACTTCGGCTTTGGAACTATCGTTGAGGCAAGGTTGGTAAACGACACCTATGGGGTTTAACTGGCAATGAACCACATTTTAATAGAAGATTTCAGATCCATCTAACGTTGGTCAATGCCCCTATGGTGTTGGTCAACACCTCCTACATACCATGTTTGTCCAAGTTTGTTTTGGTTGTAATCCAACATCATCTATAAATGCCAATTCATATAAGTATACTACTTGTCCCTCTATAAGGCGCCTGTGAAGGTGTTGGAGCATATGGAGAGATTGATGAGAAACTTCTTGTGGTCAGGTTCTGATGATGTCAAAAAAGTTCACTGGGTGTCTTGGGAGGTGGTTACTACTCCCAAGAAAAAAGGGGGGTTGGGATATTGAGATTGACGGATGTGAATTTGGCGCTTCTGGCTAAATGGGCTTGGAGATTCACCGTGGAGAGTAGTTCGATATGGAGAATAATTATCGAGGCGATTCACGGTGGGAGAGGATGTTGGTGTTTCCTTCCGGTTAAACGGTCCATTACCGGTTGTTGGAAATCCATTGTCACTTATTTGGAGTCGATCCGAGTGAAAGATAAGTCTATTCACCAATTGATTCGGGGGGTGCTTGGAAAGGGGGATAAACTGTGTTTTTGGTCTGATCAGTGGCTGGGTGATGATATTCTAAAGAAGATGGCCTTGTTTGTATAAACTTGATAAAAATAAAAAGTGCAAGGTTGGTGATAGAGTTTCACAAGGAAGAAATGGTTTAATGTTCTCAGGCAGGTGGTATAGAAGTCCTCGAACGGTGGAGGAGCTTTCAGAGTTGCAAGATCTGGAAAGAATGTTATCGGAAGGCAACATGGCTCAGAATTCTGATAAGTGGGTTTGGGACGATGGGGCTGCTGGGACATTCACGGTTTCTGGGTTCAAGGAGTTAATTAGAGAAGGCGTTAATGGGATGCAAGATTTACATATGAAGTGGGAAGGATGGGTGCCTATTAAAGTCAATTTAATTACTTGGAGGGCTGAGCGCGACAGGTTACCAACTCGGGTTGCTTTGGCGAGGAGAAGAATTAATAACCCAGATGTTTTATGTCCTATGTGCAGTGTTGCGGATGAAGACATTAGACACCTGATGGTCGGATGCGAATTTGCTTATGGCGTATGGACCGTAATTTGCAAATGGTGTAAGTTGGATCCATTTTTCGCTTATGATTATGATGATTTGTTGATGCTTTACAAGAATGTGCATGCTGGAAAATGGAGGAAAAAGATTATTAGAGGCATTGTTATGATCATAACTTGGGTTATTTGGAATACAAGGAATGCGAAGGTCTTTCAAAACTCATCCACGAACATTATAGATGTGGTGGCAGAGGTGAAGTCGAGGTCTTTTTTATGGTTGAAACATAGATCGAAGTTTAAAAGTATTGTTTGGCAGGATTGGTCATCTTATCCATTGTATATGTGTTTATAGTTTTTTGGCGGTTCTTGTTTTGAGGGCCTGCCGGTGTTAATGAAAGTTAATGTTCAAAAAAAAAAAAAAATTGGATTAATTCATACATGTATCCATATTAAAAAAATATCCAAAAATTTAAAGAAAATCCTAAAAAGTAACAACTTCCAAACATGTATAAATCTTGACGTGTTCAGGTTAGTGAAATTCCATGATTTCAGTCATTTTACAATTTTCTTGCAAAAATATTCAATTTTTAAGCTTAATGGAATATCTCTTCATGGCCAGGTAGAAAAAATCATTTTAATTTTATAAGTTTGTAACAGTAAATGTCTGCATATGCCAAAGAACACTATGAAGTCATAACACTTTAATCCAAAGTTTAAACCTCGGTGTTAATTAAGAAATGAACTAAAACCGAATCAAATTATGAATCAACGATTGGACCTTTTCCGTTAAATATAACTCGTAAAAAGTTATTTATTTATTTATTTGAATTGCGAACTACACTATTTCTACACTACTTCAAATATCCTAAATATCTCCCACTAAAAAGCAAGAGCCTCTACCAGGTGAAGCAAGACATTGACACTCGTAAAAGTTTATTAGGTAAACTTTTGTATACCAATTTTTTAGTATATAAAAACATAGATAACTCTATAAATAATCTATACCTAATAAATTATTAATTATCTTTGTCACGTGATATAATTTTGTGAGGCCAAGCTTTTTTCTCGCTTTTTTTTTATTCTTCCTTCGTATATAGAGTAGTAAAACATAATATATTAACTTATGTGAAATATTTGACTTTAAAGATATTAAATTATTAGTTAGTAACTTATACATAATTGCAGTCATATCAAATATCGTTTTATAATTTTTACTCTTCATTACTAACTATTAATTTAATTTATTCAACCCGTGTAATACACAAGTTTCTAACCTAATAAGTTGATGCAGAGCGTAAGCACAAAATATAAATGTAGAGTAATTATCATAGAAATTGGATTAAAACTGAATGAGAAAAATATTACATGAGGTGTCCTTTTATAGAGATTTTTTTTTTAATTTGACAGGTTTGTCAAATTTTTGATATTACTAATTGAAATGAAAATAGTGAATTGAGGGCAAAAAGGGCAAAAATAGACGCGTAAATTGATTCTATAAAAAAAGTCACGCGCTTTAAACTATAAAAGAAAATTACTAAAAGTTTATGAAATTTTGGGAAAATCTTGATTAACGAAATTGTGGCTTTAAATCAAGGAAATTGGGTCTGACATGTGAATTAAAATCATCAAACCACCTATGATTGTCTATCACAGGATTCGGCTTGTCAAGACAGTTTCGTCTCCCGGTCATGGGTTCCGTAACTCCAGCCATAATCTATAATATATTATAATGCATGAGAGAGGGGCATTTTAAGATACCAAAAAAATAAGAACTTTTTCCCTTTTATTTTATTAATAAATCCCTAAAATGAGGGTAAATTGGTCTTCTAAACTGTCACACCCTCAAATCCACATGCGGGGTTTTACCGTGAGGCGTGTTCCTGACCAGGATCAAGCCACTAATCATATTGAACCAAGTATAAAAGTTATTAACATCATCACAATCAACATGATTTGTGATTAAGACTTAAATGTCCAAAACATAGTTTAAATCGACAGGGGAAGCTAAACGTAAAAATCCAGACATAAGTTAAAGACAACAGTGTTTAACAAAATTTAAAGCCAATGGTTTAATGCTGACCATGACACTCAAATGCTGCAAGCTCCCATGTTATACCTAATCTCATGCAAAGCATGCTAAATTGTATCAACAAATATTGGCGAGTTCACAGTTCAGTTTTAAAGTAAAGTATGTTTCAAATACATTAGTTTATTAAAAACATGTTATGGGTAGCTAACACATAGTTAAGCCACTAAACTGTGTAGTACCGAATACTTGATTGTAGTAAGTTGTTGTGCCCCATATCAATGTCTATCATCATTGATATAAAGTCAAGGTCAAAAGTTCACGCCCGGCTCCCAACACGGTGTGAGGTTTGTTGAACCGAATAGCGCTATTAACTAGTACCCCGTTTGCCAAACCCAAGAATAAATCCGTATAATGCGTAGGGACTTTTCAGATAGAGTTTCGTTTAGTATGCCAAAGACATGAAATATAAACTACTGTATTTAATAGGCAATATCCCAACTCAGGAATATATAGTAGTCCCAAATCCAGGGACGGTGTAGTTCCCAAACCTGGGAATGCATGCTTTTAAATAAAAGTGTGAACTCACCTTAGTTTAAACTCGTTAGATTTAGATGGAACAATAAGGAGGATGGTCAACCATGTCCTAGAATGATTACCATTTTGTTCATTAGGGTGTGTTCATGCAATACATGAAATTCCACATGCATCTAACACATAACACACAACACGTTGACACGTGAACATTTAACCGAATAGATACATTCACATTACCATAACATCCAACATGTTAAACAATTCTCACATAAGTATCAATCAAGTTCAGGCATTCCATGATAGTAGAAGCAACATGGAAACACATATAAATCAACTTGTCATAATTCAGCTTTGACTCCCAAAACTGGGCTGTTTTTGGTGATTTTATTAAAATAGTAAAAAAGCTTCAAAAATTACAAATATTTTATGTGACACGTATTTTGGTTGGCTAGGCTTTGTGTAAAATTAACGAGGCCTAACTCTTTATAGAAAAATTAAGAAAAATCATTTACTATGCAGTGGCCAGATTCGTCACTTTCTGACTACAGCTTACGGAAAAATTCATTTAAAATACTCACTTACCCGATTGACCCGATTCCACCTAGAGATTCGTAAGCACACATAAGAATATTTAATGTACAAATTTCATAACCTAACTCCAAGCATTCACCGAGATATGACATAAAACACAACACACAAATTCTGCAAAAAATTGCAGCTTTGACCACTGAAACGATTTTATTAGTTTGGCAGACCAAACGAGGTCCAAAAATTATGAAACCAATGCGGTTTGAATTATTTCAAAGAGGTTCACTTTAGACTTCAGAAAATCACATTTTCGTTAAGTTTTGATCTGGTTACAGCAGCTTTAAAGCAGCTGTAACGTTCCAGACATAAATTGTTTTCACATATACTTCACTAAAACGAGTTTCCATGTTTCCTTGACATATTTTTGCGATTATATGAACATAATCAATCATCCCAAGCAGCTTATAGTTTATTTATCTCAGATTCATCATGCCAAGTATCAACTATCAAGAATCTCAAACCCTAATTAACAAACCGAACCCATAATCGACCCAATCATCAAATACACATGATTCCTAGCAACTTGAACTACAAGTATGATCATAACATCAAGAAATGCAAATAAATCCAGAAACGCAACCATGTTTTAAACGATTAAAATGTAACAAAAACCAAACTAAATATGTTACCGAAGTAAGGAAGTGATGTGGATCACTAGAAGCTGGTAGGCCGAAAGGTTTTGTTCTTGATTCTCCTTGTTCTTCTTTGATTTGTAGAGTGGCTGAGGAGGAGTTTTTGAATCGTAAATTAGGTTTTCAAAATCCTTTTGGCAGAAGACATGCATAATACGTATATAGGAATTTAAGGGTGTGGGGCGATTTAGGGTAGGAGTGGGCCGAAAACATATGTGGTCTTCCCTTTACTTGGGCCGCAAGCTTAGGAGCGTTAAGGGATGGCGGTTGGGCTTGAGTTTGGGTCGTAGACAAGTTAGGGAACAAGGGTGTTTGGGCCGTAATCATGATTTGGTTCCAAGTCATTTGTTTCGTAAAAAAATACATATATACATATAGTAAGTTTGGGTTTTAGTTTAACGTAAATATGTTAACTTATAACGCGTAACGAAACGTAATTTATAAGCGTGTATAAAACGATGCTAACCTCGGAAGTACAGGTTGTCACATAAACAATAATTAAATTTTTGCCCCCAATCTTATTACACTTAAATTCTTGAGTTTTAACACAATTATGCGTAATTAATTACACTTTTCACCCTTCACAACAAACTTATAATTCTTATACGTATTCTTGTCATATCTTATAAACTATAATGTTTTAGAAAAAATACAAAAGTACCGTGACGAACCGAAATCATAACTTATGATATGTTACGTGATTAAAAGTGTCTAAGGGTGAGTAATAACTGAATCGTTAACCGAAACCGAATCGAGAAACCCCAATTAACAAGTTATCGATTTTTTGTATCCTCATTTAACAAAAATTAACTGAATGGGACCATTCATATTTTCATATATTTCTAGCTTTTATACCTCCAGTTCATGTATTTCATATTTATACCCCTATTTTATCTATTTATACCTTCATTTTATATATTTATACCTAAATTTTATGTATTTCTAATCAAAAGTTTTAGCCCAAGTTTGGTTTTGGCTATTAACCGAAATTAAACGAATCAAACAAAAAACCGTTAATCTAACTGTATAAACCAAACCGATTAACTGTAAACAGATGGGTTAATAAAATACACTAATCGATGACCTCGATTTCGATTGAGGAATATAACCTAAGCAACTGAACAATGCACACTGTGGCAATATCTGTGTTTCCCGCCGCATCGCATGCGCACCTATTGGTTATAAACCAAAATCGGTTATTGGTGAGCAATAACAAAATCATTAACCTAAACTAAACCGAAAACAGACGAAACCATACAGACCATTAACCAAAAACTGAATTAACTGAAAACTGAGTTAACCAAAAACCGGTTATCAAATTTTTTGTACTCTTGTTTAACTAAAATTAGCTGAACCGAACTAAATCAATCATATTTTCATATTTTAGCTTTTATAGCTCTGGTTCATATATTTCGTATTTTATATCTCCATTTCATATATTTATACTTTTATTTCATGTATTTATACCCGAATTTCATATATTTCTAAGCAAAAGTTTTAGCCCAAGTTTCGTTTTTGCTATTAACTGAAATTAAATGAACCAAACCAAAAACCTTCAACCTAATCGAATAAACCGAAGTGATTAACCGAAAACCGACTGGATAATAAAATAGACTAACCGATCACTTTGGTTTCGGCTTTGGTTGAAGATAATAACTGAACCGACTGAACCATGCACAACATAATGAAATGGATTACCCGATTACTTCTCTTATCACACTGATACTACAATAATTATTATTTGAATAAGTAAACTACCAAAAACGAGTATCAGAATACGATTTGTTGCTGCCGCCGCATCGCCAGGCCACCATACTTGCATAAGTTATGCATGTTTAAAATTTAAGTCTTATCTGCTTTGTTTCCCCTTTATCTTTGATTCAGATAAACATCTCTCAACTTTTAGATCAACTTCTCATCATATATATATATATATATATATATATATATATATATATATGTGTGTGTGTGTGTGTGTGTGTGTGTGTGTGAAAGTTCAAATGAAAACCACTAGTTATCGCGAAAACCAGAAAACTAACTAAAAAAACCTAAAAAACATACCATTTTTCTGCGTACCAATTTTCGCTATTTATATTATATAAAAAAACTTTTTTTAAAAAAAATATTCTTTTGTAGTGCACATGTGTAATATTACACATGTGTATGTGTACTACACATGTGCACTATAATTTTTTTTTTTTTTTTTTGGAAAAAAATTTATATAAAAAAACTAGCGATTTTTATAAAAAAATTGAAAAATTTCTTTTTGTGTGTGTTTTTAGGCTTTTTTAGTTAGTTTTCGAGTTTTTGCAATAAAAGTGGTTTTCATTTGAACCATCCCCTATATATATATGATTAGGTTCAAGTGTGTAAATCAATAGCCAGGATTTGTTAACTCAGTTCATAAATACACTAGTATTCACTCTACAACCCTACCATATATATATATATATATATATATATATATATATATATATATATATATATATATATATATATATATATATATATATATACTAGCCGTTTACCCGCGCGATGCAGCGGGAAACATATCACTTAGGTTGGTGAGTTTAGGGCTACGTACGGGGCGGTTTAAAATGGTTGCCTATAATTGTGATCACATTTAAGTGCAACAAAAGGTGTATAGGTTTACAATAAAGGATGATGAATAATACATGTGGACCAGGGTAACCTTCTCTTTGCCAACCCAAAGGCCACTTCACATTTGGCTAATCCAAAGTGTTGTTTTCGGTTAGATACTAAAGGGTTCTTGTTTAAAGTTAGAAGATAGCAGAACAAATGACCAATAAGGAGAAAAGTGAAAACAATGGCAAAAGTAGAAGTGTAACAACCTTTAAGCAACTAATGTATGACTTTCTTAAATTGACATTAAAATTTTACACATCCATAAAAAGATGAGTTTTGGATTAGAATTCGAAAATCAGATCCACAAAACCGTCGTATAAAAACAATCATATGTTTAAAAAGATTCAACTACTTCCGCTTTTAAAGGGAAGAGGTCTAGATTCTCTTCACACTCGTGGACTAATCTTGTAAGAGGTTCCGTTGTGAAAAATGGTTGACGAAGAGCAAGTTGTGTGAAATGTACACGCAGTAATCCACCCGTTCGTTTGTCATACTTTTTTAATATCTTGATGATACCTGTAATACACCCAAAACAAATAGAAAGGTTTATTCAAATGATATGTAATGGATAAAAGAATTATCATTTTGACCCGACTC
Organism: Helianthus annuus; assembly: GCF_002127325.2. Lineage (NCBI taxonomy): Eukaryota > Viridiplantae > Streptophyta > Magnoliopsida > Asterales > Asteraceae > Helianthus > Helianthus annuus. The sequence goes on from NC_035445.2 coordinate 125,580,988, forward strand.
ATTTGTACCTGCAAAATTTAAGGACTTGTAGTTTTTAAGAAGCACCATCTCGCCGTGAACGGTGACAAATTCTTTCCGGATCGCCATCAATTCATCACTGAATTCAATTTCGGATGTTAAGACTCCATCTTTGCAGCTTTTCTCCTTCACTCGCTTGATTCTATGTTTTAGCTCCTGGTTAAATCACCAAATGAGCAGGACTATTCGATATATGATAAATCACCAAAGAAGCACCATGCGAGCTTTCAGGTGCTGCTTCAGGGCATTTTCTGGCCAAAATTCCAGCCAAACGTAGCCCTAAACAAACCTATAACATGCCTAAAACCCCTAGAAATATACTATACACCAAGCTTAAAAAAGCCCTCGCCTTTTAAACGCCTAGGCTCCAGGCTTTGTGGGCTTTTGACAACATAATAATCAGGTGAATCCACTGTTGCAGTTTACTGACTTCATATCCAACAACTTAATTCAATAACACAGTTAAATCGGCCAACATATTTTTTTAACTATCTGTTATTTTTATGACCCCTTGGCATACTTGTTCTCTGTTCTCATATATTTTGCGTGTTTTTTTGTTATTTTGATGAATTTGACGATTAATTTAGTTAGTATTACTATTTTTATAAGATATATAATATTTATATTTATTTTTCAATTCCGCCTCGGGCTTACGTCTCGGTTCGCCTCGAGGCTTACGCCTCGTGAGGCGAAGTGAAAACGCCTCGAAACTCGTTTCCGTTTTTTAAACCTTGCATAAGAAGCGTATAATATTAAATAAAAACGACATCACTTGCCGCTTGAGAAATATTAAATGGCTCTGGGTTGCGATTTCCATCAGCCACCTGGTTAATTACGGCAACATCAAATGACTTAAGGTTTCTGAACAAGAGGTCACGATCAGCAGAATCTTGTGTGATAAAAGCCTGCGTTTAGACAGAAAAAAGAATTAAACGATAGACAACGAGAAAATAAATAAAAAATATCCATACTGAAAATTTCAAAATTTTAAGGTACCTTCCAAATGTAATAAGGAACATGACTCTCTAAGTATGAAGTATGAAGTTGGGTTGAAATGTTGACCTGAAGTACGATTAAAAATCAAATTAAGAAAATAAATAATAGAAACATATCCATACTGAAAATTCAAAACACAACATGAAGTAACCTCAATTAATACAGGCCCATACACCTCCTTCTTAGATTCATGTTTGTGTGATTGTACCCATTGATAAGCATCAAAGATTTTTTCAGCTTCAGAATTTTTAACGCCTGTAAACATTTATTTTTAATATTTTCCATCTCCCTTAATCTACAAAACATACAGGTGAAAATATTAAACCGGGCGTCAAAGAAGATTATTATGCGCATACAATGCTGACATGGCATAGAACTGAATATTCACCTATCTGCGGTTTGCCTTGCTAATTGTTTATTTCGTTCTAAAAGCTTCTCTTTTTCTTTCTTTTGATATCGTTTCTCTCTTGCAGAAGCTTCCAGCTCCAATATTTCAGCACCTAACTTTTCCTGCAAATATAAAGTAATTTTTTCGAATATTAAAATAAATATTTTCATATGCATAAACATTTGAGTGACATAAATTCGACTTACAATTTGCTCTCGGAGAGTTTCATATGGTGGAACGTTTTGTAGTTCCAGCTCAGCGTCTGCTAAATCGTTTTCATCTTTTGCTATTCGTTGTTGACGTGTGTTCTTGCCTCTCTAAATCCTACATGTCATTATACTTCCCTTTCACTTTAACACCCTATATAAACTGCCACAAATATATTACCAACAACTTAATAAAAAAAACTGCAAACACGATGACTACACAGCTTCACAACATGCTAAACGATCAGAACTTTCACACAATCAAATAAATATTATCTACCAAATAACAAATGAGATCGTTTTCAAAATTGTTCAGTATAAACATGAACAATTAGATAACACCGTGAATAATTAGATAACATCACAACTGGTAACTTGAAATCACATATTAAATCAAAAAACTCATAAAACACTGTGAATAATTAGATAACATCACAACTGGTAACTTGAAATCACAAAAACCGAACCTGATGAGAAAAAATCAGCCGAATCTGAAAATGTTGCAAAGTTTCCCCCAAAGTAAAAACCCTAATTCATTGTCACACTAACTTCACAGATTAAGACCAAACAATATGAAATACAAAAGCATAATCAGTTATAAAGAACATATACGCACCTGTGATGGTATGAGGTGAAGAGAAAGGAGGTGAAAAAAAGATTTCGTAACCCTAGATCTGGCGATGTGCATCTTAAAAACCCTAAAATCGAATTCGAACCCTTCACCACCTTCAAACTCAGTCAATTGGGTATCGTATAGAGAGAGATTCATTGATTCATTGATCTGGTGTCATTGAGAAAGCCAGAGCTTGCTTCGCCAAAAGAAACCCTAGATCTCCTTTTGAATCGCCTGGAGAGAAAGCAGCTCTATGGGGGCGGATAAAATGCTACGAGAATGAGAAACCCTAAAATTGATTTGTGTATCCGTGTGGTGAAGGGTATAATTGGGATTGTAAATTATATTGTGCTTTAGAGGGTTGTACATTATGCTTTAAAAGTGTTTTAAGGAAATTTCAATGACTTTAAGAAGTCCTTTGGATATGTATATTATATATAGTATAGATAAATTGAACGAGAAGACTATATATATGTATATATATAATACTACAGAAAGGAGAAGTGATGTACAAAAATGTAATTTTGTCATGCGTACAAGTTTTAAAGCAGCGTTTACAAGAGAGTGCAAGCTCATATAAAGGGAATTTGGCTTTATTTTTAAGACGCCTAGGGTTAAAATTGGGATTTTGCAATAGTATTGAATGCTGCATTCAATGTCTGCTATAGCCACCTCTTCACTTTCTTTCTTTATATCTCAATTGAAGCGACGATTGAAGAAGCAAATCAATGATTTCAATCTAGATGAAGCCTGAAGCGATCAATGCACCCTCATTCAGGTTCTAGGGTTTCATCAAAATCTCTGTCCAAATCAAGCAAATCCATTTGGTTCTCCGTTCTCATCACAAAAGGTAACCTCTCCAACCTCAATCGACTATGTTCTTTTGAGTTCTGTATAATGACCATCTATCTCTCCTTCAAATCAAGCAAAAGGTACACATGCGACGTCATTCTAGAACACCAAGATATCTGTGTAAAGTTAAGCACTTCGATCAGATCTGCAATGATGAGGTTTTATCTATCTCGGATTTCTCAACAAACGACAACGTATCGATTTTCTTCAGAAATTCCGGCCGGAATACGAGCCGACCTAATGGATGCTCTAGGGTTTATGAAGGTTTGATGAACTCTGCTGCGTGTACTAGTGGTAATCATTTGCGTAAATTTGACGCCATTTTTGAGGTTGTATATATTATGTTTCTTTAGTTTTGGTTATTTTTTCATGTTTTTGTTTTTAACTTTAATTTTGTTTTGTAGATTAATAGATTATGTGATTGTTATTACTTGTTTTATGGTGTTAGTGTAATAAGCCGGCTCATTGACATGATTCTTTAAGAGTTATTTATTTTTTAATACAGTAGTATATTTAAGAGCAGCTTGTGGTATTGATATTACTTGCAATTGTTGTAGATTTTGGTTTGGTGGATTATAAATGTTGTTAATAAAGAAATTAAAAACTGGAGTTACTGTTTTTAATCAATAGATTATACGATTGCTATTGTTTACTTCATTTTATCAGCATAAAAATGGTTTAGGTGGTAGGATTCTTGAGCAGATCGGTGGCAACTGAGACGAGATTCCAGCAGTACATGGTTGTCAAGGTTGGTTCCGACAACCTGATTTTGATTTAGCGGCCACAGGTATGTTTTTCGAGAACGAAGGTATGTCCGACGACCTTCTTTTGATTTATTAAGGTAACGTGCTTCAGTTTCTATTAGATTTAGCAACTGATGTTGACCTTTTGTAGTTCTGGAGGCTTTAATGATGATTCTAACAGCTGCAGTAGCCATTTGTGACACCGCGAGAGGCTATTAGAGGTATTTTATCGTGTATGTTAGTTATGCATGTTGTAATTGTTTTTGGTATGTTATTGAATTGGTGTATTAATTGAATGTATATAAGGCACGTTAAATGAAATTGATTTGAATGGGTTGGATTGGTACTATCAAATGTGTATCAACTATGAGTAATAACCAGAATTCTGTATATATTTTTCTTTTGCTGCTAAAATGACTACATATCTAGAGTATATTACTGATAATGTAATGCATTTGCCACTCACTATGGCTAAAACATCATTTTTTAGGATGTAAATGGCAACCATCATGTTATTCATGGATTCTAGATTTTATCCTTTTTATGCTTTTTTTCAGCCACAGTTTTTTTTTTATAGTAGAAAGAGTTCACAATTCACATATTGGATTCTACATAGTGCTTTGTGCTGTGATTTATTTTCTTGTCGTTTTCATGCGGATTCTAATAAAAGTGAATGTAGTACGTATTGTCTGGACTATTGTTGTAACTCTCTTTGTTCTTACTATTTGATCCACCACAAAGAGCATTGTGTTGTTCAGGTAAATACAAACGTACTTAGTGCTTGTTATGTGTTCGATGAAATGCTTGGCTGAACACCAGTTTGTCATTTTAAACAAGTAATGTGCTAACTTCTTGAGCCTTTGTTATGATCGATTAGATACTGTGATCTTCATACCATAACATGATTATGTGTTCGATGAAATGCTTGACTGAACACCAGTTTACATTGTTGTGAAGGATAGTATGCACACCACCTGTTTGTAGAAAGTCCAGACCCTGTGCTGCATCAATGCATATATTCAGTCTTTGTTTCCAAGTGAGCCGGTCGCGGTTTTGGGTTTCGTAGAGGTGACTGCGTAGGCTGCGGTTAGCCATGTACTCGTAAACGAGGATAACCTTGGATTTATGGTAGCAGTATCCTATTAATGGGACTAAGTTGGGATTCCTGGGTTGAGATAATGTTTCAATCTCTTTGCAAAAGTTAGACATGAAGTCTATTTTTTCGACCAGTTTTCGATCATGAACTTCTTGAATCGTTTCATGGTGACCACTCTGCTTCCGTAGTCGATGTAAGCTTTATACACAATGCGGGAGTCACCGGTGCCCATGATTAGGCTTTCATCGAAATCGTTTGTGCCTGAGTGAATTTCCGAGAGAACGAACCGTTGACAACCATCTTCATACATGTTTGAGCTACTTACGGAGATAAACGAATCCATTTTTGCTGCTTTCACTCCATTCCAAAGCAAATCCCATCTCCAACTCCTGAGTTTTTTGAGCTCCAGGCACTTTTTACTCTCATTTGATGCTGATTGTTGTTCTGATCGCGGTGAGTTAGAAAACGAAAGGATACAACTATATACTGGCTTCTCTTTTTGTTTTATTTAGTCATTTAAGAGGTCAATGCCTTCTCTTTTTGTTTAATTCTGATATTTGGTTTTTATTATTGATGCAGATTAAGAGCAAATCATTAAAGAAATCAAACAATTTGAAGCCAATAGGGATAAGGTTATTGCAAATACCTACTATGAGGATTGGAGTTAAAAAATCTGTTGTTGAAAGAGATGTCATTCAAGACCAGGTCAAAGTAAGAACACGTCTTCTGAATCCGTATGGCTAAGTGTAGTGGTGGAAATAGGCGGGTTGGTTAACAGGACATGGGTCCGGTTAATTTATAAACCATGTTTTTATCTACTTGATTTGTTTTTCTAAATAACGAATTAGTTAAGATTTTTGAAAGTTAATATTATTACAATATTAAACTAAATTTTAAGTTAGTCATTTAAGAGGTTACATGCACTATAAATATACTTTGAGGGACTTTGGACCAATCGGTTTGACTAATCGGTTTGACCAATCTAATGTAGTTCATTTCAACTTATATGTAGTTCATTTATAGCTTGAATGTAGTTCATTTCAACTTATAAGCTGCCAAGAAGCACCTTCAAACAACACTACCTCTGAATGCAGTTCTTTCTTTTTATTTTTTTGCATTTAAACCCATCGCAGGTTCAAAAACTTTGCTTTTTACATAGGCATTCAAGACCTTTATAGGTGAATTTGTTTGGGTTGATGTTGGGCGGAATGGCTTTGAAAAGCTTGATGTCCAAATTCTTGTATGTCATTCGTCTTAAAAATATAGTTCAAAGTTTTACCCAATCACCCAATGTTCATGTAGTATTCCAAATTCTTGTATGTCATTCGTCTTAAAAATATAATAATCAGTTACTGCTTAGTGCCCAAATTTTTACCCAATCACCCAATGTTCATGTAGTATTACTTGCCCTTTTGTATTGTATAGAGGTCGAAATTTCAATTATGTTTATGATTGGTTGATTATGGCTGTCTTTTATCTCTTAACTGGTCAAATCTTTTATCTATATATACACCTTATATATATAAATGTTCTCACTCCGTCTTGTCGACTCCGCCGCAACGCGCGGGTTTCCCACTAGTATATATATATATATATATATATATATATATATATATATATATATATATATATATATATATATATATATATATAGGCTAGGAGTTGGCCAGAAAGTCCAAATTTTCTAAAAAGTGTAAAAAGTCATAAAACACCATAATGTCAACCATAAAACACACCAAAAACCCACAAATAATATGATGAAGATTACTAAAACATTATGTATGTGGGTTTTGTGTTGTGTTTTAGATGTTAAGGCTCTGATTATGGAATGACAAATATTATTGTGTTTTATGTTGTTTAGCATTTTGTGTTTTATATTCATAGTTATACGTTGGTGCGTTTTGAAGTTTTTATGGACTATTAGAGTTTGAATATGGTGTTTTAGTAATATTCATTCTATTATTTGTGAGTTTTAGGTGTGTTTTATGCCTGAAATTATTGTGTTTTATGACTTTTTACACTTTTTAGGAAACTTGGACTTTCTAGCCGAACCTCACTATATATATATATATATATATATATATATATATATATATATATATATTCAATGAGAAGACTATACTCATCATCTAAAAGCATCTTTTTTGGTTTTATTCCACATCTGACTTGTTAAAATAATGAATTTTAAAGTCCATTTAAATACTAATCTTAGGATGATAATGTATTTATGTGATTATTAGTATTTTATTTATTATAATAAATCTTGGGTAGCCTGGACATGGGATCAAACAAAAATGATATATATTTTTTATCTGGATTCTTACATTTTAATTTAGTGATACTAAATATAAAAATAATAACCAATAATTTGGTGGAAATTTGAAAAGTAAAAAACTATCCGGAAATCCTTAGATTAAAAAATATAACTGAAAAATATTCTTTATATTTTATTATGAAGGGGTATGGTCTTAAAAAGCCGCGCAGACCAACCAGGTCACGCGCTGAACCATACTCCTTATACATTAATCTGATTATTCTGCAGAACCTGCGCGGGCTACTTTGGCAAAAGCTAAGTCGCTCGCGAGGTCCAAGCAAGATGTAACATCAATTTTCACACTTAGCATCCTGAATAAGTGCCTTCCAATTCTTCTTTCTATTACTGATTGTGAGCTTTTACAGAGATTTTGACAGAAATCCGGCAGCACCTTGGCTCACACACACAAAACATCTACTCTGATTTGTAACTTTGTTGAACAGACTTTTTAAATCAGTACGTGATAACCAAGAATCCCGTTTCAGTTCATTATTCACAAATTTATTCCATTCTAAAGGTAAGGCATCAACAAATTTTAGCTTTCTTTCATCATTTGAGTACCAAACCTTATGTTTTTCTAATTTGAGGATTAATTCCCAAAATCTTTCTTTCAACATCTCCATCGATTCATCCTTCATACAAAAGAAATTTTCGTATCTTTTTATATAAACCTCTTTATCATATCTCGTCTCATTCCAAGCTTCCTTTTTCCAGTTATTCAGATTTTCAAGATTCTTGTTTTCTTGTTCATCAAACATTTTTACCAAGTTTTGTACAATCAAATAAGATCACTCAAACTAACAATAGTTTCAAACGGAAGGTATTCAAACGATTGTTTCTCTTCAAACGGAATGAGCTGTTCCGTTTGAAACAACAATAGTTTCAAACGATAGATGTTCAAACGACCACCTTCAAACGAAGTGACTTCAAACGGTTACACTTCAAACGATATGATTCTAATTCAAACAACAATTTCAAACAACAGATCTGTTTTCAAACGGAACGGTTCTGTTTTCAAACGGAACGGTTCTGTTCAAACGATAGATTCAAACGGACTGTCCCTTTTCAAACGATAGGACTTGTTTTCAAACGACCTGTGTCACTTTCAAACGGATGACGTCATTTTTCTTCGTACAATTTCAAACGGACACGACTATTTTGATTAGTTTTAGGTCGAATTTTGGTTCCAAATTGTCAAGGATTAGTTAACAATGAATTTCGTTTGATATGTGAACGTTTCAAGCCATTTTAACCGTGACAACTATTCAAAATCAGAAAAGAAAGGTAGAAGTGAGATAATCCGGCGATTTCAAGCTGTATTTGGTATGAACTCCTCGCCCTGAGCTCTGATACCACTTGTTAGGACTGGTTTGACTCCGAAACGATTGCGTAATCGAACGTGTGACGTGCGGAATCCGTACACGAACGTGACCAAACACACGAGACGTAATATAAGCGTGATTCTATTAGATGAATCTGAAAACGTACAGCACCTGAATCACGAACAATGAACTTTCTCTCTCTAGCTTCTCTCTCTAACCTCTAGCTCTCCAAGATGTAAAATGGAAAAAGTTCTAAACTCTAAGCCCTAGAGTTCTATTTATAGGCTAAGGCATTTAATGAAGTTTCTCATTAATTACAATTATGCCACCTTGCCTTTTTTATTAACTATCACTAATATAACAATGTAAATCTCGTTTTCTTCGATTTCTGCTACGGACTAGATTGACGGAGGCGATAGACAGATATTGCACTAACAGACTCCCTCTTGGATATTGCCGTAGTCAATCCGTAGTAAACTCGTAGCATCTTTTCTTTCTCTCTCTCTTTGAGTCTTCTTGAAGCTTTAACACGTCTTTAGCAACACAGACTCTCCCTTGCTTAAACAGAATCCCGGTGGATCTGTCTTCAGCTTCAGCTTCCCCTTTTGGTAAACTCTTCAGGCTCCCCCTTTCGTCAAGCTTCCGTGCTTTGGGATCGACACCTTGCTTTCCGGCTACAAGCTCTTCCAGAAATGATATCTGGCTCTATGTATGCTTTCATTTTCGTTGAGCTCGTCTTCAGACTCCCCCTTAGACTCAGCTCTTGGGATCATAGTCTGGATCTTTCCTGTAATCCTCAAACATTCATAAGTAAAAATATTTTCGAAATCATTAAACATGTTCTCTAATACACTCCCTCTGTCAACAATCTTCATAGTTTTGACAATATTAACAAATTAGATCGTAAACTATCTCTATTACAAAGATTTTAACAACCTACACATCCAAATTCTTCTCAGTTAATCAATCAAGTTCAAATTAATGACCTTGAAGATATTCACAAACTGTTCTTGAAGTTTTTCTAGAAATTTCAAGTTTCAACTTAATGAACTTGTTTTATTTTCAGAAACACAATTAGCATACTTAGATTTTGACACTCAGCAACTCAGACATCGGTTTATCGAAAATAAAGCAAAAATCAAAATCTTTTTGTATTTTCTGAAAATATAAAGCAGTAAAGAAATATATACAAACATATTTACAAATAATATTTTTGTTTGAGTATGCGTCAGAGGATCATATCAGTTTTTGACAAGGGTAGCGGCGCAGGACTATTTCAGGAGACATAAAAGGTACGAGTGGCAGAAGAGCGAGTCAATCAGCGTCCAACAGGCTGTACCCTATCGTGCTCCACGATTAACAATCGTGAATGAGACAAAAAGTACACAAGGACGCATACGTAGCACCAATCAGGGGGCAGCGACAACTGCCCAATGATCTCCACTCACCTGCTGATGTCAGAAGGGCAACAAGGACAACAACCCGGACACGTGGCTCCAGTCAAGGTGCGCCAACACCGAAGATCTTCTAGAAGACACTAACGGTCGCCGCCAGAGGGGCAAAGCGGATGTTCCTTGTTGTCGCCTTCAGGCCCAAGGCCCATCAGCCCATCCCCTTCTACACCACTCCGGCTATAAATAGGGACCTTCATACACAGGTTAAAGGATTCTGTTCTCTACTCTCTCACTCTTAACACACACTTAATTTCCTCAAAACAGTTACTTATTCTCACGCCGGAGAGTGGTTAATAGGAAAAACCCCCATATTCCCCTATTAACGAGCTTAACGGGGTGTTATTGTTTTGTAGGAAGGATCTCATCCAAGCTCAGAAAGGCTTAAGAAAATTAACCTTCATGTTTAAAAAATAAACCTAAAATTAGTTCCGTGTTTCTTCACATTAGAACCAACATTTTACAAATAATAACATAAATATTTGTTTTCTAATGCTTGCGCGGAGACTTCTTTTGATGTTATACGTCATGAAATTACACTTTACAAGCACCTTAAATGTGGAGTTAAACCATGGTACAAAAAATGCATCATGGGTATATATAAAGTCGGATATTGTTTTTGAGTCCAATATCTCACATATTGACAATGACCATCAAGGAACAATTGGTAGCGGATCTATGATTTTTTTTAATGGATATCTCCTTTTTCGGTGTTAAGATTTTTCACAACCCAACGTTATAATTTTTGGCTCAGTCACCGTTTAGGTTGGACCGGGACAAGGAACATAATAAAATACAATATTATAATAAAAATATATGATTATTACTCGTTAGAAAACACACAATAAAAATACAGTGTCATTCAAAATGAATAAAAAACACATTACAATTTTTTAAAGTTACTCCCTAAGAGTTTTCATCTTTTAAACACGATTTTGATCAAAGCCTTCTTTTCAATAATCCTTTCATAATTAGCCCGAAAAATCAAGCTTTAACAAAACTAAGTCACAAATTTGAAATGCAAAACGAAAATAAATTCGTAAAGTTTTCATGTGCAGAACGAATAATAATGGTTGGTACAAATCTCATGTAAGTATGAATTTAAATGACACTTGCACAAAATTTCAATTATTTAACATTATATTTTAAGTTTTGGTAACCAGTTTAAAACATAAAATATGTTGATTGAATATTTTATAGTGAACTAGTGGCCCTTTATATTCCCACGTTTAGCATACATATACAAACAATAAGATACCTTATGGATTTGCTAACTAAGCTCGAGTAGTTCCACAACACCGAGAAGATATCGCGGCAGTGGGAGTTAATTATCCCATTGCGAGATTGAACTCCAAACAAAATGCGCATGTTCGCATGACATCAGCAGGGGGTCTACTGATTCCTGTACCAAATTACACAACACACACTCCACAACGGGTATTGGAACGTTTCTTACCGCCAATGCCTCCCTTGTCGGAATGCGGTTTAATACTACCCTCCATAAGAAGCAGTTGATTTTCTTAGGTATCCAACTTAGCCACTTCAGCACTTTTGTTTCTGGGATGGTAGGCATTTGATCTAACTCCTTCCGCAGATCGCCTACTCTAAAAGTATCACACGAGTCACCCGACTACCACAACCATACGTCTGACCCATTTCCAATTGTCTGTCCTTCTAACAGTTTAGTACAATCATTCCATTCAAGTAGATCAGCAGCGTTAGATATGTCATTGGAACTGCCCCACACCCATGATACTTTACCTTGGGAAGACGTGTATCTTTCTTGCACTGTACAACATTTTTCAGTCTCTAGTGAAAAAAGATTAGGAAAGAGAGCTCGTAAAGGAATGTCACCTACCCATGTATCTAACCAGAAAATATTTTGTCTCCACTACCCACTTTCGCTTTCCATTTGTTTTTAACTTCAATAGTTGGGTTATCCGACACCCTACCCATATTAACAATACTTTTCCAAACGTCCCCAAGCGAGCTTTTAAGAGGTATTGACGAATGATCCCGTATGCCACGATGCAAGGCCGTAATGACCCTAGCCCAATGATGAGAGGGTTTATTCTTGACCCTTACATTCCACTTCACCATTAGGGCCTTATTCATCGAGGCTAAGCTACCAATTCCCAAACCTCCTTGATCCACCGGTGCCACTACCTTGTACCATGGTACCCAATTATCTTGTTTTTATCTAAACATCCCCCAAAGGAAGTTTCTTCTTAACATTTTCTCTCTCCTCTACTCACAACCACTAGTAAGATAACGATATATGTAATATGTAACTTTAATTATAAAATCTTCAATCAATTACCACATATTTACTTCCTTAATACAATCCAATATTTATACAATTGTCATACTAACACAATAATTATTTATGGAGTAAATTACAAAAATCGATCTTTATGTATGTTACTTATTGCAAAGTGTGTCCTTTGTCTTTACTAAGTACAATAAACATATCTAATGTTTGCAAACCCATTCAGGTTATGTCCTTTACCCTAAACTTTATTTATTTTCTAGTTAAGTTAGGTTATGTGGGAAGCACGAGAGGGCATTTAAGTCATTATATCTACCAATTCTCTCTCCTCCTATAAAAACCCTAAACCCCACCATTATTTCCCATATCCCCCATTCTTCAAATAACCTGCAAATACCTAACCCTAATCCCCAATTCGACCCACTGTTTCTCCATTCTCCATTGCTGCAAATCACCTGCAAATACGTAATCGTGCAAAGAAAACAACAATGGTGCTATGTGAATGCAGAAAAGAAGCTGTAATTATGACATCGTAGACTAATCGCAATACTGGCCGACATTTTATGCATATCCTGATCAGGTATGTGAGAATTAGGGTTTTATACTTAATTTGCCCCTTAAATGAAAACTTGTTATGTCTGTGTTAATTAGGGCTCAAATTGTCGATTCATTGGTTGGGTGGATAGAAGGTGTCAAAGGTATGTTGACATCATTCCTGGACTACTGAGGGGAAAGAATTATGCTGAAGAACAAAAGAACAAGGTTGAGTTCAAAGTTAAAAAAAGTCAAGAAGAGGCTATGAAATTGAAGAAGTGGTTGATTATCAGCTGGATATGTTTCATCTGTTATGTAGTATATTTCTAATATGTTTAAATAAAGCATCATCTAAGACTTTTGGCAATGTCTAGATTGGTTAGTATGTAATTGCTGGTTTGTAATTTTGACATCATGTAATGAAAATGTGGTATATTGGTGTTTAACTTTGTGTAGTAACCTTTGTAAATATCTGACATGTCCGAAACACCTGACAAGCATGCAATGTGCAATAACCTTTGTTATATTCTGACATGGCTTAAAAACCTTACAAACCTTCAATATGCTTTGAACTGTACTGACCTAAATAAACATGCATAACCAACTGAGATAACCCATAAGCAAACACTTCATAAACCATTACATTTCATTAGTTAAACTGGCCCAAAAATAGACATTTAATTGTTCAACCTAATACATGTGACAACCGGTAATTAACGGCTTCTAATTACGCGATTAACAAATGTTTAAGGCGATAATAAGTAGTGTTTAAGGCACAATTAACTTAATTAGGCTATTTGAATTCCTATGAACGCCTATTCGACTTTATAGTGCGCGTATGACGATCCGAGGAGAAACTACATAATATTAAACGATAACGCGCTGAAACCTAACAAGATACTGACAACACCGACGAATATGAATTTTATACACGTATTTTATATTTATAAATTAGGTTTTGCCAAACTTTCATGCTTTCGAACGATACAAAACGCAAACGAGAACGAAAAACGCGGAAACAGAAACACAATGACAACGAAACGGAAGCATCAGACACGCGTATTAACGTAAAAACTGAAATATTTTGATATATTTAGATTCAATTTCGATTTTTAATATTCGCTGTTGAAAACTGATCGAGAAACGAATTTAAAAACGACAAACTACGCCATTACGCGAATTAACGCGGCCGATGAACGAACGCGTTAAATATCAAGCTCGAACGTAATTTTTAGCGTTTCGACTCTAAGACTTTATTATACGACAATTTATGACAACTGGGTTCAAAAACGGGCTTCGAAAGCGTACCGGGCCGCGCGAAACGGGCTTGTGGGCCTGGGGCCCAAGCCCACTTAAAACCTAACTACATATACTTTGTTTTAAAAACCTCAAAACCCTAAATTCATTTCTTTACCAGCCACACACAACAAGCAGATCCTCTCCCTCTCCCTCTCGTGACTTGACCGGAGATCGGAGCTCCGACGCCTCGTTGTTCTCCCGCGACGAGTCTTCAACGAGACACAAACAAGCACCCTCCTACTCCTCTTTTCTTCCCTGTAACACCTTTACACCCACACCTCTCGGTCCCCTCTGATGACCAGCAACGAGCCAGCTACCGGCGTCCTGTTCTCCGCTAAACGCACACCCCAACCCCCTGTTACAACCTACATCACTACCCGACACCCCCTTGTTGCAGATGTTAAACGGCCGGCCACCACCGTTTGGTGGTGGCGTACGGCGGCGGCAGCAAGAGAGACGGAGAGAGATTAGAGAGAGAGAGAGAGAAAGAAATTCCGATGACCAGTTTCGCCGGCAACGACAATGGTGCATCCTGGTTCCCCGACAACTTTTCGGTAAGACCATTTGTTCCTTTCTTTCTTTTTGAGCTCAGAACGGTAAACAAGTTTCACTTTTAATTCTTCTCATTTTTTTTCCGGTGATTAATGGTGATATGCGATGATGGCAGTGAAGGCAGCTATGGGGTGACTCGGGTTGGGTTTGACTTGGGTGGGTGAAGATGGCCAACGACAGCTGGAGTCACGCCGTCGGAGAACGGCGACGGCTGTGGGGGTGATTATGTTCATTCTACGCTGCTTTGATACGGTTCAGGTACGGTCAACCGTTGAGTCAACGCGAGTCAAGACAGTCAACAGATTCGGTTCAAGTTTGGGTTTCACACGGTTCGGGTTTTTGGTTTTGGTCAACCACAGTCCATATCAGCTCTGGTTCAGTTTCGAGATGTTTGGTGCAAAAGAGACACAGTGAACGGTTCGGGTCAAGGGTTGGTTCAACTCGGTCTGACTCGGTCAAACCGAGTCAACTCAGTCAACAGACGGTCAACAGAAGTCAACGAAAGACCCGGTAAAGTTGTTAGCATAGCGAGTTAGTCTACATTAGATTTTATTTAGTATACGCGAACCGAGCTCGACCCGACTAACTAACGGTTTTACATTTAGTGGTTTTGTTTCGTATTCGACGTTTTGACATATTTAACGTAAAATTTATATAATGTTTGTTGAGCGATTGTTGAATTTTGACAAATAACGACAACTTGAGTTGTCGGGGTTATTCCAGAAACCGAGGAAACTCTGTCCGTTTTTCGTTAAAAATCCGAAATACAAAATGAAATTCTATTGTTTAAACGACACTTATTGAAATTCGAGCTTTTCTTATAGCATAAATAAGAAGACGTATTTATTTTTACAGCGCTATAAGTTAATGAAAACCGATATTTAATCGAAAATAAATATAATTATTTATATTTGTTTCAAACGTCCAAACCTCAGAAACTTTTACCACGAAACTAAAATTAATTATATTTCATTTAAACGTCTTTATTCGTACAATATTTTTTTTAAATAAATGTAATTATTTATATTTATTTCAAATGTCGTTTATATTTACAAATATAATTGTTTTATATTTATTTCAAACGATGGAATCCGAAATTTGTATATCCCAAACATTTAGTATACGATAATCCGAGCGTCCTTATAACAATGGTATATTTGTTTATATTGGTTTCAAACATCAAGTTTTCGAGTATGTATATATGTATATATATTTATCTATTTCCATCCTACGAAAACTACAACGGTTTGTTACCGTATCCACATACGACATTTCGGATACGTACCACTATTCACCTACGCCTTCTAATTCACGACGACTAACACGGCATCGTAAGTATATATTTATATTTGAATATATATAAATATATATATTAATCACTTGAAAACTAAGTTGATCTCGAGACTTAATTCTATCCCAACTATAAATGGGATCAAATAACTATAGAATGGTAATTATAAGCCAAGATAACACTACCTTAGAGTCGTTTAGTTAACGATACGGTAGAGCTCGGACACGTACTTTAACTACGTTGTTTTATTAGAAACTTATAATTATTCCTTGATTAGGAATCCTTTAGTTGCACGCTAGCAAGCTCACATTCTTGGAATGATATCACGGAATCACGTTAAGCTAGCATTGCACGGGAATGTCAATGTGAGTTCATAACCCCCACTTTTTACTGTTTTACATTTTTATAAATGTTCTCAGGGGTGGAAAGACATGCAAGTTTTGCAAGAATAAACAACTATTCGATGAACGAAAACTCATATTTCTATACCGTGTTGTGAATGAATTTCAAGGAACTTAAATGGTTTACGAATGATTTCGATCAAACATACCGGTTTTATAAAACGCACGCATATTTACGAAACGTGCATGATTTTCTAATGGGTACGGGCGACACAGTCGAGGTGGCTCGACACAGTCGAGGTGGCTCGACACAGTCGAGGTGGCTCGGCACAGTCGAGGTGGTTCCACACAGTCGAGGGGGCTCGACACTAACAATCGTCTACACAGGTTGAGTACTTCCTATGTCGCCACAAACGTTAATGTGCTCGCGAAACATTAACGATCAACCTGTTCATAGACGCTTTACATACTTACTTATAAACTGAACTTTCAAATGTTTTTAAGATTCAATTGATGGAAACTCACAAATACATGGATTTACAAACTTTGGTAACGTTTTTCAAATTATACTTAAGTAAGGGGACGCGCTGATCCTGCTTACAAAGGTTCGTTTGGGCTCGGCCCATTCTCTCTCGTGCAATGCACAAAGACTCTCGTGGGCTAGACTCACAGTTCTCATATATCATGCCAAGAAAATGATTTTACCATATTTTCTCAGCAACTTTAAACCGGTACACAAAAATATTTATTTTTAATCTCTTCAAAACAAACTATGAACTCGCTCAACTTTATGTTGACTTTTTCGCATGTTCTTTCTCAGGTTACATTTTCAAAACTATGGAACGGTTGGAATAGGAGAACCCATGGGAATTCGAGTAATTAGCAGGCGTTAATTTCTAGAAGTCTTAGCTTTTTTTGCTTCCGCTGTGCAATGAAGATACCGGTCCAGTCACGCCAGCTCTGATATTTCGGGGTGTGACAATACATAACCAACTGAGATAACCATAAGAAACATATTCAAGACTAAAAGACAATACCATAAGAAACATGTTCAAGACCAAAAGACAATACCACAAGAAACCTGTTCAAGACCAAAACAGACAACCCTAAACCATAATGACAGACCTAAACACTACCTTGCCCTTTCATGTCCTAATGTTATGTCCCACATGTCCACCCTTGCCCCATTTTCCCTTGGTGTGTTTCTTGGACAACCTTCCACTTTGAGTCATTTCCTCCACTTATAATGCAGACCTTTTCCTTGCCTTCTTGGGTCTGCCCACTTGCTTATGATGATTTAGTGGTGAAAAAGTGGTAAGAACTTGACATTTGACCCACAAAGACCTTCCATTAATAGGGTTCACCTTAAAACCATAAACTTGCTTCTACTTTGCCATTGTGTAGATGGGACTACACCAACTCTCTAATGAACCAACCCTTCCTCCATAAGTAGTAAGTAGCCATGATCCATATTGCTGCAACAGCGTGCTTGCATGACATTCTTGTAAATTGAATGGATCAGCACATTTAATATATACTAAACAAGTAAACAATACAAAAAACACTTGTGATCTCTCAAGCTTTACAAGCACATGTCCTCTTAGCCAAATCCACAACCCTTGCATGATTTGGTTTACCACTTACTGAATATATATCCCCCCCCCATTCCATTGTACATGATAAAATGTAGCTTTTTTCTTGATTGTCTCCAGCTTTAGGGCAGCATAGGGTGTAAGCAGGCCTTTACTTTTCTCTATAATCTTCAAAATTGTAACAATTCTTCTCATCAAATACTCTCTGATGTATTCAAGGGCAGAAATAATGGGCTTCTCTCTACCATCCAATATCTTGCCATTATAAACATCACACATGTTGTTTAGTAACACATCAGATATTGCCTTACCTGTGGACACATATATTGGTCACTATCAGTTCTAGAACATATATTATGCAAAACAGTTAGAATACTTTAGAATAAACCAGAGAAAGATGACCTACACTAATGCAGTGGTGGAATTTTTGACAACCACAATTGGGCCTCCTTGTTGAATGCCTTTAGCTCATCCATTGCAATCTGAAATTCAGGAACAGTTGTTGCACATGCACACTTCTAGAGCATGTCCTTGTACAGATTCCCTCTAAAAGTGACTTTCATATTCTCATGAATTCATATTCTCATGAATATGCCTCAAACAGTATCAGTGTTCAACATTGGGATACAACTTGTTAACAACTTGAAGTATACCCTGTTCAATTCAAGAAGTTAGTACATACGATAGCATCTGATACAAATGCATAACATACAACATTACTAAACATACCTTATGTCTATCGTAGACAAAAGTGAAGTTTGAGTTTCTGTGTAGATCCAGATTATTCCCTAACAGTTCTAGAAACCAAGTCCAAGAGTTGATGTTTTCAGCCTCTATAATTGCATAACATATGGGATAGAATCCATTGTTTGGGTCTATACCCACTGCAGTAAGTATTTGACCTGGGAATGGTCCCTTCATGAATGCACCATCCAGACCCATCCCTCCCAATTGACTTAAAACCCTGCTTTAAAGCACCCAAACATACATATATCCTTTTAAACTTTCTTGTTGGTTCCCTATGATCACATGGTGGTTCAACCTCTAACCTAACTTTAGAACCTGGATTCTTATCTTTTCAGTTCAAGAAAGTAGTCTCTCAATTTGTTCTATATATCATTTGCTCAAACAAGAAGATGTCTGTGCAAGCCCTAACTTTTCTTGATTGACAACATTTATGTTCACTTATTAAAGTTGTGACCATCCAAGATTCAGTACCACCAACTTTAGATATTAACAAAGCCCAAGCACATAAATATTCCTCAGGTTTTGTCTTATTCCCCCTTCCACCAATATTTTTCACTTCAGCCCCCTCATGTTTATTGTTGTATACTTTTAAACCCCTGACCTTTTCTTTCCCCTTTCCTTTGCCTTTGTCTTTACCTTTCACATCTGCCACCTTTTCTTTCCCTTTTCCTTTGCCTTTACCTTTCACATCTGCCACTTTTTCTTTCCTTCTTCTGTTTCTTTGAGTATCAATATGGACACCACTATCATCAACATCAAAATCCGGTAGCATGCCATGACTAACTACCCTTACCCTTGGGTTATCATCCTTTATAGGGTTGTGCAAAAAACCGAATTAACCGAACCATAACCGAATTAACCGATAAAACCGAATCGAAAAAACAAACCAAATAAAAAACCGGTGAGTCGGTTAATGGTTTTTCTGAAAACCAAAAGTAGCGGGTCGGTTATGGTTATCAATGTTTCCATACCCACCATAACCCAACCGAACCGGCATGTAATAAATCTTTGGTAGGAGTTAGGACTTTTCACTATTTTTAAAAATATGATTGTTTATTTGAATTTATGGAATATATCTTATCACTTTATTTGAATATTCGGTAATAATCGATATTAATATTATAGATTATATGTATTTTTCATACTATACAATATACTAATATATACAAATATGTAATAACAATTTATTCTATGTTAAAAAAATTAAGCTATTTAGCTAGGCTAAATACACGGTTAACCACCCACATCCGACCCGCTATAACCATTAAAACCGATTAACCATAACCACCATAACCGATCACCGATCGGTTATGGTTATGGTTATCCATTAACCGACATCGTGGTTATGGTTTTAGGCCAAAACCAACTCATGCACACCCCTAATCCTTTATAATCTTAATACATCTCCTATTTTCTAGAGCATACTTTTTAATTAGCTTCTTGCCTTCTTGTTTTGTACTAAATACCTGACCTAAGTAAAGATTTGCCCAGCTTTCATGTTCCATTCTAATGCTTCTTAGGCGGTGTATCCTAATGCTAGTCTCAACATCATCGGAATATTTGAAAATTATCATTGTCTAACACTTCATCTCCCAAATCTATATGTTGTTAATTATTGACTAGCATATTGTCTTCTACTTCTAAATCAATGTTTAACCTATAATCTGGCATATATCAACCTCATGATCAACCATGGCATTATCCTCATCAACAGTAAAATCACTATCACTATCATTCTGTTCAGTACCTTCATCTTCCTAATCATCAACCTCATATTCCTGATCATTTTCATCTTCCTGATTCTGATCATCCTACACAACCTCATCTTCCTGATCTTGCACATTATCCTATTGGAGATCATCAAAATGCAACTCAGAAATATATGGTTCTTCCATCACACTGGACATACCATGCACACTACTTAACTGCCCAAACACACTTGATTGTCCACCTACACCTGATTGTCTTGCCCCACCATATTGCCCAGCCTCACTAGAATGCCCACCTACACTTTTAAAGACTATTGATGTTGGGAAAAGAGCATAAGGTCCATGATCATTGATCTCTTCTATAGTAAGAGGTACGTGAGGTTTTGTTGGTAAGCTAAAATACTTCTTTATGTTATTAAACCCATGTGTCGTATACAACTCAATGACCTTATGCTCTTCTACATGTGCAGACAATCTTAATACATCACTGTCAGTGCCTAGGTCTTCAAGACCATTATCCATATCTTTTTTAGGGTTAAGGTAATGGTATAATATATGTTCATTCCCAACATAACCTAACTGGTTAATCATTAAGGAAACCTCATGGACTAAGAACAAGTCGATATCAATGAGGTCCACGTAGTTAATCTTACCTCCTACATAAGTTCGAACAGGAGGATGTGTTAACCTACCACCATGATGAATCCTTAACGAGAAAAGATTAGGGAATCCGTCTGCATTATTTAACAATTTTGAACATGATCAGTAACTTACACCTGAAAGTTATCGGTTTATTGCACAAAAGAAGAAATTTAGGATTCATTACCGTATAACTGCATCACTTGTTCCTGATCAAGTCCTTTTTATATGTACTGGGTCTCCAATTGCGACATCGTTCTTGTTCATCTTTGTAATTGTTGATGAGTAAACCTAAGGGATGGGTTGAGCAATTGGGGAAATAATGGTGGGTCGAATTGAGGTTTTGGGTTTTAATAAGAGGGGGCATATATTAATGGTATAGTGACTTTAATGCTCTCATGTGCTTCCCGCGTGATCTGACTTAACTGGAAAAATAAAAAAAGTTTAGGGTAAAGGACATAACCAGAATGGGTTTGCAAATATTAGGTATGTTTACTGTATTTAGTAAAGACAAATAACACTCTTTACAATATGTAACATACATAAATGACGTTTTTTTTTTTTTTTTTGTAATTTACTCTTTCTTTATGATAATAAGTTAATCAAAATATCATAAATTATCTAATTTGGTATAAAAACGACTTGAATAAGGAAAATAATTAAAAAAAAGTGATGATGTGGACAGCGGCGGAGCTTGATCAAAAGTTGTGAGGGAGCGGAAAGTCATGAGACCCGATTTATATATTGTATAAATATTTAGGCAAAATAATTGGGGGGACGTTCCTATATAATTTTAAAATTTTCGGACGAAAAATAGGAAATTTTACACTTCTAACCGAAACATTGGGGGGGGGGGGGGGGAGGGACCCCCACTTCACACTAAGCTACGCCTCTACCTCTAGATGTGGAAATATAAAAATTTGTAAGTGTGGACGAGGAAACATGGGCATTTTTAAAGAATTTATAAAAATCAGATATGTCAGCTAGCTGAGAAAGTCTATAATGTTTTTAACCCTTTGTACTATAAATAGTCTTATAAGTTACGCGATGCGGTGGGAACGACACTTTACATTGCAACACTCGTTTCTGGTAGTTTTCTTATTCGTATAATATTTATGATAACATTATTGTAGTGGATATATGTCATAAGTTTACACATATGTAAAAGTTTTGTTCTTTTATAAAAAATAATAACCAAAAGACAAAAAATATTGTTTTTTTTTGTATAAAAATTAATAATCAAAAGACAAAAAATAAAAGATAAGTTGTTATAATTGTAAAGTTTGTTTATTTTATTGGTTAAATTATAAAGTATAATTTTATTCTTTAAAGTTCATAACTTTTTATAAATATCCACATAGTACTCATCCAATAAACTTTAAGTTAAAATTTTCGTTTTTATAAAAATAAAAAATAGTATTTGACTCGTAACTACGTTTTAGAGCTTTAACTTAAATTGTTAAATTTCGGGTTTTTACAAATATAAAAAATTTATATTTTTATAAGATTTCATAAACTGTTTTTATAAAAAATAGGATGATAAGAGTTTATATATTTAATAACTTTATATCATACTAAGTTCAAATTTTTAGTTCCTAACTAATCTTATCTATATAAGTCTACTTTTAACTAATAATCCCTAAAAATATGCAACACAATCTACTACTATGTATCTAGTCAAGTTGGTAAATAATTATTTAAGAACTGACTAATATTATCTATAACAATATAGTTGAACTTATAATTCCTAAAAATTTGGAACCCAGTTTAGAATTTATCTATTAAAGATTGTAAATTTCTGGAGTATTTTATTTATATTACTTGTTATAAAAATGTTTATAAAATAATTATTTTTTTATTAACTTTATATCATAGTAAGTTCAGTTTTTTAGTTTAGCTTTAAAATTTATTACTTTATTACTTTTTAATTAAAAAATGCAAATTATTAGATTAATATCCAAGAATAACTGCAATAATTATTTTTTTATTAGTTGACTTATAATTCTTAAAATTTTGGGACATAGTTTACTATTTATCTACTAAATATCGTAAATTAGTATTAAATAATTCCTAAAATTTTGGGATATAGTTTACTATCTATCTACTAATCCGTAAATTAGTATTAAATAATTCCTAAAATTTTGGAAGATAGTTTATCTTCTATCTACTAAATATCAAAGTTTTGTTTTGTTATAAAAATTAATAATAAATAAAGTATAGAAAAACTGTTTTAAACATGTAAAGATTCGTTTGTTAATAAAAAATACTAAACAAGTGACAAAAAATAAAAAATAAGTTGCTATCGTTATAAAGTAAGTTTATTTTGTTGGTGAAATGATAAATTTTATAATTTTATTGTTTAAAGTCCATAACTTTTTTAAATATCCACATCATACTCATCCAATAAACTTTAATTTTAAAATTTTTGTTTTTGAAAAAGTAAAAAGTAAAAAATAGTAGGTGACTTGTAAGTACGTTTTTAACACCTTTAACTAATGTTAAATTTCATTTTTATAAATATTTAAAAAATCATATTTTTATAAAACAATTTTTATAAAAAATATAGGATGTAAAAGTTTATATCTTGAGTAAATTACAAGTTTTGTCCTTTATGTTTGTCCCAAATTGCAGGCGCTGTCCTTTGTCTTTAAAATTGATGAATTTTGTCCTTAATGTTTGCAAATCTTGCACGTTATGTCCTTTAGGCCAAACCCAGTTATAATTTTTGGTTAAAACTGATCATGTGCAAGGCACATGCGGGCATTTTAGTCTTTTTACCTCATTTATTTAATAGTATTTAAAAAATAAAACAAAATAATTAAATGTAAAGTGTACACACAACAAATACAACCTCCACTCACTCACTCTCCCTCTCTAGCTATACAAGAGCTCCCTCTCTCTCTTCTACACCCACCTGACATCACCGACACCGTCCGCCACCCACCACCCCGGTGCCACCACCTACCACCATCACCACCACCCGAACACCATTTTCTAATCCTAGTTTCACAAAACCAAAACCTAGAAACGGTGGCAGTAAAGATGGATACAAAACAATGGGCAATCCACTTCTTCCTAATCCTAGTTTTACAAAACCAAAACCTCCAACAAAACCAGCCGCCTAGCCACTTGACCCACCCGAATCTTCTATATCACCCCACTCGTCCACCTTCATCTTCATCTCTACCCAAAATTACACCAAAAATCTTATCTTTTTCACATTCTAAATTTTGTGTCTTCTTCTTCCAAAATTACACTAAATCTTAGCTTCATTTCTACCCCAAATAAAATAACATGGTGATGTTGATTATGGTGTTTTTTTACGTCGGAGATGAGGCCGGGTCAAAACTAACCACCACCAGCCACAGCCACAGCCACACCGCCAACACCAACCACCAACTACCGTCGTCGCCAACAACTAACCACCACCAGCCGCCACCAATATCAACCACCGCCTCTTTCCCTCTAAACCGCAACCACCATCAACATCATCTTCATCATACGAAACCCTAGTCGTCTTCAACAAATCTTATCTGAACAAACCTAGCCCCTTCATCAGATTAGAGAAAACCCATTACTATATAACCTCCGACGGCCAGATCTGAAACCTCCGGCTGCTGTAGTGTTCATCCAGAGAGTGGTGGTGATGGTGGTGGCGGTGGCAGGTATAGTGAGAGAGAAAGACGGTGAGAGAGAGAAAGTGGTGGTAGTGGCAGATGTAGAGAGAGACGTTGAGAACTAGAGAGACGGAGTTTTGGTGGCAGCAGGTGGTGGTTACGGCGGCGGACGGTGGTGGTGGCGGCAGATTGTGGTGGCGGCGATTGATATGCAACTCCGATGAATCAGGGGTGTTATTAGGGTTTGGGGTTGAAGATGAATTGGGGTTGAAGATGAATCAGCCCATCAGGGGTGTTATTAGGGTTTTAAAAGGGGGAAACACAAGTGGGGAGGGGAAATGACTGTTCTACCCTTCATGTGCATTGCACATGATATAACTTAATTGAAAATTATAACTGGGTTTGGCCTAAAGGACATAACGTGCAAGATTTGCAAACATTAAGGACAAAACTCATCAATTTTAAAGACAAAGGACGGCGCCTGCAATTTGGGACAAACATAAAGGACAAAACTTGTAATTTACTCTTATATCTTTATTAACTTTATCTTTTTATTTAAGAAATACAAATTATTCGAAAAATCTATAATATTATATAATTATTTTTTCATATCTCGTGTCGTCCAACAGTTTTTTTTTTATAGAAGGCACTAATGGATATATATGAAATCCTCGTGGAACTTGACTGTTAAATTGAATAAGTTTAGTGTGCTTTGTAAATACAATCTTGAATTTACTTCAAACCAAGAGGTAGTTTTCATGTTTTGGCCATTCTTGGTAATCGAATTTATCTCTTTGGAAATGATCAAGTACGAACATGTAAATTATATAATACGAACATGATTAAGTACTAAAGTATATTAGTTCAATCGAGATGTAAATTATAAGTGCAATAAAATAACACAAAACATAAACTTCAAATATAAAATAAACTTTATTATTCATGGGATAGTCTATATCAAATAAAAACAACTGAAAATGAAAAAAAATATAAAAACACTTGATATATTTCATTTAAAATCTCTTCTTTTTTTATCTGTTTTTCTTGTTTGTGCTCGAATCAGCAGTATCATCTAATTCATCTTCTTTCTCATCGTCCTCAGAATCATCTAAATTTATAACCTCGACCCATTTCCATTCAGAAAGTCTCTTAGATCTTTTCTTTTGATTCTCATACTTCCGTTTCTTAAAAAACAAAAATTTAATAAAAAAGTTAAAAATGATTAAATAAATTTAAAAAAAGAACAAATATTGAATAAAAAAATTTAAAAAATATTAAATAAATTTTAAAATTACCTTTTCACTAAATTGACGTTGAAGCTTAGACTTGTATGGACTGAACATTGCACCATAAGAAATAATTTCAACACTATTATCACCATCATCCTACAATAAAACACCAAATAATAACATAACAAACTTGTTAATATGAAAGATTATAAGCGAAAATATTACTTAAAAACTAACAAAAGCTTGTTCGACAACTGGGGTGTTTAAATTGGTGTGTTGAATCTGAAAAATCAAATAAGTTAGTATTCACATAAAAGTAAATAAAAGAAAACAATTATTCATTATTGCGATATAACAAAACTTATCATAGAACCGACCTTAGATTTTTCAATATCGCATGCTTGTTTTTTTGCATCAAGTGAATTCAGAACTGGCTTCATATTTAAAATCTGTTTAGCAATAGAAATGTAGAATTGTGAGTGTTTTCTATGTATTTATAGTAGTCCATTAGGGTTTAGTTTTAGATTGGCCATCCATTTATTTAGGAAGTTTGTTGTGAGTTTTAAGTTTTTAAAATAAGATGCACATATCCTGTTTAGTTTGTTGTGGCATGTTTAATAGGAAGTTTGTTGTGAGTTTTATCTATACTTACTATATTAAACATGCCACAACAAACTGACTCTGTACAAGTAAAATTAGGGAATATTTTAGTTTATTAATGTCGTTCAATATAAATAACTTGGGTAAAAAACAAATGTTAATGCACGGTAGCTAGGTAATGGTCAAAGCTGGCTTGGGTAAAAAACAAATGTTGGCTTTAATCAATTGTACATTTACGCATCGGCTATTTGTACTTTATGAACACACGGCGAAACTAAAAAAGACAACTATCGAAACGTTTAAAAAATGTGCCGATCGTCATGGTACCTTCGGATTTTTTTAAAACATTACGGGTTGTAAGATATCGCAGGAATACATTAAAGAATTAAAGAGGGGGGGGGGGGAGTGTAACTAATTACCCATAATTATGTTAAATGTCAAGGATTTAAATGTAACAGATTGAGGGACTAAAAAATAATTATGGTTTAAAAGACCATTTTGCCCTCATTCTAGGGGTTTATTTATAAATAATGGGGGAAGAAGTTCTTAACTTTTAGGAATCCTTCCCTCATGTATTATAATATAGTATAGATTGTGATTAAACAATTGAGATAAAACATCTAATTTATCGTGGTAATGTTAAGGTCAAGAACCAAACACGTTACAAAGTTGCAAACAATTGAGATTAATCTTCTAATTAAGATTATTGTACCTAAAAAACAAATTAATAGTTGACCAAATAATGATAAAAAAGTTTTAGAATAAGCCAACTAATATGGGTACTTAATTTAAATATTTGAGTATTAAATCAATATGGTTTTGTGCGCGTGTTATCGTGTGCACATATATAGAAAATCAGTATTGTCTTCCTAAGAACTCACAATATCATTTGCCCAAAACATGGGAAACTTTGTGTCTTGCTTTACCTCATCACAAGAAACCCAAACTTTTCCCATTGATACCAGCTTCAAGCTTCCATCTCCATTGCCTTCTTGGCCACCAGGTTTTATTCAATTCTATAATTTTCAAAACTTTTATTTATATATAAATTTATTACTATACACACATAATCTAAAAAGAATATTATTTTTTATTTGTTTCATAGGAGATGGTTTTGCTAGTGGAATAATTGATCTTGGAGGACTTGAAGTTTGCCAAATAACATCTTTCACCAAAATATGGTCCACTTCTCAAGATGGATCAGATGCCACTGATGTCACATTCTTTGAGCCATCACCCATACCAGATGGCTTTTCCATGCTTGGTTGTTATTGCCAATCCAATGATACCCCACTTTTTGGCTGGGTTCTCGCAGGAAAAGATGTTTCCGGTGGAACCCTAGCTGCTCCGGTCGACTACACTCTAGTCTGGAGCAGCAATGATTCATGTTATGTCTGGCTACCAACCCCACCGGAGGGTTTTAAGTCAGTAGGCTACACCATCACTACCTTGCCTAGCAAACCTTCACTGGATCAAATCTGGTGTGTTCGAGCCGATCTAACCGATGAAACCGAAGTAGATGCATTGTTATGGAGTTCTAGTGATGTGAATGTGTATGGGTTAAGGCCAAAAGTTAGGGGGAGACAAGCTCTAGGGGTGTCTGTAGGTACATTCATAATTAGCAAAAATGGAGATGATACAAGTTTATTATCTCTTTCTTGTTTAAGGAATAATAACTTTGAGAACATAACTTCTTTCATGCCAAATTTAGACCAAATTGATGCCCTAATTAAAGAATACTCCCCAAGATTCTATTTTCACCCTAAAGAAACCTACTTTTTTGCTTCAACAACATGGTATTTCACCAATGGGGTTCAACTCTACCACACAGGAGAAGAGTCAAACCCTATCCCTGTGGATCCCACCGGCTCGAACCTTCCTCAAGGTGGTTCGAATGATGGCACATACTGGCTCGACCTGCCAGTTGATGAAGCTGAGAGAGAAAGGGTCAAGAAAGGTGACTTGCAAAGTTGTGAGGCTTATCTTCATGTCAAACCAATGCTTGGAGCCACATTTACTGATTTAGCCATTTGGGTTTTTTACCCTTTTAATGGCCCTTCAACTGCTAAATTGGGGTTGGTGGATATCCCTCTAGGTAGGATTGGTGAACATATAGGAGATTGGGAGCATGTGACCCTTAGGGTTAGCAATTTTAACGGACTTTTATATCGTGTTTATTTTGCGCAACATAGTGGAGGGATGTGGGTGGACACAACGTCTCTCGAGTTTTTAGACGGTAGTAACAACTTCGCAGCTTACCCGTCACTGAATGGCCACGCAACATACCCGGTCCCAGGACTTGTACTGCAAGGAAATGATGTGGTTGGTCTTAGAAATGATACTGCAAAAAGTGACAAATTTTTTAATGTAAAAGAAAGATATTCAGTCATGGCTGCCGAATACATCAATTATGTAATTGAGTTGCCATGGGTGAATTTCGCAAGAAAATGGGGTCCAAAAATAACGTATGAGGTTGGAATTGAGATTGAAAAAATTCAGAATTCCGTAGCCGGAACTTTAGCATCGCCAATAGGAAGCTTGCTTGGCCTTATACCGAGGGAATTTTCAAGTGAGGATGGACCTATCGGACCTAAAATGAAGGTTGATTGGGACGGTGATGAACGCTGATTAATCAATCAGCCGTGTTTGTTAACTATTTTACTTTCTTTTTTTTTTCAATTTATGTTACATTTGCATTTAATTCGTTTTGCATGTGATGTACGTTTTCTTGGTATGAAATATTGTTTTGTTTGACTTGTTTATATAATACCGAACAAGTTAACAAACCCTATCTACCGAACACATCACAACCACAAGGAGCCAACCAGACAACTTTGACTTGTACACACCATCAATGACATGTGGAGGGTGGACACCTTCTTCCGATCTAGATGGTAGAAATGTCTGATAACAACTTTGACTTGTACACACCATATATTAACTGGCAATGACCATTTTGATTGTGATATATCCAATATTAGGTTATGAAACATGTGTACGTAGTGTGGGGGTGTTTGTGGATGACTGATTGGTTAACCATTAATGATCAATAACGAATTATGTGTAGAGAAATATATATATATATATTTTTTAAAAATAAAACTTCATTAAAACACACACATTCATGTTGTATGTCATATGAAATGATTTGTTTAACTAACAACTATCTGATGTTGTATGTCAAATGAAATGATCTTATTGATTAATTTCACATCAACTTAGGATTGCCCATCACTTTCTTTTTTTTCTAAAAGATAAAACCATATTTAATCGTAAATTGTATTCATGTCCTTATTTTTTTATAGAAAAAGAGGAACACGTATTTCATTTTTTGATTACTTATTCAAGTAAAATTACCGATACCTTCAACATCTACCTTTAAACATCTTTATTTCTTTAACCTAATAACGAACATAAAAATCATTAATGATATTTTGGTCCCTGCTAGCCGTTAGGCTTAATAAACAACGATTAAAATGTTGGAGTAGGTCCTCACATGTAACTCTCACTATGTGTTTGTGATGTATTCATTTTTTAACTTAACTTCGATATAAATTTTATAATAATCTAGGTCGTTTTCAATGTAATACATTATATTAGAGACAACTCATTTTTGTGATAAGGTTAATATATATAGGGTGGGGTTCTACAGTGAACACTAGTGTATTTGCGAACTGAGTTAACAAATCTTGGCCATTGATCTACACGCGTGTATGGTCAGGATCTCATCATCAAATCGTAAAATACACTAGTGTATTTCAACATCAAATCCTGGCCATTGATCTACACATGTGTATGGTCAGGGTTAGTTCACTAAGTTCGCAAGCTACACTACTGTTTACTCTTGAACCTAATCCTATATATATATATATATAAGTACGCGATCAGAAGAAAACACCATAAAGTGTGAGAACGGTGAGAACAGATTCTGGCCCAACACGTGGCAGAGGGCGCTAAATGATATGCAGGGGTACGATTGTCCTTTTGTACGTTCCTTCCTTGTTCGCGTTATAAATCTGTTTCAAATTAAAATTCCAAAGGTTTCGTATTAGCTGTTACCTCCTTTCCAAGCTTTCTCAGATCTATGGCGTCTAACGTGGATTCTATTCTACAAAGTAATATTTCATGACGTTTCATATTTTTGTTCCAGCAAATGATGCAATACATATACAACAGATATGGTCTTTTGTTCTTTTATGCTTGTTTCATTATTTTTTTTACAATTAATATTTTCATAATGTGTTGTATGCTTTCAATGGCGTTGTTCATGTATCCAATTTATTCGCGTTTTAATTGGTAGTTAAACAAATAGTAAGAACTGATAATTGGAGTTTTCATTATTAATTTTAATTGTCATTTCTGATCTAGTATTTTTCTTATGTTTTTACGATCATTGGCGTTTTACACCTAATTAGTTTTGAATATTATTCAGTAGTATTTGTAAACATCAGTTATTACTATTTGTTAATTTGTGTAAACATCAGTTTTTTTGTTAACTATGGCATTTTCATTATGATGTTATTTTTGTTAACTATTCATGTTGTTAACTGTTTTTAATTATTAATCTCATGGCGTTTTCATTATCACGCTGCATTAGTATTGTTAATTCATCATATTTGTTAACCAATAAAGTTATGGTGTGTGTGTATTTTGGCGTTTTTATTATGGCGTTTTCAAATTATGTGTTTATTATGTCTTGTTTATTATTCAATTAATGGCGTTTTCATCGATAATGTTATTAGGAGACATTTTCTATTTTTAATGGCGTTTTTCTGAAATTTTGTTCCTCACTGTGTTTTCTCATACGAAGGTGCTTCCTCGAGGGAAAGGTTTTGCCACAAAACTGGTTTACCATTTATCATTCCTGACGTTAGTGAAGAAATAAAGCCCAGAATGGACATGATATTCACAAGCCTCGATGATTGTTATTCAATGTATGTTACGTATGCTAGGCTTGTGGTTTTTCAGTCAGGAAAAGGGACTGAAAAGATAAACGCCAAAGGTATAAGACATATTAAGTATTACATGTGTACGAGAGATGGGGTATATAAGGACAAGAAGGTTGATACGTTGGACCCCAATCAAAAGGAACGGTTAGTTCGATCCAACTTTTCAAAGAGGTCTGATTGTGGTGCACTGTTATGTGTAATTTTTTAGGCTGGATCAAGGAAGGTCTATAAGTTTGTTTAGGAGCACAACTATGATCTTGTTGAACGTCCTGATAAGCTTTTTCTTCCAACTGAACAACACCTCACTCAGCTCCAGAAGCATGTTATACACAGCATGTCTAAGTTGAATTTGGGTCTAGTTAAGGCGTTTAATGTTATGAAGACTTGTTTTGGCGGTTTTGAAGACGTCGGTGCAAGTAAAGTTGAATTTAAGAACTACAAAAGGCAATTAACTTGTTTATAGGGGAATACAACGCTGAGATGGTTGTGAGACATTTGGATGAAAAAAAAAAACAGTTCCAGCCTAATTTCTTGTACGATTACTTCACAGACGAAGACAATCGTTTAAAAGGACTTTTTTTGGTGTGACGATCAAGCCAAACGTAATTACCACGTGTTTGGTGATGTGATTTCGTTTGACGCCACATATCGTTCCAACAAGTAATATTTTAAAATGCAATTTTTTTTGTTCTTTTGGCATTTTCAATGGTTACATGCATTGGCGTTTTTCAGAGTTTACATGCATTGGCGTTTTATTATCGTTTCATTTCTCATGGCGTTTTCATATGTAGATACGCTATGGTGTTTGTACCGTTCTGTCACACCCCGATATTTTCACATATTACCGATGGGCCCGGTGGGAGTATCGTGACGTAGTTGATATCATCATAGTCAACATACACAATGTAATAGCACAACGGAAGTCAAGGGAGATAACTACAATTACAAACCATAGTGTCCGAGTGTCCAAATAAAAGAATATACAGACTGGTTGTAATAGAGATCCACAGGCGGATCATAAAAACAAAATACAGACTCCAGGCATCTAAGGATTTGCAAGATCCTCTTAATTGACACCAAGTAGCTCCAGCTTAGTTTCGTGAGGTACTTG
Source organism: Helianthus annuus (assembly GCF_002127325.2). NCBI lineage: Eukaryota > Viridiplantae > Streptophyta > Magnoliopsida > Asterales > Asteraceae > Helianthus > Helianthus annuus. The sequence continues at coordinate 125,613,466 of NC_035445.2, forward strand.
TCACTTAGTCTTTGGAAAATACGTCAGTTTTCACTGGTAAATACAATTAACCGACTCATTTGAAAAAAGTTTATGAAAATTGATTTAGGCGCACAAGGCACAAACCATTTATAACTTGGGACAATTATTTAAGATAATCTTGTATACCGTTTTACATGTTTGTCATCCATATGGGGCCGGTTTGGAAGCCGGTCATGATTAACCGACTCACCACTATAAAACCCACAAAGGAGTTATCCCAACATGTGGGTTATTTAGCATTTGCATCTGTCAGGTGTATGCCTACACCCCGTGCATAGGTCGTGGTCATTTACAAATGAAATGAGCCAAGGATATCCAGTACACGGTCGTATTAACCCCCAATGTTTATGTTATCAAACAAAACAGATTAAAACGAGTTATGTAAATTTATTAATCACACTCTGATTAAATGCTTTTATACCCGACCAAGCGGTATTATTAAATACCGTATCCCAAGCCCGTATAACGGAAAATAAGTTAAAAGTATTTACCTGAGCTAGATGTGTAAGGATGTAACTCAGCCGTATATTTCCTAAAGCCTTATGAAAATACATTCTACCAAAGCTACTCAATCTGTATGGAAGGTTTATTAACCTATTAGAATGCTAACGGGTCTTTATTTAAGTCAAAGACTTAGACTGGTTAGTTTGAAAGATACTTTACTGTTCTAAATGCTAGATTAAGCGGAGACCGGAATGGAATGTGATTTAGACCCCCGACAAGTTTGGGTACTTGTATAATATGGGTAAACTAAACACATTCTGGATTTTAAAGATTTATTGATAAGGTTAAACCCATTTCGGCTAATTTATGTAAACTAGCTACATAAACTGTGCCGAACGCAGAAAATGCATAACGGGTAACCAAATGAATTATCTACAGGTCTCATATGTTATTATGCTTAAAATATATTAATACATCGTTAGGATGTTAACATATATGCTCAATAAGTATTTAAAACAAATTTAAGTCCCGTAGGGGCAATTTGGTCATTTTAATGTTTATAAAAGAGATTTAATAGTAAACTGAGGTTCTGGTCTAAAACATTCAGTAAAAATATTTATTTTATCAAGTTACATCAGTAAGATATCATACATATGTGAGGGTTACCATTTATGGCCATACTATGCCTCGAAAGGGTATTTTGGTCATTTCACATATGCTTTTAATAAAAATTTTGGAAGTCTGAGTTCATGTTAATTGGCGATAATTAAGATATTTATGGAAATCTGAGATTTTTATCAGTCTTAAATGTTCAAAATAATATATTTAATATATAATGTCAGTAGGAAAAGGTTTGGTATGCAAATCATATGTTAATCTCATTTTATGAACGAAAAGGGTATTATCGTCATTTACCGAATTATACAAGAACTCCATGATATGGTCAGATTATAATCTGATAAAAAATTCCAAAAATCCCTAAAAATAATATCTTAACAGTAGGTAATGAGTTTTGGGTCAAAATCCATGTTTAAACATGCTTTATGCAAGATAGCATAATTTAATTAAAAAAAGTTTCAATTTACGATATCTTGCATAACTTTAGTTTGAGACCAGAAACTGATGTCAAATTTACGGGACATGCTTATATATCAGTAATAAAGCTTTTTGTCCTCTCATATTTTCAAAAATCTCGCTTATATGACATAAGGGCATAACGGGCATTTATAAGCATAATAACGGACATGAGCATATAATTCAGAATATAAATGACTAGGTAATATAACCTCAGAGGGTTATACTACAACATAAAGTGGTCCTAATGGAAGCTTAAAACATGGAAGAATTAAGCTTAATCGGGTCAGAACTGAAAGTCAAAGCAAAAGTCAAGCTTTTGTGACTTTCGGTTGCGAACCGACCCTAAACTCAGAATTGTCGGGTTGAACATGCTTAGACATGTTCTAATAATAATTACCAAGTTATTAGAATGATAAAATATAATTTATAACCTCTGCATTGTTAGTTTTGATTATTATTTCAAATTCTGACCAGTTTGACTTTTTGGTTAAATAGTTTGACCCGAAAATTAACTAAGCAAACGAGATAATTAGGAGGTGCCCTTTTAAGGGATTAACACCTACCTAATTATGGTCACATAGCCATATTCGCCTCGAAGAATGGTTGGACCATTTGTGTTTAAACCGAGAGTCAAAGCTATTTTACGTAACTTTGACTTTTCAGTTTTTAAGTAAGAAAACTGAACTAAAGAGGGGACTAAGACACTTACAAAGGGTCCTAGCAATCTTTTCTACTAAAGATGAGCTTCCTTTTGAATCAGGAACCTCCAAAATGCTCAAGAACTCAAGCTAAGGAGATGAGAGTGAATTTTTGAAATGTGCAAATGAAATGGCTGCACTAATGGTCCTATTTATAGTGAATGGAGATTGCCCAAGATCATTCCAGGTGTATAGGGGTGAAGTATGATGGCTCCAGGTGTCTTGATGGTATTTTAAAACCAACAACAAGGCCATAGTTTCGATTTATTTTGGTTTGGAGCATAATGAAGAAGATAACCAGCACCTGGCATCACCATTCTGTCGAAACAGGGACGTTGCGTCGCGCGACGGCATATGGTCATCATGGTCGCGCAGCGCGACCTCCTAGGTTACCAGCCAAACAAGTTTCAATCTTGACAAGTTCAATTCCTGCACCTTTATAAGCTCAATATCTTTCGTTTTAGGCACAATAGGCCTTTGTAGTTAGTTTATAGATGATCTAAGGATTATAACCAAACACCGCTATGCCCGGTTTCGTTAAACGATCTCTGAAAACATAAGTTTCGCCTCGTTGACGCTTTAAACCCTAAATCTTGGGAATTTGCGTAAACAACACATAACGATCTCGAAGCCTTGTGAAATTGATATCACTTATTCTTGTGAGTATATTTGAATAATACGAAGCCTCAGGTTCGTTAAAAGGTCACTCAGAGGTAAGAATTAACATGTTGACACGTTTAACCCCTGTAGTTTATAATCTTTTGATTATTTTCACAAACGGCTTCTTGTATTCGAATAATCACTTGTTTAAGAATATATTCTTCGTGTGTGGTCATTCAGAGGCACAATTTTGGAATGTTGACACTTTTAGTCCCTTCGGATACATATTTTCATCGTTTGTCAACTTTAGTCCTTCAAACTCAATCTTTCACATGATTAGGGTTTAGGACACGTGTCTTCATATAATTGGACACATTTTTACGTGGTGTTACATCCTCACCCCCTTAAAAGAAATCTCGACCCCGAGATTTACTGAAATAAGTCAGGATATTTTTGTCGCATAGTGGATTCAACCTCCCAAGTATATTCTGGGCCTCTACGAGCATCCCATTTAACCTTCACCATAGGCACGTACTTCCTTCGGAGCTTTTTAACTTGTTGATCCTCGATCGATATAGGTCTTTCAACAAATCTCAGGCTTTCATCAATCTATACATCCTTATGAGACATTGCTAAAGATTCATCAGCTAGACATTTCTTTAGGTTACAGATGTGGAACACATTGTGAATTCCACCAAGCTCCTCAGGCAAGTTTAGCTTATAAGCTACACTGCCGACACATTCAATAATCTCGAATGGTCCAATATATCTTGTGCTTAGCTAGCCCTTCTTACCAAAACGCATCACACCTTTCCAAGGTGATACTTTCAGTAAGACTTTGTCGCCTACTTCAAACTTTAGAGGTCTTCGCCTCTTATCAGCATAACTTTTCAGCCTATCCCTGGCAGCCTTTAGGTGATCACGAATCTGGACAATCTTGTCCGTTGTTTCAAGGACTATATCAGGTCCTGATAACTGAGCTTCTCCTACTTCTGCCCAACAAACAGGCGTTCTGTATTTCCTTCCATACAATGCCTCAAAAGGCGCAGCCTGAATGCTAGTATGGTAACTATTATTATAGGAGAACTCGATCAACGGTAGATGGTCATCCCAGCTACCACCCTAATCAATAACACATGCACGAAGCATGTCTTCCAAAGTTTAAATTGTACGCTCACTTTGTCCATCTGTCTGAGGATGGTAAGTGGTACTAAAATTCAAACGAGTGTCTAATGATTGTTGGAAACTTTTCCAAAAATGAGAGGTGTATCTAGTATCTCTATCGGATATAATAGATACTGGCACTCCATGGAGAGATACAATCTTATTCACATACAATTGAGCTAGTTTGTCGGAGCTATAAGTCTCCTTGATGGGTAAGAAATGTGCTGACTTAGTCAATCTGTCAACTATGACCCATATAGTATCATTTCCATGCCTTGTTTTAGGTAACTTGGTTATAAAATCCATGGTTACCATCTCCCACTTCCATGTGGGAAGTTCTGGCTGTTGTAGCAAACCTGACGGCTTTTCATGTGCAGCTTTAATCTGAGCACAAGTCAGACATTTAGCTACATGTGTGGCTATAGATTTCTTCAAACCTATCCACCAATAATTGGCTTTCAAATCTTGATACATTTTGTCATCTCCAGGGTGAATTGAGTATTTAGAATTGTGAGCTTCCTGGAGGATTATATCTCGAAGCCCTCCATGAATAGGAACCCAGATCCTGCTATTCATTTGAGGATTCTATCCTTGCCAGGTAACAACTGATCAGCAATTATACCTAACTTCTCATTTGGAAGGTTTGCTTCCAAAACAACTTTTTTCTGAGCAGCTAACAGTCTTTCATTCAAGCTGTTCTTGAGTTCAATACTCTTGGCATTAATCATTATAGGTTTGACTCTTTCCTTTCAGATTAGAGCATCTGCAACTACATTCGCTTTGCCAGGATGGTAGCGAATTTCGTAATCATAATCATTTAGAGTTTCCATCCAACGACGTTGTCTCATATTAAGCTCCTTTTGATTGAATAAGTGTTGGAGACTTTTGTGGTCCGAATATATCACACATTTAGTTCCATATAGATAATGTCTCCATAGTTTAAGTGCAAATACAACGGCACCCAACTCCAAATCGTGGGTGGTGTAATTCTTTTCATGCACCTTTAGTTATCGTGATGCATAGGCAATCACCTTGCCTTTCTACATAAGTACACAACCCATATCGGTGTGTGAAGCATCACAGTATACGAAAATTCTTCTATCCCTTCAGGTAACGTCAATACAGGAGCATTGCTCAATTTCTGCTTAAAAATCTCGAAAGACTCCTGCTGTTTAGGACCCCCAATCAAATTTTACATTCTAGCGGGTCATAGTAGTCAATGGTGCAGCTATCCATGAGAAGTTCTCAATGAATCTTCTATAATAACCAGCTTGTCCCAAAAAGATGCGAATCTCTGTAGGTGTCTTAGGTGCTTCCCAGTTCATGATTGCTTCTATTTTAGCGGGATCTACTTAGATACCATGCTCGCTCACAACATGTCCAAGAAATTGGACGTCATGAAGACAGAACTCACACTTGGAGAATTTAGCATATAGCTTCTCCTTTTATAGCAATCCTAAGATACACCGAAGGTGATTCTCATGGTCAGCTTGACTACGAGAATAAATAAGTATGTCATCTATAAAGACAATAACAAATTTATCTAAGTATGGCTTGCAGACTCGATTCATGAGATCTATGAATGTTGCAGGTGCATTAGTGAGCCCGAAAGGCACCACTAAGAACTCGTAGTGGCCATACCTTGTTCTAAATGCTGTCTTAGGTACATCTTCTATTCGAACCTTGAGTTGATGATATCCAGATCTCAAATCGATCTTCGAGAAGAAGCTTGCCCCTTGGAGTTGGTCGAACAAGTCGTCGGTCCTGGGTAATGGATAACGGATCTTGATCGTTACCTTATTTAACTCACGATAATCAATGCATAGACGCATTGACCCATCCTTCTTCTTCACAAACAATATAGGAGCTCCCCAAGGCGAAGAGAGTTGGGTTGTATGAAACCCTTTTCCAATAAATCATCCAGTTGAGTCCTTAGCTCTTTCATTTCTGTAGGCGCTAAGCGGTAAGGAGCTCGTGCAATTGGTGCTGATCCTGGCAGAATGTCTATCCTGAATTCAACTTGTCTCTCAGGAGGCAATCCATGTAATTCATTAGGAAAGACATCAGGATATTCAGAAATAACTGGGATATCTTCAATCTTGGGTTTCGGGTCATTCACGGTCACTTGTGCCATGTAGATGACACATCCGTTCTTCAGAAACTTCGATGCTTTCAGTATAGACACATTATCTGGTAAACCATAATGTGTATCTCCATGAATAGTGACCAATTCACCAGATGGGGTTTTGATGTTAACTAGTTTCTTATCGCAGGCAATCTGGGCTTGGTTATGCGATAACCAATCCATGCCTAAAACTACATCAAACCCAGCCAATTTCATTGGCAAAAGAGATAACGGGATAGAATGATTCTTAATGGATCTAAAGCATCCATCAAGAAGTGTTGAAGCCGATTCTAAGGTACCATCTGCGAGGTCTACCTCATATTTTATGTCTAGAGTTTTAATAGGCAGATTCAGTAACTTACTAAACTTATGGTCTACAAATGATTTATCAGCACCCGAATCAAATAAAACTCTAGCATAAATATCATTAATGAGGAAGGTACCTGTTATGACATTGTCATCATTCACTGCCTCCCTTGCATTCATCTGAAAAACCCTAGCATTGGTTTTCTTTGCCTCATCAGGCTTCTTGGCATTTTAAGGGCAATTAGTTTTGATGTGCCCTTTTTTGTTGCAACCATAACAGGTTGCATCCTTCATGTTTCGGCACTCAACAGTTTTGTGCCCCTTCTTTTTGCAAATTCCGCAAGGCTTGGCTTGCGGATCCTGATTGCACTTTCCAAAGTGCCTCTTGTTACATGTTTTACATCTGGGCTTGTCATCCGACTGTCCCTTCTTGAAACCAGAGTTTCCTTTCTTCTTTTTGTTTGAGTGATGGGACTGATCATCCTCCCTCTTTCTTTTCCCTTCCTTGGTGGTTTTCTTTGACTTACTCCTTACAACATCAAGAGTAAGTGACAAAGATAGATCTACAGCAGATCTATAAGTAGCAGGCTTGGAAGCCTTGACATTTCCCTTAATCTCAGGGGCTAATCCACCTATAAAACGCGCAATGCGTTTGGGTTCTGGGGTGACCAGATACGGCATAAGTCTCGACATCGAGTTAAAACTGGTCACATAGGACCTGCAATCCAAATCCTTCATCACCAGAGTGAGAAAGTCAGTCTCTATCCATTCCACTTCATGCTGAAGACAGTACGTTTCCTTAATAAGATCAACAAATTTATTCCAGGAAAGGTTATATAGAGGAACCTTTCCGGTGGATTGTACCAAAGCTTTCCACCAAGTTAAGGCGTCGCCTTTGAAAGACTGAGACACAAATTTAACGATGTCCTCCTTTGCACACCCACTGATATCAATAACAGTTTCCATTTCATCCAACCACTTCATACAATCGATGGCTCCCTTTTCTCCCGTGAAGTCTCTTGGTTTACACGAGACGAAATATTTATATGTACAACCTTTGTTGTACTTTGGAGCTTGATTAATAACAATTTGTCTCTGTGGTTCACTCTTTTGATTGGATGAGTGTCAAGACTCATCCTTTTTCAGTGTAAGTGAATGCGATAGGGGCTTTGATTGAGTCTTAGACCGAACATGACTCGGTTCTTTAAACATTTTATCTACAGCTTGAGCAACTGCTGTGTCAATCATTGCTTGTAATTCAGCACAACTAACATTTATTCTGGCATCATTATTATTTCCTTCTACCGGATGACTGTTAACTTCATTCGAGCCAGCCATGTTTTGATTTCTAAAATCAAACAATAATGATTTATTTAGATTATATAATAAATCTTCGTATCTGATGATAAAATGGTGATGGTATTTAATAAACCATATAAACCATAAGTCAAAATGATTTGCCTAGGCTACAAATGAACCATTATTGGCAATCAAGTAGGATATAATCCTTTACATTTATCAGACAGGGAACATCAGTCACAACTGTCTATGCCATAAAGACACTTTCATATAGCACAAAAGGCTCGTCTCGAAGGACATTATCATATAGCACAAAAGGCTCGTCTCGAAGGACACTTAAATGGCACGAAAGGCCTTGTCACAAGGACAATTAAAACATAATCAACGATTCCTTGAATCAGTGATTTTTAAGGGTCGAACATAGTTCATCGCCTTTTTGACAAGAAGTTTATAAAACTATCATTGTCAAGAATACACCTTTGCCCATAGGCATACATCTCAAATGGATGTTTTGATGTATACATCATATTTGATGTTTAATAGCCATGATTCATATTGATCATATTGGCCATGAGGGTGGCTTGGAAGAATCCAAGTACTTTTTGGAAGCTAGTGTGGTCTCTCAAATCACACTACCAGGAATGTTAACATGTTTTCAGATGTTAACAAGGAATTACTTTCTTAAAAAGGTTGTACCATCATAGCCATTAATATTGGCAAGATTATACTTTTAAGAATATCTTTTGGAATTGCTTTGGTAGATCAATTTAAAATTGAAATGATATTAGTAAGATGATGTAATAAAATACACATATAAAAATTTCCAAAAGAAATTTCATTAAAATACTAAGCGATTACAAGATATGCCCTAAACGAGTCTTGAAATAACAAACTGTCCACGTAGGGACTACAGAAAAGAAAATAAGTCCACGTAGGGACCAAATACAGAAATGAAATGTCCACGCATGGACTTGATTGAAATTACAATACAAAATAAGACAAACTTCTACTTCTTTTTTCCCTTTATGAGGTTCGCAAGGCCTTTAAGAAATTTGTTATGCTTTTTATCGTGTTCCTCCGCTCTTTGTTCAACCTGGTCCAACCTCTGAAGGATTTGCTGTGTTTGATTTTTGTGGAGGTGGGGATTGCTGTTGGTAAGGAGGGTGTTGATACCCTTGCACTGGATACCCAGTTGGGTATACTGGAGGAAATGGAGAAGGATAAAGTGCATTAAATTGAGCTGCCTCAAGATATGGATCTTGGGCAAGGGCTTGATATCCATAATCCGTAGGAGTTGGATATTCAAATGGGTTATACCCAGATGAAGCTGGGTAAGTTGGTATGGGGTTTTCATAACCCACTGGCGGTGGCGGTGGTGCAAAAGTAACTGGCAGGGGATCATTTTCCGGCACCGCATGTGAAGGTCCACCCATTTGTGGATCTTTAGGGATAGGAGGGTATGTGCTTGAAGTTGAGGGGAACTAAATCTTGGTCCCCCTCGCACGGACATCCGTGCATTCCTCCTTCGCCTAGGTGGCTCAGGAGGTGGTTGTGGTGGTTGTTGAGGTGGTTCCTCAACTGGCAAAGGCGGTGGAGTAACCTCTTGCAGATACGGCTCCTCTAATGGAGGTTGTGGAGGAGAGTTATGAAAAGAAGGGGTATATTCCCATTGGTACGTGTTCCACCTTTCGGCCCATGAGTTGGTGCCTTGATATGGCGATCCTTGATAAGGAGAACTGCTGGAGATACTGATGGGATGAGTTGGTGTCCCGGTTGTAGGCTCTGGATTAGGATCATCATCCATCTCGATATCTTGGGAGAAGTGGTCTTCGGGTCCTAAAGGATTATAACCTATTGGTTCGTTAATATAATCATTTGGGTTAAATTGGCCCTGGGAATAAGTTTGGCGTGAATCAGAATGGTGAGAAGAATGCGAGTGTAAAGGGTGGTATGAATGATGTGAATGGTGAGAATGTTGGGAATGGTGAGAAAGTTGGGGCTCGTCTTAAATAGGCGGCCCAAAGCAAGGGTGAAATGATGGCGAAGAACTTAACGAGACCGAGTGCCTCGCAGGCTCAAATGAATGTCTCTAATTGTCTCGCGAATCAGAGCCAGTAAAAGACGCTGACGGTGTGCGCCTGTGTGAGGGTCCAGCATTGCTAGATGGTCCTCCCCTCATAGGACCTTTTCCTTTTCCTCGAACGCGCGACGGCATTTTAATTTAGCAAACCTGTCAAAACAATAAAACAACATATAAATGACAAAAGGAAAAATTAAGAATAAATCCTAGGTCATTTTCCTAGACTCGGATGTCTAAGGAATGTGCTATTGTGTCATTGAGATTAAACACAAAAGGTTAGTGTTTAATTCACTCAATGTTGGCTCTGATACCAACCTGTCACACCCCGATATTTCCACATATTACCGGTGGGCCCGGTGGGGAGTATCGTAACGTAGTTCATATCATCATAATCAATATACACAATATAATAACACAACGGAAGTCAAGGGGGATAATTACTATTACAAACCATAGTGTCAGAGTGTCCAATTAAAAGAATATACAGACTGGTTGTAATAGAGATCCACAGGCAGATCATAAAAACAAAATACAAGAAACTGAAATAACAGACTCCAGGCATCTAAGGATTTGCAAGATCCTCTTAATTGACACCAAGTAGCTCCAGCCTAGTTTCGTGAGGTACCTGTCACTTTGTCTTTGGAAAATACGAAAGTTTTCACTACTAAATACAATTAACCGACTCACTTGAAAAGAGTTTATGAAAATTGATTTAGGCGCACAAGGCACAAACCATTTATAACTTGGGACAATTATTTAAGATAATCTTGTATACCGTTTTACATGTTTGTCATACATATGGGGCCTGTTTGGAAGCCGCTCATGATTAACTGACTCACCACTATAAAACCCACAAAGGAGTTATCCCCAACATGTGGGTTATTTAGCATTTGCATCTGTCAGGTGTATGCCTACACCCCGTGCATAGGTCGTGGTAATTTACAAATGAAATGAGCCAAGGATATCCAAGACACGGTCGTATTAACCCCCAATGTTTATGTAATCAAACAAAATAGATTAAAACGGGTTATGTAAATTTATTAATCACAATCCAATTAAATGATTTCATACCCGACCAAGCGGTATTATTAAATACCGTATCCCAAGCCCGTATTACAGAAAATAAGTTAAAAGTATTTACCTGAGCTAGATGTGTAAGGATGCAACTCAGCCGTATATTTCCTAAATCCTTACGAAAATACCTTCTACCAAAGCTACTCAATCTGTATGGAAAGTTTATTAACCTATTAGGATGCTAACGGGTCTTTATTTAAGTCAAAGACTTAGACCGGTTAGTTTGAAAGATACTTTACGGTTCTAAACGCTAGATTAAGCAGAGACCGGAATGGAATGTGATTTAGACCCAACAAGATTGGATACTTGTATAATATGGGTAAACTAAACACATTCTAGATTTTGAAGATTTAATGATAAGGTTAAACCCATTTCGGCTAATTTATGTAAACTAGCTACATAAACCGTACCGAACGTAGAAAATGCATAACGGGTAACTAAATGAATTATATACAGGTCTCATATGTTATTATGCTTAAAATATGTTAATACATCAGTAGGATGTTAACATATATGCTCAAGAAGTATTTAAAACCAATTTATGTCCCGTAGGGGCAATTTGGTCATTTTAATGTTTATAAAAGAGATTTAATAGTAAACTGAGGTTCTGGTCTATAACATTCAGTAAAAATATTTATTTTATTAAGTTACATCAGTAAGATATCATAAATATGGGAGGGTTGCCATTTATGGCCAAACTATGCCCCGAAAGGGTATTTTGGTCATTTCACATATGCTTTTAAGGACATTTTTGGAAGTCTGAGTTCATGACTTATACCTACTGTAATAATATTAAAATGTTTTTATAAAATCAGTAGATAACAATTCTTAGGTGTTTAGTATGGTTTTAAACCATACTATGCGCTTAAATAGCGTAAAAGTCGATGATTGACGATAATTAAGATGTTTATGGAAATCTGAGATTTTTATCAGTCTTAATTGTTCAAAATATTTATTTAATATATAATGTCAGTTGGAAAAGGTTTGGTATGCAAATCATATGTTAATCTCATTTTATGAACGAAAAGGGTATTATCGTCATTTACCGAATTATACAAGAACTCCATGATATGGTCAGATTATAATCTGATCAAAAATTCCAAAAATCCCTAAAAATAATATTTTAACAGTAGGTAATGAGTTTTGGGTCAAAATCCATGTTTAAACATGCTTTATGCAAGATAGCGTAATTTAATTAATAAAAAGTTTCAATTTACGATATCTTCCAAAACTTTAGTTTGAGACTAGAAACTGATGTCAAATTTTCGGGACATACTTATATATCAGTAATAAAGCTTTTTGTCCTCTCACATTTTCAAAAATCTCATTTATATGACGTAAGGGCATAACGGGCATTTATAAGCATAATAACGGACATGAGCATATAATTCAGAATACAAATGACCAGGTAATATAACCTCAGAGGGTTATACTACAACATAAAGTGGTCCTAATGGAAGCTTAAAACATGGAAGAATTAAGCTTAATCGAGTCAGAACTGAAAGTCAAAGCAAAAGTCAAGCTTTTGCGACTTTCGGTTGCGAACCGACCCTAAACTCAGAATTGTCGGGTTGAACATGCTTAGACATGTTCTAATAATAATTACCAAGTTATTAGAATGATAAATTATAACTTATAACCTCTGCATTGTTAGTTTTGATTATTATTTCAAATTCTGACCAGTTTGACTTTTTGGTTAAATAGTTTGACCCGACAATTAACTAAGCAAACGAGATAATTAGGAGGTGCCCTTTTAAGGGATTAACACCTACCTAATTATGGTCACGTAGCCATATTCTCCTCTAACAATGGCTGGACCATTTGTGTTTGAACCGAGAGTTAAAGCTATTTTACGTAACTTTGACTTTTCGGTTTTTAAATAAGAAAACTAAACTAAAGAGGGGACTAAGACACTTACAAAGGGTCCTAGCAATCTTTTCTACTAAAGATGAGCTTCCTTTTGAATCAGGAACCTCTAGAATGCTCAAGAACTCAAGCTAGGGAGATGAGAGTGAATGTTTGAAATGTGCAAATGAAATGGCTGCACTAATGGTCCTATTTATAGTGAATGGAGATTGCCCAAGATCATTCCAGGTGTATAGGGGTGAAGTATGATGGCTCCAAGTGTCTTGGTGGTGGTATTTTAAAACCAACAACAAGGCCATAGTTTCGATTTATTTTGGTTTGGAGCACAAGGAAGAAGATAACCAGCACCTGGCATCACCATTCTATCGAAACAGAGCCGTCACGTCGCGCGATGGCATATGGTCATCATGGTCGCGCAGCGCGACCTCCTAGGTTACCAGCCAAACAAGTTTCAATCTTGACAAGTTCAATCCCTGCACCTTTATAAGCTCAATATCTTTCGTTTTAGGCACAATAGGCCCTTGTAGTTAGTTTGTAGATGATCTTGGGATTATAACCAAACACCGTTAGGCCCGGTTTCGTTAAACGATCTCTGAAAACATAAGTTTCGCCCCGTTGACGCTTTAAACCCTAATTCTTGGGAATTTGCGTAAACAAAACATAACGATCTCGAAACCTTGTGAAATTGATATCACTTATTCTTGTGAGTATATTTGAATAATATGAAGCCCCGGGTTCGTTAAAAGGTCACTCAGTGGTAAAAATTAACATGTTGACACGTTTAACCCCTGTAGTTTATAATCTTTTGATTATTTTCACAAGCGGCTTCTTATATTCGAATAATCATTTGTTTAATAATATATTCTTCGTGTGTGGTCATTCAGAGACACAAGTTTGGCATGTTGACACTTTTAGTCCCTTCGGATACATATTTTCATCGTTTGTCAACTTTAGTCCTTCAAACTCAATCTTTCACATGATTAGGGTTTAGGACACGTGTCTTCACATAATTGGACACGTTTCTAAAAGCTGTTGGTTCTCAACCAAAAGTTGTTGAGACAATTTATTTTCATTTTAAATACACATGTCATGAATTGTGATATTGGACTTCTATACCAATGAGCTCCTATGTGTCGTAAATCAAGTGAACCAAACATAATTTAATCATATCCCTATTTCCATAGAAACTGCAACCATTGACCTTAAATGTTCTAAGTGTTGCTGATGCCTAAATCTAGATTTGTTTATACGTTGGATTAAAATAATGTTTGTGAATTTCTTAATGATTGATCTGTCATGTGTGGCATAATGTTGTCAAATAATAAGATTAGTTAGAAATGGCTAGTGGCATTAGGGCCTTGATGATCGCTGTATGTAACTGTTAATGGCGATTAGGGTTTAGAAGAACTTTAATATGTGACTGTTATGGGTGCGGCGAAAGGTTGGGCTCTGGTGTTTGAACTCGACGAAACATGGGATGTTTCGCCATGTTTGAACTCGACGAATCATAGGGTTATTCGCCAACCCAATAGCGACGAAACTCCCAGTCTTTCGTCACCTCCTTAACTAGATGAAACATATGGTCTTTCGTCGCTAGGAGTATTTCGTCGTGTAGATAAATAAGCTGAACAGTAGGTGCCTGTGATGATGATATGTGTGTGTATACGAATCCTTGTTGCATGTTAATTAGAATGACAGACTTGGTTCGTTCAGTTGGTATATCAATCTCATCTGTTATGTTATGTGCTTGCTGGTAACATTTACATGAGAAGTGAACTTGGATAAGGAAAGGTGTGTTGTTGTATATTATACTGTGATCCTATGATAGATGTAAACCGTGCGAGTAACTAACTGATGATTTATTGTAAAACTGATGATGATGGTAACCACTGTGGGAAACATGAACTTGTGTTACAAACGTGCATGAGATCTAAAATGCTTGCTATGTGATATGTGATAACGGTATTACGTGTGGCTTGTTGCATACGCAAATTGGATATGTGCTTACGAAAACTGACTGTTCTTGGTAACCACGGTAGGGTATGGTTGACCAACTGGGGTATGGGTAACGTGATGAAACATACCGAGCAAATCTAAGGTGAGTTCACTGCTCTTTTTCCAAGCATGCGTCCCGGGGAGGGACATCTGGTAAATATTCCGGGGAGGAATATTGGGTAATGGGTTTAACTGGAATGTTAAACTGGGTTGTTGGTTAATACACGTCAATATCTATCACTCAAGTCCCTCCTACCGATTGTTGCTTGTAGGGCAACGGGGTATTAGTTAGTAGCGCTACTTAGGTTTGGCACCCTCACACCGCACCGGGGAGGTCGGTGATGAACTAATGACCCCCATCTTGACCATTGCTTTGATAGCGGCAATGGGGTTTAGGGAAAACAAACTGGAGCCATCTGCGGTAAGCGTGTGATTAACAACAATGCATCTGTGAAACGTTTTAATCTGGTAACTGGTAACTAAACACGTTAACAAAACTTTGAACTCACCAGCGTTGTCTGACACCCTTGTCTGCATGCTTGCAGGTCTATAGGGTTATACCATTGGAACTTGCTGTCTGGGAAGCTGGAGTGGTCATGGGTCGAGATACAAGGAAACCACGAGACGAGTCAAATGGTTATTATACATATGGTTTATGAAACATTTAACTATGATTTGTGCTTCCGTTGAATACGATGATTTGTAACTACTGTTTGTAACACTTTATATCAATGAAAGAAAGTTTTATTTAAAATCTTGTATGAGTTCAATGTGATTGGTGGCTAGATCCTGGTACGTCACACGCCTCGTGGGGGTTTCCGCTTGGGGTATTTTTGGGGGTTGTGACAGAGGATCTTGCCCGTTTTGGAAATTTCTCAGGATCTTGGCTCTTATCCTTCTTTCGACCTAAAAACTCTTTTGGGTATCCTTTGCTGAGGAGATAGCTTATCCTCTTTCTAAGGGCAAAACAATCTTCAGTTACATAACCAAAATCCTCGTGGTAGGTACATCACTTAGACTTGTCTTTCTAACCAGTAAGTTTGTCATTCTTCCTTGGCCATCGAGCCTTGTCCCCAAGATCCTGCATGGCATACAATAGTCCTGAAACATCAACAGACTAGCAATAATCAGTTAGTTTGGGATAATCCTCCTCATGATCCTTGCCATCTACTTCATTGATGCTTTGATTGTCATTTATTGAATACAGCTTGGACTTGTAGGATTTATATGAGGATTCCTTTTTTTATTGGGGTGATCATAGTTGACAGGTGTGTTAATCCTTTGTTGGATCTTCTTACCATCTTCACGCCTTATAAACCTCAAGGCTCGGTTCCTACCTTCATCTAAATTCCTACAAGATTTCATTACAAGATGTTCATAGAACGGGGAATCCTTTTGTAACCCCATTTTAAAGGCTTGAACTGCCGTAGCAATATCAAGATTTGAGATTTCCAGGGACTCCCAACCAACTTTACTCTCATAATCCCTGAGGGATTCGTCAGCACCTTGGGTTACCTTATATAGATCACTGGTTAACCAATCAAAATTCTTGTTGCAAGAAAATGATTATTAAATAGGTTAACTAAATGAGAAAACGAAGTAATGGAATAAGGAGGGACGTTGAGTAGCTATTTTAAGGTCGATCCTGTTAAAGTTGAGCCGACTCCTTTGCACAGACATGCTTCTTTCAAATCTGCTAGAATGGGATTTATCTCCATTCTTTTAATATATTGGGCTACATGCTACTCGGGATCAGTGGTTCCATTATAGAGTTTCATGTTGGGAGTCTGGAACTGTTTGGGGATCTCTACATCACATAATGGATGTGAGGATACCTCCAGTATCGGTAGCCATTTTAAGGTCGATCCTATTAAAGCTGAGCTGACTCCTTTGAACAGACATGCTTCTTTCAAATCTGCTAGAATGGGGTTAATCTCCATTCTTTCTATATATTGGGCTACATGCTACTCGGGATCTGTGGTTCCATCATAGAGTTTTATGTTGGGAGTTTGGAACCGCTTGGGGATCTCTGCATCGCATGATGGATGTGCGAATCTGGAGATCCTGTGATTGCTTGGGGATACCTCCGGTATGGGTAGCACCTTTATCCTGCATAAATTCTTTAGTACATTGGAGATCATCTCTCTCGGTTTCTTCAACTCCTTGGCCTTTGTGGGCTAACACCTTTATCTTGCATAAATTCTTTAGTATTCAAAGAATAATGATTGACAGTGTTACCGATGTTAGGATTCTGAGAGAATGGTCCCAGAGTGATTCCAAGATCCTTACTAGTTGAGATCCTGACAGTTTAACTTAGGCCAACTCCTATTTTTCCTGGTTGCATGAATATGAAATCTCCCTTGAGGTTTCTTGAGGATGCTATAGTGTCAAAGTTCAGGATCCTTGGTTGTAACGTTGTTGTTGTTTCCACCGACTTCCTAGGCTCCTTTAGCTTCTCAAGTTCCCTGAACAGCAATTGGTTGGTCTCTTGTTGTTGTTTCATTTATTATTTCACCTGAGCGAACATTGATAATATCTCATCGTTAGAAGTAAGAACTGGTCCTCCAATGGGTATCCCGAATCCAGAAGAGGTGAGTCCAGCAGATGTGGTTTTTCTCTGATATGTTGGAGGAATAGGATAGCTCACACCAAAGGTTGAAGAAATAACAGAAGATGAAGCCGATTTGGATTGAGATGCCATTTTCGAGAATGTCTTTGAAAGGAATTGATTCAATAGAAATTTCAAGAAGGATTTAATGATGAAAAGCACCACTTGCCCCATGGTGGGCGCCAAATTGTTTTGGTAAAAAATAGCAAGTTCAATTTAGTAACCATATTGTGAATGTGAGGTAGTGTGCTCTTCAAAATAACAAGTTAAAGTCTCGGAATCCATGGACTGGACTTAGAGATACCAGTTTCTAAAACATAATTATGGGTGACAAAGTTGATGAAAATGATTAAAGCAGAAAGTGTTGTCATGAAAAACAATAAATGACAATGGAACACTCGAGATTTGTTACGAGGAAAAGCCCTTGATATCTACGAGATGGTTGCCTACACAAAAAAAAACCCAGGAACTGACAACTATCTAGCTCCGATATTATTAATCATGCAAACAAGAATACAATTCTGGAGTAGTTGATCGAATACTAATTGTTTACAGAGAATTGTTTAAGTGCAAAGTGAGTTCTAAGTTGATCGAGCTACTCTATATATAGTACAAAGGTAAAAACGAATCGTAACTAAGTCTCCCACAAATCTTTCTAAGTTGTGGGCTCTTCCACGCTCTCCAAACATTTTCCTTAACTTCTTTAGCAATTATTCGGGAAGTCCTATCTAGAGAGTTGTTGGTCACAAGTTTACCTACAAATAATATCAAGGAGAGACAAAACAAGGGTTAGTAGCACCGGAGCTCAAGATCCTCAACTCTATTAGGATACCGAATCATCCTGAGACCGTAGGATCCCGAGCCATAAAAATGACCCCAACGAGGGGGGGGGGGGTACCTTAACATCTGGGTTGTTATGGGTGACATGACTTGTTAATTGGCATTCCGCATTATTCTCTCTTTGTGTTAAGGGACATTAAAAAGGTTATTTGTCATGTTAACAGAATGTTAAGGCCTTGCGGTACACTTTAACCCTCCCCAACTCCACCTAGGTGCCACATTACCCACTTTTTCTCATTTCCCTCCACCTCAAACTAAGAAAATAGTTAATTCCTGTTAATTTCACTAGAACCCTATTTTTAGTGATATTTGGAATTAAAGAGAAAATAATTAACTGAATTCTTAACATCTCAATAACATGTTAACAAGTAACCTCTTTAACGCCTATTAACACAAGTTAGGAGTGGTGTAAAACGCCTGTTAACATGCCATTTCACTCTTAATGCCCTAGTTGTTAGAGTACACCCAAAGGCCTAAGAGATTGAATTAGTTTTTTTTTTTCTTTTTAAACAAAAATAGGGTTTAGAGGAGTTAATAAACAATTTCCTTAGAGTTTGGTGTATTGAAATGGAGAAAAGTGAATGATGTAACATCTAAATAAATTTAGAAGAATTAAATTACACCCTTATGCCTAATATAAGAAATTATGAACAAAAAATTGATTTGTTTCTGGTTAATTTAACCGACAAAAGTTAATTATTTGTATTTCGTACACCAGGGTAAGGATAGTGTAAAAAAGTTCTAAAGTGTGAGAAGTGTAAGAAGTGTTTTAAACCATTAGATCTTTGATCTAATGGTTGAGATCAATAGGGACCAAATTGTAAATCGTGTTATAATTATTTGGGCTGATTTGAAAATTATAAGGGTAATAGTGCCTTTTTATATGTTTCAAATAAGGTAACCTATCCTAAATTCCAGCGATCCTTCTCCTAAATCCAGTGATCCTTGTTCATCCTTATTTTACGAACCCGGAAACATGTAACTGCTAACAGAGAATATAACACTATATAATACTATCTAACACTATATAACACCATATAACACTATATAAAACTACATAACACTATATAACACTATACATCCATCATAGACCTGCTACCAGAAAATACAACACTATAACACTATATAACACTATACATCCATCATAGACCAACTACCAGAAAATATAACGCTATAACACTATAACACTATATAAAACTATACATCCATCATAGAACTGCTACCATAAATATAATACTATAACACTATATAACATTATAACAATGTATAAAAACCTTCATTCTGCAACCATCACTATATAACACTCTATAAAACCTTCATTCTGCGAACTTCAGAAATTATAATTGATGAACGATAACTCACATAATCTTAATATATTTTTAAAAAAATACAAATTCGTATTTCTATAATAAAGGATGACGGTTATGGAAGGTTATCAATTAATTGAATCAATGAAAAAATTACTTGTTTACCATTTTGAATTAATTTAGATTGAGTACACATGTAATGTTCACAAAATTTCTCACACATTGTGCCCTTTGTACAGGATTTTTGATCTCGTACACCAAATCATTTTTCGATCTGATTAGAAAAATATACGATGCTATTATTATTTAAATAATAAGTTTATATAATAATCGGCATCTAAAGGCATCTTTTTGGCGGATTCGACGCACGTCTGACTTATTATATAAAAATCCTTTTAATTAATCTTATGATGAATATGTATGTATGGATCAAACAAAATGATGCTTTTTCCAGATTATTTTTTTATGTAGTAACTAAGTACAAAAACAATAACCAATTTTTTTATTTGGTCGATAATTTTCAATCTATCAAATGTCCTTAAATTAAAACAATATAAATAAAAGCCAGTCACGTGTAATTCTAAAAAACTTATATTTTTTTTGTAATTTCAAGTTTTGATCAACATACTATTTTTTATATATTATTTATGATTATATACGATATTAATATATCTTGTTTCGATTCAAGTAATTAAGCCTGTATCATCAAATACCATAGACCTGTAAATATATTTAAAGCGAGTCTAATACATTACCATAGGTTCTCCATAAGATGGTAATCGACTTTCTCCAACTACTAAGCTTTGTGCCTTGTCAATGAAGAATACCGGGAAATCAACCTAGTGGGAGTTAGCTTTGAGAATACCTGTTATGAATGAATTTACTAATAGGATTTAGATTGTTTTCCACCACTATTGGTTCAATTGAAGTTGTGTGTGGGTGGGTTTGGCTAGTGTTCAATAAAAGTAGCCAGGGTTAGAAAATATACTATAACTTAAATCACAAAGTCGGTGGACTTTGCACTGCTTTCCCTAAGGTTTCATCAAGATGCACAATAGCCTCTTGCCTTATTACACCCATCATACTATTTATTAACTTTTGAACATATTTTTACAACTCTCTCAAAAGTATGCGGCATTTACAATAACGGCCCCTCCTTTTCCACCCACTATTACTTTATTTTACAACCCTCTTAACTTTTAAAAATTTAAATTTTTATCTAACCAAAATAATTAAATAGTTAAGTAAGTTTTCTATAGCTAATTTTCTTTTTAAAATACGAATAATTTGTCGTTGTGTTTAAGAATTTTGTAAAAATATCATTTAAACCAACCTGAATTTCTAAAGCTCCGACTTTACCCCGTTCGTTCCTTTACCTAAAAAACTATTTTTACGTGTGTGTTTTTATTTATGTGTCGGTATAAATTTGAATTTTTCTACGTTTCTCCATAAACTTTTTTTAAGCAAGTCATATCAAATATATTACGTTTTCGTGCTTATTTTATGTACGTTTTTAGTTGGTATACGTTTCATTGAAAATTTTATTCTGAATCGAATGAGGTCAAATATAATACATTTTCATTCAATGGTATAAATTTGAGATACTCTACGTTTCGACCCTGCCGCAACGTGCTAGGGGTAAAATTTCAACCCTTGATGTGAATATGTTTTATGAGTACACGTGTCAGTTTTCCCATTATACACGTTTTAAGCTTTGGTTTGTACGTTTCCTATGTATGAGTCGGATTACATATAAATATGTTATGATTGTACTATATAAATTCGATTACTTTACATTGGATCCAACCGCAAATGCTATTGAGTTAAATCAGATAAGTTAAAGCGCATGTTTTCAAATTGTGTACGCATCACATAACACTTGAATTAATCCATTCAATGTTTGTAATGTACCCGTACCGCAACGTGCGCGGGTCTAATTACTACTGAGAGTTTATACATTACATTTTCAAAAATCCTCAAGACCTATAACCTCTTTTATCACATGTGAATACTAATGAGTTATTTTAATTGGTTGTTAACATTTGAAACTCGTTTTAACTAAAAGAAGCAAAGGGTAGAAATGAGAGTTTATCACATTACATTTCTAATCCTCCAGACCGATAACCTATTTTATCACATGTGAATACTAACAAGTTATTTTAATTAGTTGCTAACATTTGAAGCGCGTTTTAACATTTGACCACCCATGTGTGTACATGCAAATGTGAACATAAACATGAGTGGTGACATTGAATTATTTATATTCTTCAAGGCGTTAAATATTTAATTAAAAGTTACATGACTATTCTCTCGATTTTATATATATATATATATATATATATATATATATATATATATAATGTAAGTATCTATAGAAAACCCACTTTAATTTAGAAAACCCGGGAAACTTAAAGCTCCCGATGTTTTTTTTTTCTTGAAAAAATTTACACATGTTATGTACATGTTTTTAAGGGTTTTGGGCAAAAAAAAAATCAAAAAAGCGCCAAGTAGATATTTTTAAAAAAAATAAAAAAGTTTTGGTGTAACACATGTTACAAATATGTCAGATAAATGTAACATGTGTTACACCAAAACTTGTTTATTTTTTTTTTTAAAATATCTACTCGTCGCTTTTTTGATTTTTTTTGTCCAAAACATTTAAAAACATGTATATAACATGTGTAAATTTTTTCAAGAAAAAAAAAACATCGGGAGCTTTGAGTTTCCCGGGTTTTCTAAATTAAAGTGGGTTTTCTATACATCCTTCCCCTATATATATATATATATATATATATATATATATATATATATATATATATATATATATATATATATATATATATATATATATATATATATATATATATATATATATATATAATGCTCTATAAGAAACCCTTGAATTTTAGAAAACTTTGCAAACCCAATGCATGGTCTAGATTTTGCCACGTGTCCATAGTAAATATCATATTCTTTTTGTCCTTGAGGGCATTATGGTATTTTCACATCTATCTTAGATATCTTCCCCTATTTGATTTGACAATAATTAATACCCATCACATCCAAATCTACTTTCAAAAC
The DNA here is from genome assembly GCF_002127325.2 of Helianthus annuus. Lineage (NCBI taxonomy): Eukaryota > Viridiplantae > Streptophyta > Magnoliopsida > Asterales > Asteraceae > Helianthus > Helianthus annuus. The sequence goes on from NC_035445.2 coordinate 125,636,051, forward strand.
CCAAGATCCACCATTCAAAACCTCCATTTTTTCATTAACTTCATCTCTGTGTTTCAAGACCACCCTTTCAAAACCTCCATTTTCCATTAACTTCATATCTGTTTCAAGTTCAACCCAAGATCCATTCCCATGAACTTCATTTCAGTTTCAAGATCCACCATTTCAAAACCTCCATTTAAAGATCCCCACTGACGGGAACGTCATTCACAACGAGTTCCCTACTGACGAGGACAAGAATGATCAAGGTTTTTCATCCTTTTTTATGGGTTCGAGTTTTTTTTTTTTTCTTTTTTACACCCCTAATTCAACTTTACATGTTAATTTCTTAAAAGAAATCGAAGAACCAAGATACTGTCGAAGAATCATGATCCTGTCAATAATAAGTTGGTTTTGATTTTTAATTGTCATTTACTTTGATTTTCGTTCTTCACAATTGGTTTTATTTTTTCCAGAATTAAGAATGTTGCCAAAAGATTAATTATTTTTCAACACCATTGATTATTGTTTAAAAAAAATGACGTTTATAGGTAATAAATTTCAATACTATTGATTTTAGTTTGGTTTTCATTCTCCTGGTGTTTATAAATTTTGATTTTGATTCATGGATTACTTGTTTTGGTTTCAAACTCGTTTGATTTTGATCCGTGGATTAGTTATTTTTGTGTTAAAAATGTGTTTGTTGGTTTGGGGATTTTGATCTGAACAGTAACTGTTTTTTTGTTGGTTTGGTTGCCTTGTTTGGTGCTTTTTGATCTGAATAGTAACTGTTTTTTGTTGGTTAGGTTGCTTTGTTTTGGGCTTTTGATCTGAATAGATCTATGGTTGTCATTTTTTATTTTTAGACGTCTAATAATCGGCACATCTGTTTTTAGAAACGAAAAGCCAAGTTTGTCTTACAGGACAACCAACGTAACACGTGTTATAGTCTGAACTCCTGTTTCATAGATAAGCCAAGTTTGTCTTACAGCACAACCAACGTAACACGTGTTATAGTCTGAACTCCTGTTTCACAGCTAAACCATAGTAACTATTTTTGTGATGTTATTTGAGAAAAAAGATTTTCTGGCTATGAATGTGTTAATATTTATGTCTGGTTAACGACTTAATGGTTATCTTATCTTTTTGTTTATTAGGACGGTGATGGATACAAGGGATATAAGATCCAATTCTTGGGACCGTTGGTTTCGTCAAACGTGGATCAGATACTCAAGGATCATGACCATGTTTATGTTGCAGCACAACACAACTAACACGTGTTATAGTTTGAACTTCTCGGACATGCATGTGTTACATGTGACATGAAACCCCTGTACAACGTAACACGTGTTACGTGTGACATGAAAACACATTTTTATAACTTCCCTGGCATACGCACACCCACATGTTTACAAATCGTTTCAAGACCGACCCAAACAATAAAGCAAGGGTAGCCGCTGAAAAGCTAAGGCAGCAACGGTAGCCGCTGAAAAGCTAAGGCAGATTTTCAAAGGAAGCTCCGCCATTTTCTTAGTGCTATGTATTTTCGTTTACTAGTAATATGTAATGTGAGACTCTTATTTCATGATGTTAAAACGGTATGGACTTAACACATTCTGGAAGTCTTAACACACGTTATAAAAGAGGCTTAACACACGTTATATCAGGTATACTATGTTATTAAGTTACTATTGGAGTTTATGCATCCATTCTGGAAGTCTTAACACACGTTATACAATATTAACTTGTATGTTCCATATTAACTTGTACACATATTAACTTGCAAACCACTTTCATATACATGAATACAAGTCGGGTTATAATGGATGCTTACATGTTATCATATGTATACAAGTGGGGTTACAACAAGATTACGATATTGTTACACCCCGACCACGTAAAACAACAAAACGTGGCGGAAACGTCAGGGAGTGTTGTAACAGAATCATTGTTTCACAACCATGGATTAAACAAATTTCGTTTTACTGAATTAAATGAGTTACAATGTGTCACACCCCCAAAATCCACACGCGGAGTACCACCGCTTGGAGGCGTGACATGACCAGGATCAAGCCATCAATCATATTGAACATAGCATAATATAAATAAGATAGTTCGTAAAACCCAATTCAATACAATTGATGTTCTAAACAAACATAGTATCAATAGCGGAAGCGTAATAATGAAAATCCAAAGTATGTAAGTGTAAACCCAAAGTAATGTTAAGTTTGATTGTTTAAACGTTTTAACATGGCATCCACTATCCATGCTCCACAACGACCTGCTCCTTCCTAGTGCAAGCTCCATAAGTACCTAAGGTCCTGCAAGGCATACAGCAGAGAGTCAACAACTAGTTGAGCGAGTTCACAGTTAATAGTTCAGTAATAGTATAGTGTGAGTAGTAGTATGTTCGTTCGTTATGTCATGTATCGTATTAGTTTCCATCGCGGCCTCCCAGGCAGGTATGCGAAGATTAGGGGATGTTTTTCCCAAGTGTTCTAGACTAGGTTTATATGTATCGCAGCCTCCCAGGCAGGTGTGCGAAGATTAGTAAATTTAGTTCGCGGCCTTCCTAAGGCAGGTGTGCGAAGTCAGTCATAATATCGCGGCCAACCCTTGGCAGGTGTGCGAAGATCAGTTCAATAAGTGTTACTAGTCTAGCCATATCTTATCGTTGGGTTCTATTGTGACAACTCGAGTTTCTGACTTTCACTTTCGCATTAAATGCGCGTTGACTTTGACTGTTTAGTTGTTTGGATTGTGAACTTGTAATTGTACACGTTGTGTTTTAATGAAGCGTACTGTCATTTTGCGTATATGTGATTACTTGCTGAAATGGAAAATAATATTATAACTATTATGAAGAACACTTAGTCTAGATCACTCGAAAATGGCACACAGTTCGAAAGACTCGAAGGACCACGAAAGATGACTTTCAATCCGAAGGATCAACCTTCGAATTAAAGGTTCCCGAAACATATCATTCGGCCAAAGACTTCATCCTTCGAACACGAAACATATCTTTCGACATGTTTCGGCCCAGCCATTCTGATGGGCTTGGCCCATTCCTGTAATATGTTTATATACGTGAATGCATGTAAACAGACGGTTATTTTCTGAAAAACCCTAGTTCCCTTGCGTGTGTGTGTGACGGCATAGCAAACCTATCCTCTGTTCGAAGGATTTCCATTCCGTAATCCAGATTTCCGGTTAGTATGCGATGATTATTATGCTAATAGATGATGCTTCGAGTATGCATAACTTCATGATTTATCGATTGTTTTGCAATATGTTGTTTGTATATTAACCGAATACGTATGCTAATTGAATAGGTATGTTGATCAGATTTAGTTGATAATCGGATGCGTATGTTAACCGGATTGTTTGTATGATGTTAACCTGTTTAATCGATTACGTATGTGATGCATCCGAACGGTTCTGCTAGTATGATTGGTTGTCTATACTTGAGGCTTTGATGTTGTTTTAATAGAATCGCATGATAATGATTTAGGGCCGGTTCGGTGGTGATATTATTGTTCATGTGGTTAAGTTAGGGTTCATGAGACTTAATATGAAACTCCCCGTTTGATTTGATTCTGAGGTAATTGAATACTGAAATTGTGTTGATTGATAATGGTTATGTTTGGAAACAATGTAACAAATTCAGAAAATTTAGGAAACACGTAACTGATTGTAACCGAAAGATGTCTGCTGCTCGAACCATAGCTGTGACCGAAGGATGCTTGTCCTTCGAATCATGGCTGTTGACCGAAGGATGACTTTACCGAACCATAGTAGTGTATGCCGAAAGATAATAGTTAGTCGAAACATAGTTGTAACCGAAAGATAGGTTGGTCGAAAGATGACATATGGTTCGAAACATAGCAATTGATCCGAAAGACAACTGTGATAACTTATATACCGAAAGATATGTGGTTATAAGCATACTTTGAATGATTTAATGTGAAGTAACACGTGTTGTTCGGATATGCAAACTGACTGTTATGTGAACATTAAATTGCATGCGAATCATTGTGAACATGAACTGATTTGTTATACATGCATACAATAGGACGTGATTAAATTCTTGTGAGTGCATAACCTAGCATACCGAGCAAACCAAGGTGAGTTCACACAGCCAAGGCATGGGTTCCCAGGGTGGGAATGGGTTGGATGATTACTTGTGCATACTTTGATACTGTAACGAACGACTAAACTGTTGATGCTTACGAACTACTCAACTGCCTTCGCACACACCCTGGTCGGTAAAGACTATGGTCGCGAACGAACTGATAAATTGCCTTCGCACACACCCTGGTCGGTAAAGACTACGGTCGCGAACTAACGAACCTAATCTTCGCACACATGCCTGTGAGGCCGCGATGGAACTGATACGATATGATACTTTATTGAACAAACGCACTATTACCCAAACTAAACTATTAACTGTGAACTCGCTCAACTAGTTTGTTGATTATCTGCTGCATGCCTTGCAGGACCTTAGGTACATATTGGAGCTTGCACACGGAGGAGCTGGTCGTTGTGGGGCTTGGATCTTGATCATCTTATTGAACACTTTTGATATTTGATACTTAATTGCTATGGGTTTTACAATAATACGCTTCCGCTAAACAATGACAACTTACTTATGTTTTGGAAACACCTTTCATATGGAAATGGTTTGGATTATATTGCATTTACTTTTATTTTATACAATGTTCTGTATGATTGGTGGCTTGATCCTGGTCAGTCACGCTCCCAAGCGGTGATACTCCGCAGGTGGATTTTGGGGGTGTGACAGATTGGTATCAGAGCCATTGGTTATAGAGAACTTGGTTTTAATATGGGAAACCGTTTTATTAAAACCAGACTATAACCAGAACAGTGCTCTCAACGATCCACAACGACGCTTCGCTCCACGTGCAAGACTCAACTTCCTAGGTAATAAGGTTTATGTTTATTGCCTACATGCTAGAATTTGCATAGAACTTTGCTCGTAGTATGCTTACATTACCTTGCTCACACCTTGTCATTGCATGAGAATACTTATGTGCTTACACTCTTCTGTCATCGCACTATTTGCGAACCTTTCTCACTATTGTTGCCTTTGATGTGAAGATCAATGGCCGCACGAATTACCATGACTCAAGCCCAGCTAGAGGCTCTCGTTGCTGCGGCAGTTGCAGCCGCCCAAGCAGGTAGTGTACCCTGCAGTATAAACACTAGGATCTTTAGATCCTACATTAATTCTCGTACTTAACTTTGCCCTATTCGTACACAATAGGTCAACCCGCTCAGCAACAACCTGCGTGTACCTTCAAGACTTTCATGGACTGTCGTCCTAGCTCGTTCAGTGGCACGGAGGGGGCAGTCGGACTCCTCCACTGGTTTGAAAAGATCGAGTCGGTTTTCGAAATGTGTGAATGCCCTGAGGCTCGCAGGGTGAAGTTCGCCACTGGCACACTTGAAGGGATTGCGCTCACTTGGTGGAACGCACAAGTGCAGATTTTAGGGTTGGCAGCTGCTAACGCCACACCCTGGAATGAATTCAAAGAACTGATCAAGAGGGAATACTGCACTAGAGAAGACATTCACAAGTTGGAGGACGAGTTGTATAACTTGAAAATGGTTGGTTCGGAAATCGAAGCTTACACCAAAAGATCGAATGAGTTGGCTGTGCTGTGCCCAACTATGGTAGATCCTCCATACAAGCGAATTGAGTTGTATCTCAAAGGTTTGGCACCAGAAATACAGAGCCACGTTACGTCGGCTAACCTCAACAACATCCAAGAAATTCAGCGCCTCGCTCATCGCATCACAGATCAGGCAGTAGACCAGGGCAAACTGCCAAAACGTGTCGGCGCTACTGCTACAGCTGTTACTTCAGTCACTCCAACAGCTGCTACTTCTGCCACACCCAGCGAGAATAAAAGAAAGTGGGACGGGGATTCCAGCAGGGGATCAGCGTCTGTTCAATCCCAAACTCAGCAACGTCGCACCAACGATTACCAGAGTCCGAGTCAGCAGTCATCGGGCAGTCAGGGACATAGTGGTTATAAGGGAAATCACCCGTGGTGTAACAGGTGCAACAAACACCACAGTGGAAGATGTCGCAGGAGTCAATGTCAAAGATGCCACAAGATGGGCCATGAGGCCAAAGATTGTAGAAGCGCGCGACCAGTGAATCAGAACCAGCAACTTCCACCGCCAGCTCCACAGAATCAGCAGCAGCAGCCACAGCGTGGAAACCGGGGGTGTTTCCAGTGTGGGGCTGAAGGTCACTACAAACGCGATTGTCCTCAGTTGAACCAGAATCGCAACAACAACAACCAGGGCAACGGGAATAACAACAATAATCAGAACAACGGGGGAAACAACAACAACAACGGCAATGAAGCTCGTGGTCGTGCTTTTGTGTTGGGTCGAGGAGATGCAGTGAATGATCCCAATGTGGTTATGGGTAAGTTTCTTCTCGACGATATTTATGTTACTGTCTTATTTGATTCGGGTGCTGATACAAGTTATATGTCATTGAAAATGAGTAAATTATTAAAACGTACACCAACACCCCTAGACACCAAACACGTCGTAGAACTAGCCAATGGTAAAAGTGTAGAAGCCACACAGGTAGTCAAGGGTTGTAGTATTGTTCTAGCGGGTCAGACTTTCTCGATTGATCTCATACCCATAGTTTTGGGTAGCTTCGACGTCGTCATCGGCATGGATTGGTTATCTCAACATCACGCAGAGATCTTATGCAAGGAAAAAGTTATTCGTATTCCTCGCTCCAGTCAAGAACCTCTCGAAGTACAGGGCGACAAGAGTGGTGCTGTGGTTGGCATCATCTCTTACTTGAAGGCGCAGAAATGTTTACGAAAGGGGCATACTGCCATTCTGGCACTTGTCACTGACGCATCAGCAAAGGAAAAGAAGCTGGAGGATATACCAGTTGTGCGTGATTTTCCTCAAGTGTTTCCTGAAGATTTACCTGGTTTACCTCCTCATCGTCAAGTCGAGTTTCAGATTGAGTTAGCTCCTGGAGCAGCACCAATAGCCCGCGCACCGTATCGTTTAGCTCCAACCGAACTGGAAGAACTGTCGAAGCAGCTGCAAGAGCTCTTGGAAAAGGGCTTTATTCGTCCAAGCTCTTCGCCTTGGGGAGCTCCAGTGTTATTTGTGAAGAAGAAAGACGGTACGTTCAGAATGTGTATAGACTACCGTGAACTCAACAAGGTGACAGTGAAGAACCGTTATCCTCTTCCGCGCATCGACGACTTATTCGACCAGTTGCAAGGGTCGTGTTACTATTCCAAGATTGATTTGAGGTCAGGGTATCATCAGCTGAGAGTCCGGGATGAGGACGTCTCCAAAACTGCTTTCAGAACTCGTTATGGTCACTACGAGTTTCTTGTCATGCCATTCGGGCTTACGAACGCGCCAGCAGTCTTCATGGATCTTATGAACAGGGTGTGCAAACCCTATCTCGACAAGTTTGTTATCGTCTTCATCGACGACATTTTGATCTACTCCAAGAGTCAGGAGGAGCACGAGCAGCACTTACGCCTTATCTTGGAACTTCTTCGAAAGGAGCAACTGTATGCAAAGTTTTCAAAATGCGACTTCTGGCTTCGTGAAGTCCACTTCTTAGGCCATGTGGTGAACAAGGATGGGATTCATGTCGATCCATCCAAGGTTGATTCGATCAGAAACTGGCCAGCACCGCGTACACCGACAGAAATACGCCAATTCTTGGGTTTGGCAGGTTACTACAGGCGATTTATTAAAGACTTCTCCAAGATCGCGCAACCACTCACTATGCTTACACAGAAAGGTGTCGTTTACAGATGGGGTAATACGCAAGAGACCGCTTTCCAGTACTTAAAGGATAGGCTTTGCAGCGCACCTATTCTTTCATTGCCAGAGGGCACGGATGACTTCGTGGTTTATTGTGACGCATCGATACAGGGGCTTGGTTGCGTATTGATGCAGAGGGATAAAGTTATCGCATACGCCTCTCGGCAACTCAAGGTTCATGAACGGAACTACACGACGCACGATTTAGAGCTGGGAGCTGTTGTTTTCGCGCTTAAGATATGGCGACACTATCTGTACGGTACCAGGTGCACGATTTACACCGATCACAGGAGTCTCGAGCATATCCTTAAGCAAAAGGACTTGAATATGCGTCAACGAAGATGGGTTGAACTTCTGAACGACTACGAATGCGCCATCAAGTATCATCCAGGCAAGGCCAATGTTGTGGCTGATGCCCTCAGTCGGAAAGACACTCTACCTAAGCGCGTGCGAGCGCTACAGCTTACCATTCTGTCCAGTCTTCCTGCACAGATACGAGCTGCTCAGATAGAAGCACTAAAACCCGAAAACGTCAAGGCTGAAGCCTTGCGCGGTTCAAGGCAACAAATGGAACAAAAGGAAGACGGCGCCTACTATGTGACGGGGCGTATTTGGGTCCCGCTTTATGGCGGTTTACGCGAACTTGTGATGGATGAAGCGCACAAGTCTCGCTACTCGGTACATCCAGGGTCGGATAAGATGTACCACGATATCAGAACAACTTACTGGTGGCCAAACATGAAAGCTCTTATCGCAACTTACGTCGGCAAGTGTTTAACTTGTGCAAGGGTTAAAATCGAGTACCAGAAACCATCAGGCCTACTTCAGCAACCAGAAATACCACAATGGAAATGGGAGCAAATTTCCATGGATTTTGTTACTGGCCTACCTAGATCCCAGCGTGGGAATGACACTATCTGGGTGGTCGTTGATCGGCTCACAAAGTCTGCTCACTTCTTGGCTATCAAAGAAAAGGATAAGTTTTCTACCCTAGCAGACATCTACATGAAAGAAGTTGTTTCGAGGCACGGAGTGCCCATCTCTATTATTTCAGATCGCGATGCACGATTCACGTCAGAACTTTGGCAAGCGATGCACAAATCTTTTGGCTCACGATTAGACATGAGCACAGCATATCATCCTCAGACGGATGGGCAGTCTGAGCGAACTATTCAAACTCTAGAAGACATGCTTCGAGCGTGTGTCATCGATTTCGGCAACGGCTGGGAAAAGCACCTCCCTTTGGTGGAGTTCTCGTATAATAACAGTTACCATACCAGCATTCAAGCCGCTCCATTCGAGGCATTGTACGGACGTAAATGCCGGTCACCTCTCTGTTGGGCAGAGGTGGGGGATAGTCAGATTACGGGTCCAGATATTGTTGTGGACGCCACAGAAAAGATAGCACAGATACGACAACGCATGGCGGCAGCACGCGACCGTCAGAAAGCCTACGCGGACAAGCGTAGAAAGCCATTGGAATTTGAGGTCGGGGACCGGGTCTTATTGAAAGTTTCACCCTGGAAGGGTGTGGTTCGTTTTGGTAAAAGAGGCAAACTGAATCCGCGGTACGTCGGACCATTCGAAATTTCAGAAAAGATTGGCAAGGTAGCCTACAAGTTGAACCTACCAGCTGAACTCGGTGCAGTTCACAATGTATTCCACGTGTCGAATCTGAAGAAATGCCTATCAGATGAAAACCTCATCATTCCTTTTAAGGAACTCACTATCGACGAGCGGTTGCAGTTCGTCGAGAAACCAGTTGAAATCACGGACCGGGATGTTAAGGTCCTCAAAAACAAGAGAATCCCTCTTGTTCGAGTTCGTTGGAACTCCCAGCGTGGCCCGGAGTATACATGGGAACGCGAAGACCAGATGCAAGAAAAGTACCCCCAGCTATTCGAAACCAATGCATCCACTTCTGAGGCTGAAGCTACTACTACTGAATTTCGGGACGAAATTCCAAATCAACGGGGGGATGATGTGACACCCCAGGAAAACCAGTGAACGATGTAACTTACCTAGCTTCCTCAGTGAGTGCGTACCAAATTTCGGGACGAAATTTCTTTTAAGTTGGGGATAATGTGACAACTCGAGTTTCTGACTTTCACTTTCGCATTAAATGCGCGTTGACTTTGACTGTTTAGTTGTTTGGATTGTGAACTTGTAATTGTACACGTTGTGTTTTAATGAAGCGTACTGTCATTTTGCGTATATGTGATTACTTGCTGAAATGGAAAATAATATTATAACTATTATGAAGAACACTTAGTCTAGATCACTCGAAAATGGCACACAGTTCGAAAGACTCGAAGGACCACGAAAGATGACTTTCAATCCGAAGGATCAACCTTCGAATTAAAGGTTCCCGAAACATATCATTCGGCCAAAGACTTCATCCTTCGAACACGAAACATATCTTTCGACATGTTTCGGCCCAGCCATTCTGATGGGCTTGGCCCATTCCTGTAATATGTTTATATACGTGAATGCATGTAAACAGACGGTTATTTTCTGAAAAACCCTAGTTCCCTTGCGTGTGTGTGTGACGGCATAGCAAACCTATCCTCTGTTCGAAGGATTTCCATTCCGTAATCCAGATTTCCGGTTAGTATGCGATGATTATTATGCTAATAGATGATGCTTCGAGTATGCATAACTTCATGATTTATCGATTGTTTTGCAATATGTTGTTTGTATATTAACCGAATACGTATGCTAATTGAATAGGTATGTTGATCAGATTTAGTTGATAATCGGATGCGTATGTTAACCGGATTGTTTGTATGATGTTAACCTGTTTAATCGATTACGTATGTGATGCATCCGAACGGTTCTGCTAGTATGATTGGTTGTCTATACTTGAGGCTTTGATGTTGTTTTAATAGAATCGCATGATAATGATTTAGGGCCGGTTCGGTGGTGATATTATTGTTCATGTGGTTAAGTTAGGGTTCATGAGACTTAATATGAAACTCCCCGTTTGATTTGATTCTGAGGTAATTGAATACTGAAATTGTGTTGATTGATAATGGTTATGTTTGGAAACAATGTAACAAATTCAGAAAATTTAGGAAACACGTAACTGATTGTAACCGAAAGATGTCTGCTGCTCGAACCATAGCTGTGACCGAAGGATGCTTGTCCTTCGAATCATGGCTGTTGACCGAAGGATGACTTTACCGAACCATAGTAGTGTATGCCGAAAGATAATAGTTAGTCGAAACATAGTTGTAACCGAAAGATAGGTTGGTCGAAAGATGACATATGGTTCGAAACATAGCAATTGATCCGAAAGACAACTGTGATAACTTATATACCGAAAGATATGTGGTTATAAGCATACTTTGAATGATTTAATGTGAAGTAACACGTGTTGTTCGGATATGCAAACTGACTGTTATGTGAACATTAAATTGCATGCGAATCATTGTGAACATGAACTGATTTGTTATACATGCATACAATAGGACGTGATTAAATTCTTGTGAGTGCATAACCTAGCATACCGAGCAAACCAAGGTGAGTTCACACAGCCAAGGCATGGGTTCCCAGGGTGGGAATGGGTTGGATGATTACTTGTGCATACTTTGATACTGTAACGAACGACTAAACTGTTGATGCTTACGAACTACTCAACTGCCTTCGCACACACCCTGGTCGGTAAAGACTATGGTCGCGAACGAACTGATAAATTGCCTTCGCACACACCCTGGTCGGTAAAGACTACGGTCGCGAACTAACGAACCTAATCTTCGCACACATGCCTGTGAGGCCGCGATGGAACTGATACGATATGATACTTTATTGAACAAACGCACTATTACCCAAACTAAACTATTAACTGTGAACTCGCTCAACTAGTTTGTTGATTATCTGCTGCATGCCTTGCAGGACCTTAGGTACATATTGGAGCTTGCACACGGAGGAGCTGGTCGTTGTGGGGCTTGGATCTTGATCATCTTATTGAACACTTTTGATATTTGATACTTAATTGCTATGGGTTTTACAATAATACGCTTCCGCTAAACAATGACAACTTACTTATGTTTTGGAAACACCTTTCATATGGAAATGGTTTGGATTATATTGCATTTACTTTTATTTTATACAATGTTCTGTATGATTGGTGGCTTGATCCTGGTCAGTCACGCTCCCAAGCGGTGATACTCCGCAGGTGGATTTTGGGGGTGTGACATCTATCATCTGAGTATATGCAATAAGTCATCCAATCCCATTCCCACCCGGGAACCCCATGCCTTGGCTATGTGAACTCACCTTGGTTTGCTCGGTATGCTAAGTTATGCCCTCACAAGTAATCAGTCAAATCCTATTGTGTGCACGTGTAATAGATCAGTTTCGAGTTCGAAATGTTTCACATGAAATCTATGTCATAAAGTACTTAGCAATTAACGTCATGTATCACGTAAGCAGTTAAATCAATTAACAGGTTTAACAGAGTTAATGTACCACGGAATTAAGGTATCAACAGAGTTATCATTCTAACAGGGTTATATAACTTAACTGAGTTAACAGAGTTACTAAACTAGTAATGTTATAAACTTAACAGTGTAATCATGTTTGTCATAATCAAGTAATCTAACAAGAGTTAACAACTTAACAAGGTTAATGACTTAACAAAGTTTGTACCATTAACAGAGTTAATAAATTACCAGAGTTAACAACCAACAGGTCGAGTAAACTGACAGGGCAAATCAAGTAATTAACTTAATCAAATCACATAGTTAATAGCGTTAATAGTTAACAGTATACAATGTGACGAAATCACCTAAGTGGCGAAAACCCTTTGGGCCGAAATCCCTTGGGCCGAAAACACTTGGAGCCGAAAACACTTTTGGGCCGAAAACACCTATTGGCGAAATCACTAGGGTGCCGAAATCTCAAAGTGATTTCGTCAAGGGTTTTGATGGAAACACTGTTTTCGTTGGCTCTTGATTTCGTCACGTACAACATCATCATCAACACATCAGTTACGTAATACAATCTAATCATCATCATCATCAGCAGCATATACACAATTTCTAATACGCAAACTGTTAAAAATCTGGATCGATATTAAGGTTCACATAATTCATGAAGTCATCCCATTACCAGATCCATTACAGTTAGGAACATGATTGCAGCATAACAACATGATTGCAGCATAACAACATGATTGCAGCATAACCAGAAATCATCATTCATATCATACGATATACATGACAGATTAATCAACATACAACAATTCAAACGCATGATCAAAACCGTTATGCGCTAACAGTTAATTCATAAAACCAACAAATAGAAATCTTGTTTTCCATCAAACAGTCGTCAATAGTTGATCGCTAACCTTAATAAAAGAAATAATAAATCGATCGGTGTACAGGTTCGAATGATAAAGGTTGCCGTCGAGTGTAAAGGATATCGAGAGAGGGTGGGAGACGATGTGATTAGGGTTTGCCAAAATAACCGTTCACGTAAAGGTTGGAACTTAGTATGTAGTTGAACCACTACTGGGCCTAAAGCCCATTCTGTTTTGTTGGCAAGAAGGTGGACGAAGACACCCTAGTGTTTTCGTCCAACAGGGTTTTCGTGAGGAGGTGTTTGGCCTAGTAGATTTCATTTTTAAATTATACAACACATATCTTAAATGGGATATATATCAACATACACACTTATACACTTATAAGACATATCATATAAATCACATCACTCACAGTACAATCAACATACTACAAGCGTGCACAGTTGAGGAACAAACAAGTCGTGTAAACAAACAATCTAAACAATTAACGTGCAATAGTGCAAAGATGGAATCTTGGAAACTCGAGTTGTCACATTATCCCCAACTTGAAAGAAATTTCGTCCCGAAATTTAGCATGCGGTTACTGAGGAAGCTAGGTGAGTTGTATCGTTTACTGATTTTCCTGGGGTGTCACATCATCTCCCCGTTGATCTGGAATTTCGTCCCGAAATTCCGTGGTAGTAGCTTCAGCCTCAGCAGTGGTTGTATTGGTTTCGAATAACTGGGGATACTTTTCTGTTATCTGGTCTTCGCGTTCCCAGGTGTACTCTGGGCCACGTTTGGAGTTCCAACGAACTCGGACAAGAGGGATTCTCTTGTGTTTGAAGACCTTAACATCCCGGTCCGTGATTTCTACAGGTTCCTCGACGAACTGCAACCGCTCGTCGATAGTGAGTTCCTTAAAAGGAACTATGAGGGTCTCATCTGACAGGCACTTCTTCAGATTCGACACGTGAAATACATTGTGAACTGCACCGAGTTCAGCTGGTAGGTTTAGCTTGTAGGCCACTTTGCCTATTTTCTCAATGATCTCGAACGGTCCGACATACCGCGGATTTAGTTTGCCCCGTTTGCCAAAACGAACCACACCCTTCCAGGGTGAGACTTTAAGTAAAACCCGGTCCCCGACCTGAAATTCCAATGGCTTCCTACGCTTATCCGCGTAGGCTTTCTGACGGTCGCGTGCTGCTGCCATGCGTTGTCGTATCTGCGCAATCTTTTCCGTGGCGTCCACTACAATCTCTGGACCCGTAATCTGACTATCCCCCACCTCTGCCCAACAGAGAGGTGACCGGCATTTACGCCCGTACAATGCCTCGAATGGAGCGGCTTGTATGCTGGTGTGATAATTGTTATTATATGAGAACTCCACCAAAGGGAGATGCTTTTCCCAGCCGTTGCCGAAATCAATAACACATGCCCGAAGCATGTCTTCAAGAGTTTGGATCGTTCGCTCAGACTGCCCATCCGTCTGAGGATGATATGCTGTGCTCATGTCTAATCGTGAGCCAAAAGATTTGTGCATCGCTTGCCATAGCTCTGAAGTGAATCGTGCATCCCGATCCGAAATGATGGAGGTGGGCACCCCGTGCCTCGAAACAACTTCTTTAAGATAAACGTCTGCGAGAGTGGAGAACTTATCCGTTTCCTTAATAGCCAGGAAGTGTGCAGACTTGGTGAGTCGATCCATGATCACCCATATAGTATCATTCCCACGCTGGGATCTGGGTAGGCCTGTAACAAAATCCATGGAAATTTCTTCCCATTTCCATTGCGGTATCTTGGGCTGCTGAAGTAGGCCTGCTGGTTTCTGATACTCTGCCTTGACTCTTGCACAGGTCAGGCATTTGCCGACATAGGTAGCGATGTGGGCCTTCATGCTAGGCCACCAGTATGTTGTTTTGAGATCATGGTACATTTTATCCAACCCTGGATGTACCGAGTAGCGAGAGTTGTGTGCCTCATCCATCACAAGCTCCCGTAATCCGCCATATAGTGGGACCCAAATACGCCCCGTTACATAGTAGGCGCCGTCTTCCTTTTGTTCTAATCGTTGCCTTGAGCCGCGTAAGGCTTCAGCCTTGACGTTTTCTGGTTTCAATGCTTCTACCTGAGCATTTCGTATCTGTGCTGGAAGACTAGACTGAATGGTGAGCTGCAATGCTCGCACGCGCTTAGGTAGAGTGTCCTTTCGACTGAGAGCGTCAGCCACAACGTTGGCTTTGCCTGGATGGTACTTGATAGCGCATTCGTAATCATTCAAAAGTTCGACCCATCTTCGTTGACGCATGTTCAAATCCTTTTGCTTAAGGATATGCTCGAGACTCCTGTGATCGGTGTAAATTGTGCACTTGGTACCGTACAGGTAGTGTCGCCATATCTTAAGTGCAAAAACAACAGCTCCCAGCTCTAAATCGTGCGTCGTGTAGTTCTGTTCGTGAACCTTGAGTTGACGAGAAGCGTAAGCAATAACCTTATCCCGCTGCATCAATACACACCCAAGACCCTGTATCGACGCGTCACAATAAACCACAAAGTCGTCCGTGCCCTCTGGCAATGAGAGAATAGGTGCGCTGCAAAGCCTATCCTTTAGGTACTGAAAAGCGGTTTCCTGGGACTCTCCCCAACGGTAGGTGACACCCTTCTGTGTCAGTAGTGTAAGCGGCTGTGCGGTCTTGGAGAAGTCTTTGATAAACCGTCTGTAGTAACCCGCCAAACCCAAGAATTGGCGTATTTCCGTTGGTGTACGCGGTGCAGGCCAGTTCCTGATCGAATCTACTTTGGATGGATCAACATGAATCCCATCCCTGTTCACCACATGGCCTAAGAAGTGGACTTCACGAAGCCAGAAGTCGCATTTTGAAAACTTGGCGTACAGTTGTTCCTTTCGAAGAAGTTCCAAGATGAGACGTAAGTGCTGCTCGTGTTCCTCCTGACTCTTGGAGTAGATCAGAATGTCGTCGATGAAGACAATGACGAACTTGTCTAGATAGGGTTTGCACACCCTGTTCATAAGGTCCATAAATACGGCAGGCGCGTTCGTTAACCCAAATGGCATGACAAGAAACTCGTAGTGACCGTAGCGAGTTCTGAAAGCGGTTTTAGAGACGTCCTCATCCCGGACTCTCAGCTGATGATACCCTGACCTCAAGTCTATCTTGGAGTAGTAACTCGACCCTTGCAACTGGTCGAATAAATCTTCAATACGCGGGAGAGGATACGGTTCTTCACCGTCACCTTGTTGAGTTCCCGGTAATCAATGCACATACTGAAGGTACCGTCCTTCTTTTTCACGAATAACACTGGAGCTCCCCAAGGCGATGAGCTTGGACGAATAAAGCCCTTTTCCAAGAGCTCTTGTAGCTGCTTCGATAGTTCCTCCAGTTTGGTTGGAGCTAAACGATATGGTGCGCGGGCTATAGGTGCTGCTCCAGGAGCTAACTCAATCTGGAATTCGACTTGGCGGTGAGGCGGTAAACCGGGTGAATCTTCAGGAAACACCTGAGGAAAGTCGCGAACTATTGGGATATCTTCCAATTTCTTTTCTTTCGCTGATGCATCAGTAATAAGTGCCAAGATGGCGGTGTGCCCCTTTCGTAAACATTTCTGCGCCTTTAAGAAAGAGATGATGCCAACCACAGCACCACTCTTGTCGCCTTGAACTTCGAGAGGTTCTCGACTAGAACGAGGAATACGAATGATCTTTTCCTTGCATAAAATCTCCGCGTGATGCTGGGATAACCAATCCATACCGATGACAACGTCGAAGCTACCCAAAACTATGGGTATAAGATCAATCGAGAAGGTCTAACCAGCTAAAACGATGCTACAACCCTTGATTACATGTGCGGCTTCTACACTTTTACCATTTGCTAACTCTACGACATGTTTGGTGTTTAGGGGTGTTGGTGTACGTTTTAACAATTTACTCATTTTCATGGACATATAACTTGTATCAGCACCCGAATCAAATAAGACAGTAACATAAATATCGTCGAGAAGAAACTTACCCATAACCACATTGGGATCATTCATTGCGTCGCCCCGACCTAGCACAAAAGCACGACCCCGAGCTTCGTTGCCATTGTTGTTGTTGTTTCCCCCGTTGTTGTTGTTCCCGTTGCCCTGGTTATTGTTGTTGTTGTTGCGATTCTGGTTCTGATTCAATTGAGGGCAATCACGTTTGAAGTGGCCTTCAGCCCCACACTGGAAACATCCCCGGTTTCCACGCTGTGGCTGCTGCTGGTTCTGTGGAGCTGGCGGTGGGAGTTGCTGGTTCTGATTTGCTGGCCGTGAACTTCTACAATCCTTAGCCTCATGACCCATCTTGAGGCATCTCTGACAACGTTCCCTGCGACATCTTCCACTGTGGTGTTTGTTGCACCTACTACACCATGGGTGAATTCCCCGATATCCACCCTGCCCCTGACTGCCTGATGATTGCTGATTCAGACTCTGGTAGTTGTTGGTGCGGCGCTGCTGTGTTTGGGACTGAACAGAAACTGATCCCTTGCTGGAATCCCCATCCCACTTTCTTTTGTTTTCGCTGGGTGTGGCAGAGGTAGTAGCTGGAGTAGTGGTAGCAGTAGTGGTAGCACTGATGCGTTTTGGCAGTCTATTCTGTTCCACTGCCTGATCGGTGAGTCGATGAGCAAGACGCTGAATGTCTTGGATGTTGTTGAGGTTAGCCGACGCCACGTGGCTCTGAATCTCTAGCGCAAGCCCCTTGAGATACAACTCAATGCGCTTAACTGGAGGGTCCACCATAGTTGGACATAAGATGGCTAGTTCGTTTGACCGTTTAGTGTAAGCCTCAATCTCTGACCCCGTCATCTTCAAGTGGTATAACTCATCCTCCAACTTGTGGATGTCGTCCCGTGTGCAGTACTCACGTTTAATCAATTCCTTGAAGTCCTCCCAAGGTGTGGCGTTAGCAGCTGCCAACCCTAGGATCTGTACTTGCGCGTTCCACCAAGTTAGCGGAATTCCTTCGAGAGTGCCGGTGGCATACTTCACCCTGCGAGCCTCCGGGCATTCGCACATTTCAAACACTGACTCTAGCTTCTCAAACCAATGGAGGAGTCCCACTGCCCCCTCGGTTCCACTGAAAGTACTTGGACGACAGTCCATGAAGTTCTTGAATGTGTAGGCAGGCTGCTGCACGTGTTGACCTATTGTGTATGAATAGGGCAAAGTTAAATACGAGAGTTGGTTTAAGAGTGTAGGATCTAAAGAGCCTAGTGTGAGTTGTAACTACAGGATATACCTCCTGCTTGTGCAGCTGCAAGTGCCGCAGCAACTTGTTCCTGAATGAGAGCCGCCAACTGGGCTTGTGTTAGGTTAACGCGTCCGGCCATTGATCTTCACATCAAAGGCAATATAAGTGAGAAAGGTTCGCGAATAGTGCGATGACAGAAGAGTGTAAGCACATAGGTGTTCTCAAGTACTAACGACGTATAGTAAGCAAGGTAATCTAGCATACTACGAGCAAAGTTCAATGTAATTCTAGCAAGCAAGTAATAAACATAAACCTTATTACCTAGGATGTCGAGTCTTGCACGTGGAGCGAAGCGTCGTTGTGGATCGTTGAGAGCACTGTTCTGGTTATAGTCTGGTTTTAATAAAAACGTTTTTCCCATATTAAAACCAAGTTCTCTATAACCAATGGCTCTGATACCAATCTGTCACACCCCCAAAATCCACACGCGGAGTACCACCGCTTGGAGGCGTGACATGACCAGGATCAAGCCATCAATCATATTGAACATAGCATAATATAAATAAGATAGTTCGTAAAACCCAATTCAATACAATTGATGTTCTAAACCAAACATAGTATCAATAGCGGAAGCGTAATAATGAAAATCCAAAGTATGTAAGTGTAAACCCAAAGTAATGTTAAGTTTGATTGTTTAAACGTTTTAACATGGCATCCACGATCCATGCTCCACAACGACCTGCTCCTTCCTAGTGCAAGCTCCATAAGTACCTAAGGTCCTGCAAGGCATGCAGCAGAGAGTCAACAACTAGTTGAGCGAGTTCACAGTTAATAGTTCAGTAATAGTATAGTGTGAGTAGTAGTATGTTCGTTCGTTATGTCATGTATCGTATTAGTTTCCATCGCGGCCTCCCAGGCAGGTATGCGAAGATTAGGGGATGTTTTTCCCAAGTGTTCTAGACTAGGTTTATATGTATCGTGGCCTCCCAGGCAGGTGTGCGAAGATTAGTAAATTTAGTTCGCGGCCTTCCTAAGGCAGGTGTGCGAAGTCAGTCATAATATCGCGGCCAACCCTTGGCAGGTGTGCGAAGATCAGTTCAATAAGTGTTACTAGTCTAGCCATATCTTATCGTTGGGTTCTATCATCTGAGTATATGCAATAAGTCATCCAATCCCATTCCCACCCGGGAACCCCATGCCTTGGCTATGTGAACTCACCTTGGTTTGCTCGGTATGCTAAGTTATGCCCTCACAAGTAATCAGTCAAATCCTATTGTGTGCACGTGTAATAAATCAGTTTCGAGTTCGAAATGTTTCACATGAAATCTATGTCATAAAGTGCTTAGCAATTAACGTCATGTATCATGTAAGCAGTTAAATCACTTAACAGGTTTAACAGAGTTAATGTACCACGGAATTAAGGTATCAACAGAGTTATCATTCTAACAGGGTTATATAACTTAACCGAGTTAACAGAGTTAACAGAGTTACTAAACTAGTAATGTTATAAACTTAACAGTGTAATCATGTTTGTCATAATCAAGTAATCTAACAAGAGTTAACAACTTAACAAGGTTAATGACTTAACAAAGTTTGTACCATTAACAGAGTTAATAAATTACCAGAGTTAACAGCCAACAGGTCGAGTAAACTGACAGGGCAAATCAAGTAATTAACTTAATCAAATCACATAGTTAATAGCGTTAATAGTTAACAGTATACAATGTGACGAAATCACCTAAGTGAAGAAAACCCTTTGGGCCGAAATCCCTTGGGCCGAAAACACTTGGAGCCGAAAACACTTTTGGGCCGAAAACACCTATTGGCGAAATCACTAGGGTGCCGAAATCTCAAAGTGATTTCGTCAAGGGTTTTGATGGAAACACTGTTTTCGTTGGCTCTTGATTTCGTCACGTACAGCATCATCATCAACACATCAGTTACGTAATAACAATCTAATCATCATCATCATCAGCAGCATATACACAATTTCTAATACGCAAACTGTTAAAACTCTGGATCGATATTAAGGTTCACATAATTCATGAAGTCATCCCATTACCAGATCCATTACAGTTAGGAACATGATTGCAGCATAACAACATGATTGCAGCATAACAACATGATTGCAACATAACCAGAAATCATCATTTATATCATACGATATACATGACAGATTAATCAACATACAACAATTCAAACGCATGATCAAAACCGTTATGCGCTAACAGTTAATTCATAAAACCAACAAATAGAAATCTTGTTTTCCATCAAACAGTCGTCAATAGTTGATCACTAACCTTAATAGAAGAAACAATAAATCGATCGGTGCACAGGTTCGAATGATAAAGGTTGCCGTCGAGTGTAATGGATATCGAGAGAGGGTGGGAGACGATGTGATTAGGGTTTGCCAAAATAACCGTTCACGTAAAGGTTGGAACTTAGTATGTAGTTGAACCACTACTAGGCCTAAAGCCCATTCTGTTTTGTTGGCAAGAAGGTGGACGAAGACACCCTAGTGTTTTCGTCCAACAGGGTTTTCGTGAGGAGGTGTTTAGCCTAGTAGATTTCATTTTTAAATTATACAACACATATCTTAAATGGGATATATATCAACATACACACTTATACACTTATAAGACATATCATATAAATCACATCACTCACAGTACAATCAACATACTACAAGCGTGCACAGTTGAGGAACAAACAAGTCGTGTAAACAAACAATCTAAACAATTAACGTGCAATAGTGCAAAGATGGAATCTTGGAAACTCGAGTTGTCACACAATGTCTTAACAATAAAGAAACATAACAAAAATTAACTAGTCTTGCATCTTTTAATGTCACTAAGGCCTCGTCCAATCCTATGTGAGCATGCATCAATATCATCATCAAACATCATCAACTATTGTACCTGAAACACATGTGAAAATACGTCAGCATAATAATGCCGGCGAGTACATAGGTTTTATGAAAAATAGGATCCATGACTTAGGTTTAAGAAAATGTTTAACCAAAAACTTGTCATGAATCCAGTTTAAGTGTTTGCTTTTATAAAACGTTTGAAAATCGATGATAGATATGTATAGTTAAAAGAATGATGTAAGGTTAAATGAATAACCAAGTAAAAATGAGTTTGTATAAAACAAACTATTTTGTAAAACAATGTCTTGTGAAAAATATGTTATTTGTGTAAAAATGTATAAATCCAAATGAATGATTTAAATAACGCTACGCCATGTAATATAATACAAGCACTTATATATAGGAAGTACCAGCGGCGTATCCACCATGCTTGTATCACATTACACACGTCTCGTTACCCAAATCACTTACCCACATAAACCACCAATGTAAGTTGCCCATGTCTAAACCGTTGTCGAATGTCAACAAAGTAATGTGTAAACAAAATGTCATGTATGGCAAGTGAAATATGTAATAACCAATCCATAGGTAAGAATGCACAAACAATGTACTAAGTATGCGACGGATGGTCATACATAGCATGATACAAAGCATAAAATGTCTTGTAAAACGATGTACTAAATATGCACACAATGGGCATACATAGCATGTGATGTAAAATGTACTAAGTATGATGAACATACATAGCATGAAATGTCATGTAAAACGATGTACTAAGTATGCTAAGTAAACATACATAGCAAAAACACAATGAAATCATGTACTAATAGTGTACTAATGAACATAGCAAGTATATGATATAAAAGCATGAAATCATGAAAGTAACAAGTAGGCACATGTGTTTCACCCCAAAATGTTTGGAAAACAGTAAAAGAGGGGTCTATGTACTCACTTGAGAGTGCTTAGGAGTATTGAACAACTACCAAGCAAGCTAGAGGGAGCACGGAATCAAACGACACCTAGTATTGATAACTACATTAATAAACGGACCCATCGGAGGATCGGGTAGTACGAGGGTTCGTAAACCAAATAAGTAGGGAAACTTATGTAACATGGTTTAACAAAGCCTACGTACTAAAACGAAACCTATCCTAAGTGCTTTTGACCCGTTACGACCCGCTTAGGTAGCTTACGCTACTTGAACGCGTCGTTTGCGTAAAACGCGTTCGGAATGCCTAACTAGTCCTATGACAAGTAAAATATGCCTTAACATGTTTAATATTGTTGCTAAATCAGTTTAGATGTCAAAATTTAAGTTACATATGCTTAAAATGAATTTATGCGTAAAAAGGGCATTTTGGTAATTTACCTAAGGCATAAGAACTACTTATCATATAACTACTTAAATGACGTGACCATAAGGTATAACCTCGGAAGGTTATTCCCTATACAACTATGGTCACTTAAAGTGTTTGGTCGGATCCTAATGATCGACCAAATGGGTCGGGTTCGTAAGCATAAGCAATTGATTAGATCGCTTACCTTTACGACCCTAAACAAGCACAAACCTAAAAGCGACGAGCTAAACATGCTAGGACATGTTTAATAAAGTTAGAAAACAGGTTTGGTATCAAAACAAACGGTTTTGATACCCTAGAGTAGTTTGGTAACAAAATACACGAGGAAACGCATTTTGGCCGAAACTACGACTCGTCACTAAGCCTAGATAATGTGGTAATCAGTGGGTATAGTCACTAGGGACTATAACCATCGTGATTACGCTCACGTTATGAAGTTCAAACGAACTTCGCGTTGACCACAAACTGGTCAATGCAGAAAGTCAAACGCAGTTTGACTTTAACGCTAAAACGAACGAAAAACGCGAAAGAATACTTACAGAAGGTCCCCGCAAGATTTGAACCCGATTCACTCTCAGGTAGGAAGTATATAAACTTCCACTTAGAGAGCTTTGAATCAGATTTCAAATGTGAGGGAAAATGAGCAAGATAAGGTGGGTATTTATAGATAGACAAGAACCGTTAGGATCATTTCTTGGAAAAGAGGCACAAATCTTGGCCATACAAGTGGGCACAAGGTTTTGAATACAATGGGTAATGAAATACCAGTCCACAGAATGAAAAATCAGGGGTTAAAAACCATGGGAACAAGTGGAAAGGACCAGGTTCAATGTTTCTGCATTCTGCTGGTCTGAAGGTGGCTTACGGACCGTATGAGGTCCCTTACGGTCCGTAAGGACTTCTGGTGCTGGCAGAAACTTTCACAAAATGGCAGAACAGGCCCCTGTGACTCCGAACTTGGTTTTTGATGCGTTTTGGCACGTTTAAGCCCCGTTAATCCCATTTTAATGCTCTAAAATGAAGTTAAAATATAGAGAACATAAAACATGCTCAAAAATATGCCGGATGTCGGTTCGTTTGGCCGTATGATTGCGTTGTTCGGTTAATTACCACGGAAGTCGTAACGAACGCAAAAACGGTCCAAATTGCACGACGAAAGGATTTTTGACAAGCCAAACACTAAAACATAATATTTTAATGCTTACATAAATTTTTGGAAGTCCGGAAGTATTCAGAACGTAAAATATGCGCGAAAATGCAAACTTATGCACTTTTTGACGCTTTTAGTCCCTGAATGAGCATAAAGTTCATTTTAGCACACCGAACACCTCAAAGCCTATTTCTAAGCTACGTAAAGGATATTTAGGGTGTGTTTAACTTATGGCCATGTTCCGAAATGTTCATTACAGTTCAAATTGACATACTTTCGCAGTTTGTCGAATTTAGTCCCTGTAAGCGAATAAACTTGATTTCGGCATACCAAACCATCCAAAACTTATTTCTAAGTTATGTAAGGGTTATTTAAGGTATGTTAAGCCTATTTCACTATTCTGGAGTGTTTGTTGCATTAAACTGGTTATATTTACGCATCAGATCGCGTATAACCTTCCAGAAAGCGATTTAAGGCCCGAAATCGAACAAGAATCAATATGTGCAAATGAGACACATATTTATACAAATCCCAAGTATGAAATACAATAATTTCATTGGTTTGGAATTTGTTTGATGGTCGTGGTGACACAGGTGTCACAGATATTAACTAAGCTCACCATTAAACTCATCGCACCCGTCTGCTGTTTTCACCCTTGTCACATGTTAAGCAATTACATGTTCTGAACAGACAAATTGTAACACATGTTAGATCAGTATATACACATCATGGTGTTTTGTAAACCCCTAGCTTATACATGAATATATTTCAGGTTACAAAAAGATTATAACAGAGGCTTAACACATGTTATACATCCCAAAATGTGCAAAACAAACACATGTTATAAACGAACGAAGAGTTCTTTCCCACGTTATATATCATTCTAACAGGGGCTTAACACATGTTATACATGAACACATGTCAGATTACATCATGGTGTTCTGTTACAGCTTGAACCACCAACACATGTTATGAATGAACGGAGATTTCTTTCCCAAAGGATGTGACTTTCATATACATGAATACAAGTCGGGTTACGGTGTTACAATATTAACTTGTATGTTCCAATATTATACAAGTTAATAGTGTTTTAGAAACCACTAGCTTATACATGACACAATGTTGGGTTAAACCAAGATTATAACAGAGGCTTAACACATGTTATCCCAGGTATACGGTGTTACAATATTAACTTGTATGTTCCATATTAACTTGTACACGTGTTATGATCAGTATATGCACATCATGGTGTTTTTGCAAACCACTTTTGACATACATGAATACAAGTCGGGTTATAATGGATGCTTACATGTTATCATATGTATACAAGTGGGGTTACAACAAGATCACGATATTAACTAAGCTCACCATTAAACTCATCCCCCCGTCGACTGTTTTCACCCTTGTCACATGTTAATCAATTACATGTTCCGAACAGACAAATTGTAACACATGTTAGATCAGTATATACACATCATGGTGTTTTGTAAACCACTAGCTTATACATAAATACATGTCAGGTTACAGAAAGATTATAATAGAGGCTTAACACATGTTATACATTCCAAAATGTGCTAAACATGTTATAAATGAACGAAAACTTGTTACAACATGAAAACTTCTTTATGGATCTGTTACAACATGAACCACTAACACATGTTATAAACGAACGAAAACTTCTTTCCCAAAAGATTTGACTTATTCAATATCCCCGCATCCATCCAGCTTGTCAATTGAATATCTTTATGGATCTATTTCTGTAAATCAACACACGTTATATATTATTCTAACAGGTGCTTAACACATGTTATGGGTCTGTTTCTGTAAATCAAACAACCCAACAAAAAAAAAACACTTACTGTTCAGATCAAAAGGCTAAACCAGCAACCAAACCAACAAAAAAAACAATTATTGTTAAGATAAAAATCCCCAAACAAGCAACCAAACCAACAAAAAATCTCGTTCAAAAATCTCATCCTAAAGTTTTCGATTTATTTAAAATACATGAACATTAACCATTACTAGATCTTGATTGAAGACAGAGGAGAGGAGAGAGAGAGAGAACATTAACCATTACTAGATCTTGACTCCGACGACGTTTCGAACTCCAGCGCCACCAACCACCCACCCTCCACCACCTTCTACAACCACCCACTGTCGCCGCTATCAACTACCAACAACCCAGAATGAACCAGCCACCACCTTCCACCAACCACCATCGTGCCTCACTCATCGTGCATCTACCGCCTCCCCTGCCCCAACCATAACGGTCAACAACACCACCGCCACAGCGCTGCTGCTGCCGTGGGTGGCTGGAAACCCACCAGTTTTCTCTATCTCTTTCGATTTCTCTGGACCTCTCTTTCTCTTTCGATTTCTCTGGTACTCTCTCTCACGGCTCTCACTCTCTCTTTAGGCTTGCAGGTTGTAAGTGTTGTGTAGAGAGAAGGGAAAGTCATGGGAAAGAGGGAATTGAGAGAGCTCAGAATGTGATTTTGAATTGGATATGAAGAGAGAGAAAGAGAGGTGCATTAAAGATGATAGGACTAGACAGTGGAAAGAGAAGGAATATACTACCCAAAATGCCCTTCTAGTTGACTAATGTGTATTATTACATTTCTTTTAAATCTAATTGTTACCAAAATTATGAGAGCCATTGATCAAGTGTGATGAAACATAATCAATGGTATTGGGTTTGCATAGTTTTTTAAAAAAGATGGGGTTTCTTGTATAGCCAAGCCCTATATATATATATATATATAGGAAAGTTAACGTACATTACGGCTTAACGTACATCATGTACGATAGGTAATTACGCACGTTTATTTTAAAATCACGCACGTTATAACTCAAAGATCCAAAATCACGCATGTTGAAACACAATAATCACGCATATTGAAAACATTAATCAT
This sequence comes from Helianthus annuus, assembly GCF_002127325.2. Taxonomy (NCBI): domain Eukaryota; kingdom Viridiplantae; phylum Streptophyta; class Magnoliopsida; order Asterales; family Asteraceae; genus Helianthus; species Helianthus annuus. The sequence continues at coordinate 125,662,693 of NC_035445.2, forward strand.
GCATATTATATAACAAATCACGCACATTTTCGTACGTTAAGCCGTAATGTACGATATACTTTATATATATATATATATATATTTGTTATATAATATATATATAACACTAGTTATATACTTTATATATAGAGTGAATTTCAAGTTTTGTCCTTTATCTTTAGGTCACTTTGCAAGTTTTGTCCTTTATGTTTAAATTTGACTAGTTTTGTCCTTTATGTTTAAAAATCAAGCACGTTTTACCCTTTATGTTTAAAAATCAAACACGTTTTGTCCTTTATGTTTAAAAAATCAAGCACGTTTTGTCCTTAAAAATCAAGCATAAAGGACAAAACGTGCTTGATTTTTAAACATAAAGGACAAAACTCGTCAAATTTAAACATAAAGGACAAAATTTGCAAAGTGGCCTAAAGATAAAGGACAAAACTTGAAATTCACTCTGTTATATATATATATATATATATATATATATATATATATATATATATATAGAGGGGAAGGTTCAAATGAAAACCACTAGTTAACGCGAAAACTCGAAAACTAACTAAAAAAGTCTAAAAAACATACCAAAATTTTTTCTTCATACCAATTTTCGCTATTTTAGGTATATAAAAAAAATTTTAAAAAATTGTAGTGCACATGTGTAATAGTACACATGTGTACAACAATTTTTTTTTTTTTTGAAAAAAAAAGTTTTTTATATATACAAAAACTAGCGATTTTTAATAAAAAAAACTGTAAAAAAAATTGGTGTGTTTTTTAGGCTTTTTTAGTTAGTTTTCGAGTTTTCCCGTTAAAAGTGGTTTTCATTTGAATCATCTCCTATATATATATATATATATATATATATATATGTATGTATATATATATATCTATGTATATATATATATATAGTAGGGAACCCGCACGTTGCAGCGGAGTTGACAATATGGGCGGAGAACATAATTCAAATCTAAAAACGTTAAAAATTCGTATATACGTTGTGTGTGTGTATATATATAGTGGGGAACCCACACGTTGTAGCAGAGTTGACAATATGGGCTGAGAACATAATTCAAATATGAAAACGTTAAAAATCGTATATACGTGGTGTGTGTGTGTGTGTGTGTATTGCAACAATTTTTTTATCTATTGGGAAACCCGCGTGTTGCAGCGGAGTCGACAATTTACATCTAGATTTTTAACAAACTTTTCTACAGTTACAAAACACATTTTATGTTAAATTTGATTAATTTTGGTTCACTGATTGGTCACTTAGTCAAAATACACAAATACAATAGAATATATTTTTGAATATATGTTCTTGATAAATGTGATGAGTTTATTATCCATAATGTCACGGAGTAAACTTTTAACTCACGTGTAGCAACTTAGACTTGATCTAAGTTAAGCTATGTGCCCCAACGATGTAGTGTTTTGAGTGATTCAAGTGATGGTCGCAAATTGTGTATACAAAGAAACAACTTTGTATTGATTACAAGAAGATTTACAAGAGTGTGTTTACAAGTACAAGTGTGTTTACTTGTGATATTGTTGAGTGATCTCCAAATGAGACCTCATCATCCTATTTATACTAGTCCTTTCTAGTTCTAGAGAATTCCATCTAGATAATTCTAAACATAATATCTTGGATATTTATAAGTTGATTTCTAGAGTCTTCTTGCAAAATATCAAGTGTTTTCAAGGTGTCTCTAGAGAATTCTTGGCTGATCTAGAGTCTTCCGATGGTGCCAAGATGTTCCAGCAACTTGTAGGCTGTTCCGGAAACTTCCGGGCAGCCCTAGATGCTTCTTTAGTGTTCCGGAATCTTCCGGAACTCGCGAGAAAAATTCTGTATTTAGGCGGATCGTGACATTCTCCCCCACCTAAATACACGACGCCCTCGTCGTGTCGCTTACGTGGTTGTTGCTTTGTTCTCACGATCTGCATGGCGGATAAGGTTTTGCCTCGGTGCCTTATATCCGTCTCCATGGGTGCCGTGTGAACCTCCTTGTCCTTGATGAGGTACAAGGTGTTGAGGAATGCATCGGGGATGGCGTTGGACCTATCGAAGAATGACAACCCGAGCACAATTTTGTAGTCGTCCATGGGAACGACTGGGAAAGTAATTTTGCCCTTCCATGTCCCGATCTTGGCTTTGGCGTCATAGGTTACGCCTTCGATTGACTTAGGTTCCCCGTCAACAGTCTTCATCATTAGTGTAACATTTGTGCTTGTAATCATCATGAACAGTTCAATTATCAATAAAATAATGTTATTTAATCCCAATGTTTGTTTCATTGTGTTTTACATTTTTCGTGTTTTGACTTTCGTTCAATTTCAAACTCTACATCGCTTTCTGGAGCATTATACGCAAACTGGTGCGTAAACGTACTCAGTTTAATGCGACAAATACTCCGGAACATCAACATATACTCAACATACCTTAAATAACCTTTACATAACTTAGAAGTAAGTTTTGAAGGCTTTGGTATAGCAAAAACAAGTTAATTCGCTTACAGGGACTAAACTTGACAAACTGCGAAAGTATGCCAATTTGAACTGTAACGAACATTCCGGAACATGTCCATAAGTTAAACATACCATAAATATCCTTTACATAGCTTAGAAATAGGCTTTGAGGGGTTTGGTATGCTAAAACAAACTTTTGGATCATTCAGGGGCTAAAAGTGTCAAAAAGTGCACAAGTTTGCACTTTCGCGCATAACTTACGTTCTGAATACATCCGGACATCCAAAAATTTATGTAAGCATCCTTATATTATGCCTTAGTGTTTGGCATGAGAAAAATCCATTCGTCGCGTCATTTGGATCGTCTTTCACGCTTATGCGCATTCCGTCGTAATTAAGCGAACATCGCGATCGTACGGCCAAACGAACCGACATCCGGAATATTTTTGAGCATATTTCAAGTCCCCTACACTTTAACTTCATCTTAGAGCCTTGAAATGAGGTTAACGGGGCTTAAACATGCCAAAAATGGGCCAAAATACGTGTTTTTGAAGTGCAGGGACCAAAATTGAAAATTCTGGTCTGGGAACCTTAGGCGGGGCGCGTAAGGATTTGCCAAATCCTTACGCGGGGCGCGTGAACATGTCTGACAGAAAGATTTTGCAATAAATGCAGAATCTGGCCTTTCGTTCGATCAAAGGGCAATGCCTCTTCACCCAATGAAGGGCCAAAGGCCAAGTTCACTGAACTTATCCACTAGACACATGTACGCACAAGATCAAAGCACGATATTCGATAAAACGATCCTAACGGTTCCACTTTTCCTATAAATACCCCCCCCCCTTTTGTGTAAAAACCCACAAATCAGATCTAAATGCTCTAAGTTGATGCTTATGCTTCATACCTGAGCTATTGGATCTTGATTAGCACTCGGGGACCCTCCGTAAGTCTTCTTTCGCTCTTTTATTCGCTTTTCGAGTCCGAAAGTCAACGTTTTGTTGACTTTCTGCATTGACCAGCCTATGGTCGATGCGAAGTTCATGGAACTTCATAACGTGAGCGTGATCACGATGGTTATAGTCCGTAGTGACCATACCTACTGATCACCACGCTATCTAGGCTCGGTGACGAGTCGTAGTTTCGGCCAAAATGTGCATTCTTGCATATTTTGTAACCAAACTACTCGTGGGCATCAAAGCCGTTTGTTTTGATGTCAAACCCGTTTCTAAACTTAGTTAAGCATGTTCTAACATGCTTAGCTCGTCACTTTTAGTTTAGTGCTTATATAGGGTCGTAAGGTAAGCGATCTAAACCATCGCTTATACTTTCGAACCCGACCCATTTGGTCGGTCATTAGGACCTGACCAAACACATTAGGTGACCATAGCTATAACCTTCCGAGGTTATACCTTGTGGTCACGATGTTAGGCGTTCCAGACGCGTTCTACGCGAGCGACGCGTTAGGGTAGCGTAAGCTACCTAAACGGGTCGTGATGGACCGTAAGCACTTAGGTTAAGTTTCATTTTAGTATGTAGGCTTTGTTAAACCATATTACACGAGTCTCCATACTCGTTTGGTTTACGAACCCGCGTACTATCCGATCTTCCGATTTGGTCCGGTATATTAACATAGCTACCTATTAGGTGCCGTTGATATTCCGTGACCTCCCGCATTACCTGGTTATTTCACAAGAACAACAAAGCAACCTCAGGTGAGTACATAGAACCCCTCTTTTACTGTTTTCTAAACTGTTTTGGGGTGAAACACATGTGCCTATCTGTTACTTTCATGCTTTCCATGTTTTCACATCGTATATCTGCTATGTTCATTAGTACATTATAGTACATGATTTCATTACATTTTATGCTATGTATGCCCATTGTGTGCGTACTTAGTACATTGATTTACATAAACATTTTTGTTGCATATGTTTACTCAGCATATGGACACATTGATTTACATGAACATTTCTGCTTCGTATGTTTACTCAGCATACTTAGTACAATGGTTTACACCACATGCCTTCATTTCGTTATGACATTTGGTTTGTTTAACATGGGACAATACATTCATTAACACTAGCTACGCCGTTCGTTAGTAGGTAGTGGTACCATAGGAATTGACAACTCCCATTCCTGAAGTCCTGGGTTTGATAGGACTGGAAGGAATGACCGAATTCGATATACATAACTTAGATAAACCTTTAATTTGTTTAAGGGTTTATCGCCGCAGTCTCAAGGCTTGGATGTATGCATAGTTTACAATACCGCATAAATGTTATTATCGACTGAGCATGCATTCTCCGCAGAACATATCATTGATTTAAACTACGTTTTACTTCAATGACTTGTTTTGTGCATATGGTTTAAGCTGATACATTTCGCTTACCATACATGATACATTTTGAGATTTCATATTTCATGATTTACATTGGACATAAACACGTTGACATTGACATACACATTTGTTGGTTTACATTACTCATAAACATTTGACATGGTTTATACAATAACACTTGATATTTGGGTTATACATGAACAATTTACATGGGGGATTGGTTTGGGTAAATGGTTCGGGTAACGTGGAGTATATAATATGATGCAAACATGGTGGATACGCCGCTGGTACTTCCTATATATAAATGTTTGTATGATATTACATATCTTAGCGTTATCTACATCATTTCAGTTAGACATATAACATTCTATACAAATAACATACTTTTCATAAGACATTATCTTACAAAACAGCTTATCATATTCAACTCATTTTACTTGGTTACTCGTTTAACCTTGCACATATCTATATATATCATTTGATTTTATCGTTTTTCAAGTGATTTACAAAGCAAGACAAAGTACAGGGTTCATGACTGACTGTTATTAAACATTCTTTAAACTTAAGTCATGAACCCTATTTTCACAAAACCTATGTATCTCACAGGCATTTTTATGCTGACGTACCTACTTTCACATGTGTTTTCAGGTGTTGTTCCATAAGGCGTTGATCACATTACTAGGGCGGACCTGTGCCTTAGTGCCTAACAATGAAGATAGGCTAGTATAATTATGTTCTAAACTATGTGCTTTCTGTTTTAAGACAATGTAACACCCATGTTATATAAATAAAATACAACTTGTATGCCATGGTTATGAGACAATTAATTCTGTTCACAACACTCCCCGACGTTTTCCGCCGCGGTTGCATGTTATACGCGGTCGGGGTGTGACAGAAGAGTTGGTATCAGAGCCAATGGTTATAGGGAACTAGGTTATTAGTAATGCTTTGACCTAGACTATAACTTTAGGACCCTAACACAAGTTATCTTGTGTTTAGAGTTTAAAACATGCACATCACCTATCCTTAGGTGATAACCACAACGGGAACTTCGGTTCCGAATCCGCTTTGAAAATTAATCATCTGTTCTAGGATGATTGATTACTAGGTTTTGAACCCTCTGTTATATGGTTTTGAACCTCTTTGGATTTCAAAAATCCCGTCAAAGTTTTGGGTTAATAGTGTGAACACGTGCGAACTGGAAGAGTGAATGCCTGTACCCTGGGTTTTCTGTCTAAGGCTAGAGTGTTCGTACAAATCCACATAATCGGACCAGTCACTCTTACCTGGGAACTCTTGGGGTGAGTGTTCACTTATAGGCGAGCATGTCTTCGCGATACACTAATCCTGGCCCATTTACTTTGACTAGACATTTCACGTCGCTTATTTGCTTTGCGATGCATAACCGCCATCTTTGCTTTTGATTGCTTTTGCTTCATCTCATTCTCTTCATCCAAACATCTCACTCGTTTCATTTCATGTTTTTCTCTTCTAGAATGCCTCCTCGACGCGACAACCAGATAGCTACTGCCGAGCTGGCGGAGATCATTGCGCAGCAGATGGCTGCTCAATTTCCGAATCTCTTTGCTCAATGGAACCAGGCCAACAACAACAATGGTACATGCAAATACAAGGATTTTAGCTCGGCTAAGCCACTCAAGTTTAGTGGTTCTGAAGGAGCAACTGGGCTTCTTCAGTGGTTCGAGAGCATCGAGAACACTTTCCGTCATGTGCAGTGTCCTGACAATCGCAAAGTCGAGTTTTCTTCAAGCGTGTTTCAGAAGAGGGCTCTTACATGGTGGAATGGGGTTATGAGAGATCAAGGTGCAGAAGTTGCTCTAGCTCAAACATGGGCTGAACTGAGAGCTCTGATGATGAGGGAGTTTTGTCCTCGTCATGAGCAACGAGCGTTGGAGAAAGAATTTGATGTGTTGAAGCAAGATAGTGGCGAGCACAGGGCTTATACAGATAGGTTTGAGGAGCTGAGTCTTCTTTGCCCAACTATGGTTACCCCACTTGATAAGGCCATCGAAAGGTACATCGACGGCCTACCTGACTCAGTACAAGACATTCTCACAGGTAGCAACCCTACCACACTCCGTCAGGCAATCGAGTTATCAGCAACGCTGACTGAGTCGCAGATCCGAAAGAATAAACTACACAGGAAGGGTGACAAGGGCAAGAAGCAGTCGGCTGACAAGGAGGATAGCAAGAAAGGTCAAAACAAGAAGGGGAAGGATTCTGGTTCCTCAAGGGGGTCAAGGAAGCGTAAGGCTTCCCAAAATTTTGCTGTGACTGCCCAAGCTAACCAGGCAGCTCCCAACCAGCCTCCAGCAAAGAAGCCCTATTCAGGAAGTGCACCTTTGTGCAATCAATGCAACAGTCACCATCAGCCGCAATATCAGTGCCGTTTCTGTACTAACTGTGGGAAGTCAGGTCATCTTGCAAATGTTTGTCGATTTGCTCAAAATCACGCAGTTCAGAACCCTGCTCAACAGGCTGCTCAGCAGCAGGGTCAGGCTGCACGACCAAACTACCCACCAGGTGCATGTTATAATTGTGGGGATCTGACCCACTACAGAAACCGGTGCCCAAGGCTAGTCAACCAGAACCAGAATGCAAACCAGAATCCAGCACAGGCTCGAGGACGAGTCTTCAACATGAATGCACAAGAAGCACAAGCCGACAACGAGGTGGTGAACGGTACGTTCTTTATTAATAATCAGCCAGCATCTGTTCTTTTTGATTCGGGTGCCGACAAGAGTTTCGTGTCATTGTCTTTTGAGACAATGCTTCGCGTGTCTAGAACGAAACTAGGTAAACCTTTGACAGTAGAGGTTGCCAGTGGTGAACCCATTGTTCTTAATTCTGTTCTACGTAACTGCCAGTTAAACCTTAACGACCACATTTTTCCTATTGACCTCACGCCAATGCAACTTGGAAGCTTCGACGTTATTGTGGGAATGGATTGGTTATCTAAGCATCGCGCAGAGATAGTATGTTCTGAGAAGATTGTTCGTATACCGCTGTCGACAGGCGAGATCCTACAAGTTCGTGGTGAGAAGCCTGCCGGTGGTCTCAAAATCATGTCTTGTTTTAAAGCACGGAAGTATCTGCGAAAGCACTATGTGGCGTTCTTAGCACATGTTACAGCAGATAAAGGCAAGGGTAAGTCTATTTCAGATATTCCTGTCGTTCGGGATTATTCCGAAGTATTCCCTGAAGAATTACCTGGTCTACCTCCAGCACGCCAAGTCGAGTTCCGTATTGATCTCGTACCTGGTGCAAACCCCATTGCCAGAGCTCCATACCGTCTTGCACCATCAGAGATGCAAGAGTTATCTAAGCAGCTTCAGGAGCTCTCCGACAAAGGTTTTATCCGTCCTAGCTTTTCACCCTGGGGTGCTCCCGTTCTCTTTGTAAAGAAGAAGGATGGATCTTTTAGGATGTGTATTGATTATCGTGAGCTTAACAAGCTTACCATCAAGAATCGATATCCCCTACCTCGCATCGATGATCTCTTTGATCAATTGCAAGGCGCTTCTTATTTTTCAAAGATTGATCTTCGATCTGGATATCATCAGCTCCGTGTGCATGAGGAAGATATTCCAAAGACAGCGTTCCGTACTCGTTATGGACATTATGAGTTCACAGTCATGCCATTCGGTTTGACTAATGCTCCTGCTGTTTTCATGGACTTGATGAATAGGGTCTGCAAACCTTACTTGGATAAGTTCATCATTGTTTTCATTGACGACATTTTGATATATTCTAAGACGCGAGCTGATCATGAGCAACATCTCCGTCTTACTTTGGAACTCCTAAAGAAAGAACAACTTTTCGCCAAATTCTCCAAGTGTGAATTCTGGCTTAAAGAGGTTCAATTTTTGGGACATATTGTCAACGAACAAGGTATTCATGTAGATCCCTCCAAGATCAGTGCGATTAAGGATTGGGATACACCTACTACCCCTACTGAAGTTCGTTCTTTTCTTGGTCTAGCGGGTTATTACCGCCGCTTCATAGAAAACTTCTCAAAGATTGCAGTTCCTCTAACCGCTCTAACTCAGAAGAACAAGCCATTTGAATGGGGAGTCAAACAAGAGGAAGCGTTTCAGACTTTGAAACAAAAGCTTTGCGACGCGCCTGTCCTAACATTGCCTGAGGGCAACGATGATTTCGTCGTTTATTGCGACGCATCTAAATTGGGTCTTGGCTGCGTCCTGATGCAAAGAAATAAAGTCATAGCATACGCATCAAGACAGTTGAAGATACATGAGAAGAACTACACCACTCATGATCTTGAGTTGGGTGCAGTTGTCTTCGCTCTTAAGATCTGGAGACACTATTTGTACGGAACAAAATGTGTGGTTTTCACTGACCACAAAAGTCTTCAACATATCTTCAATCAAAAGGAACTCAACATGAGGCAAAGACGTTGGGTTGAACTTCTAAACGACTACGACTGCGAGATTCGCTACCATCCTGGTAAGGCGAATGTCGTAGCCGATGCATTGAGTCGCAAGGAACGTATTAAGCTTCATTGTGTACGTATCCAATCTGTTGTTCAAACCGATATCCAAGCCCGTATTTCTCAGGCCCAACAAGCGTGTGTTTCACAAGGCTTGATGGATAAGGAATTCCCTTATCACATAACACCTGCTCTTGAACTGAAGGACAATGGATCATATTACTTCATGGACCGTTTGTGGGTCCCAAGCCAAGATGATCTTCGTACCTTGCTTATGGATGAAGCCCATAAGTCTCGTTATTCCATTCATCCTGGCTCAGATAAGATGTATAAGGATCTTCGTATTCAGTATTGGTGGCCTGGTATGAAGAAAGACATTGCCTTATACGTATCAAAATGCCTTACTTGTCTTAAGGTTAAGGCTGAACATCAGCGTCCTTCTGGCTTATTGGAACAACCAGAGATCCCAGTTTGGAAATGGGAAAACATTACTATGGATCTCATTACTAAACTTCCGCGCACAAAGAAAGGTCACGATGCCATCTGGGTAGTCGTTGATCGTCTTACCAAGTCAGCACATTTCTTGCCAATCCGTGAGGATTATTCAGCTGACAGACTTGCTCAAATCTACGTAGATGAAATTGTGGCTAGACATGGTGTTCCTTTGAGCATCATTTCTGACAGAGATGCTCGTTTCACTTCTCATTTTTGGAGAACCATGCAATCTGCTATGGGGTCCCAACTTAATCTGAGCACAGCTTATCATCCGCAAACGGATGGTCAATCTGAAAGAACAATCCAGACACTGGAGGATATGCTTAGAGCTTGTGTGATAGACTTTGGTGGTAGTTGGGATTCACATCTTCCATTGATTGAATTCTCCTACAACAACAGTTATCACTCCAGCATCAACATGGCTCCTTTCGAGGCTCTCTATGGTCGAAAATGTCGTTCACCAGTCTGCTGGAATGAGATTGGCGAGGCTCAGCTTACTGGACCTGCCCTCATTCTAGAGACAACAGAAAAGGTAAAGAAAGTTCGTGATAACCTTCAGACAGCTAGAAGCCGTCAAAAGAGTTACGCGGACCTAAAACGCAAACCCTTGGATTTTCAAGTCGGTGATCGTGTATTACTTAAGGTCTCACCTTGGAAAGGTGTGATCAGATTTGGAAAGAAAGGAAAACTTGCACCTAGATATGTTGGACCATTCAAGATCGTCGAAAGAATCGGTAAGGTAGCCTACAGACTTGAGTTACCTCCTGAACTTGGAAATGTTCATCCAACCTTTCACGTGTCCAATCTCAAGAGGTGTTTAGCTGATGAAAACCTCCACATACCGCTTGACGAAATTCGTGTTGATGAAACACTGAAATTTGTTGAGAAACCGGTAGAAATCATGGAACGTGAAGTCAAGTGGCTCAAACGCAAGCGCATTCCTTTGGTCAAGGTTCGTTGGGAATCTAAGCGTGGACCCGAGTTTACTTGGGAACGTGAAGATCAAATGAAGGCAAAATATCCGCATCTTTTTCAATCAGTTTCCTCTAAATAAATTTCGGGACGAAATTTCCACAAGTAGGGGAGACTGTAACATTTGTGCTTGTAATCATCATGAACAGTTCAATTATCAATAAAATAATGTTATTTAATCCCAATGTTTGTTTCATTGTGTTTTACATTTTTCGTGTTTTGACTTTCGTTCAATTTCAAACTCTACATCGCTTTCTGGAGCATTATACGCAAACTGGTGCGTAAACGTACTCAGTTTAATGCGACAAATACTCCGGAACATCAACATATACTCAACATACCTTAAATAACCTTTACATAACTTAGAAGTAAGTTTTGAAGGCTTTGGTATAGCAAAAACAAGTTAATTCGCTTACAGGGACTAAACTTGACAAACTGCGAAAGTATGCCAATTTGAACTGTAACGAACATTCCGGAACATGTCCATAAGTTAAACATACCATAAATATCCTTTACATAGCTTAGAAATAGGCTTTGAGGGGTTTGGTATGCTAAAACAAACTTTTGGATCATTCAGGGGCTAAAAGTGTCAAAAAGTGCACAAGTTTGCACTTTCGCGCATAACTTACGTTCTGAATACATCCGGACATCCAAAAATTTATGTAAGCATCCTTATATTATGCCTTAGTGTTTGGCATGAGAAAAATCCATTCGTCGCGTCATTTGGATCGTCTTTCACGCTTATGCGCATTCCGTCGTAATTAAGCGAACATCGCGATCGTACGGCCAAACGAACCGACATCCGGAATATTTTTGAGCATATTTCAAGTCCCCTACACTTTAACTTCATCTTAGAGCCTTGAAATGAGGTTAACGGGGCTTAAACATGCCAAAAATGGGCCAAAATACGTGTTTTTGAAGTGCAGGGACCAAAATTGAAAATTCTGGTCTGGGAACCTTAGGCGGGGCGCGTAAGGATTTGCCAAATCCTTACGCGGGGCGCGTGAACATGTCTGACAGAAAGATTTTGCAATAAATGCAGAATCTGGCCTTTCGTTCGATCAAAGGGCAATGCCTCTTCACCCAATGAAGGGCCAAAGGCCAAGTTCACTGAACTTATCCACTAGACACATGTACGCACGAGATCAAAGCACGATATTCGATAAAACGATCCTAACGGTTCCACTTTTCCTATAAATACCCCCCCCCCTTTTTGTGTAAAAACCCACAAATCAGATCTAAATGCTCTAAGTTGATGCTTATGCTTCATACCTGAGCTATTGGATCTTGATTAGCACTCGGGGACCCTCCGTAAGTCTTCTTTCGCTCTTTTATTCGCTTTTCGAGTCCGAAAGTCAACGTTTTGTTGACTTTCTGCATTGACCAGCCTATGGTCGATGCGAAGTTCATGGAACTTCATAACGTGAGCGTGATCACGATGGTTATAGTCCGTAGTGACCATACCTACTGATCACCACGCTATCTAGGCTCGGTGACGAGTCGTAGTTTCGGCCAAAATGTGCATTCTTGCATATTTTGTAACCAAACTACTCGTGGGCATCAAAGCCGTTTGTTTTGATGTCAAACCCGTTTCTAAACTTAGTTAAGCATGTTCTAACATGCTTAGCTCGTCACTTTTAGTTTAGTGCTTATATAGGGTCGTAAGGTAAGCGATCTAAACCATCGCTTATACTTTCGAACCCGACCCATTTGGTCGGTCATTAGGACCTGACCAAACACATTAGGTGACCATAGCTATAACCTTCCGAGGTTATACCTTGTGGTCACGATGTTAGGCGTTCCAGACGCGTTCTACGCGAGCGACGCGTTAGGGTAGCGTAAGCTACCTAAACGGGTCGTGATGGACCGTAAGCACTTAGGTTAAGTTTCATTTTAGTATGTAGGCTTTGTTAAACCATATTACACGAGTCTCCATACTCGTTTGGTTTACGAACCCGCGTACTATCCGATCTTCCGATTTGGTCCGGTATATTAACATAGCTACCTATTAGGTGCCGTTGATATTCCGTGACCTCCCGCATTACCTGGTTATTTCACAAGAACAACAAAGCAACCTCAGGTGAGTACATAGAACCCCTCTTTTACTGTTTTCTAAACTTTTTTGGGGTGAAACACATGTGCCTATCTGTTACTTTCATGCTTTCCATGTTTTCACATCGTATATCTGCTATGTTCATTAGTACATTATAGTACATGATTTCATTACATTTTATGCTATGTATGCCCATTGTGTGCGTACTTAGTACATTGATTTACATAAACATTTCTGTTGCATATGTTTACTCAGCATATGGACACATTGATTTACATGAACATTTCTGCTTCGTATGTTTACTCAGCATACTTAGTACAATGGTTTACATCACATGCCTTCATTTCGTTATGACATTTGGTTTGTTTAACATGGGACAATACATTCATTAACACTAGCTACGCCGTTCGTTAGTAGGTAGTGGTACCATAGGAATTGACAACTCCCATTCCTGAAGTCCTGGGTTTGATAGGACTGGAAGGAATGACCGAATTCGATATACATAACTTAGATAAACCTTTAATTTGTTTAAGGGTTTATCGCCGCAGTCTCAAGGCTTGGATGTATGCATAGTTTACAATACCGCATAAATGTTATTATCGACTGAGCATGCATTCTCCGCAGAACATATCATTGATTTAAACTACGTTTTACTTCAATGACTTGTTTTGTGCATATGGTTTAAGCTGATACATTTCGCTTACCATACATGATACATTTTGAGATTTCATATTTCATGATTTACATTGGACATAAACACGTTGACATTGACATACACATTTGTTGGTTTACATTACTCATAAACATTTGACATGGTTTATACAATAACACTTGATATTTGGGTTATACATGAACAATTTACATGGGGGATTGGTTTGGGTAAATGGTTCGGGTAACGTGGAGTATATAATATGATGCAAACATGGTGGATACGCCGCTGGTACTTCCTATATATAAATGTTTGTATGATATTACATATCTTAGCGTTATCTACATCATTTCAGTTAGACATATAACATTCTATACAAATAACATACTTTTCATAAGACATTATCTTACAAAACAGCTTATCATATTCAACTCATTTTACTTGGTTACTCGTTTAACCTTGCACATATCTATATATATCATTTGATTTTATCGTTTTTCAAGTGATTTACAAAGCAAGACAAAGTACAGGGTTCATGACTGACTGTTATTAAACATTCTTTAAACTTAAGTCATGAACCCTATTTTCACAAAACCTATGTATCTCACAGGCATTTTTATGCTGACGTACCTACTTTCACATGTGTTTTCAGGTGTTGTTCCATAAGGCGTTGATCACATTACTAGGGCGGACCTGTGCCTTAGTGCCTAACAATGAAGATAGGCTAGTATAATTATGTTCTAAACTATGTGCTTTCTGTTTTAAGACAATGTAACACCCATGTTATATAAATAAAATACAACTTGTATGCCATGGTTATGAGACAATTAATTCTGTTCACAACACTCCCCGACGTTTTCCGCCGCGGTTGCATGTTATACGCGGTCGGGGTGTGACAATTAGTCCTTCTTTGGTAGTGATCCGCAAACCAAGTCTTTTGGCCTCGTCCCGGGTAATGAAATTGTGACTGGCTCCGGTATCGATTAAGGCTTTTGCTTGTTCTCCGTTAATCTCAAGAGTTACGAACCGAAGACCTTTTTGCTCTCCATTTGAATGACTAACCTTGGCTTTTCTCGAGGGGTCATGAACCATTTTTAACGGCTTCCTTTGGGTTAGACTTAAAGCATTGAGGGCTTGAAGTTGCATTGCTCCTAGACGAGCCTCCTCGCTATCTTCGGCTTCATCATCTTCAGTCCTGATAAGGGCTGTTAACTTAGACTTCTTTGGACAATCACGTGCATCGTGCGACCCTTCGCAAATGAAGCATCCTTTCCTTGTGGGCTGGTTGCTATTATATCTTGGGGGTTTTGGACCTTCCGTCCTTCGAGTGTAACTTGGTTTTGCTCCCCCACCTACGTCGTCATCAGGTTCTTCGACTACGAGTTTAGCTGGGCGTTTTTCCTTAAGATCGATCAAGCTTTCAACTACGGCGATGGCAGTAGCTAAATCATGAACATTGCGACGATCCAATTCTGTTCTAGCCCAATATTGTAGCCCGTCGAGGAAGTAGAAAAGGGAATCCTTTTCCGACAGATCGGGGATTTCAAGGACAAGTGTCGTGAATTCTTTGACATACTCCTTGAGGGTTCCGGTATGCTTGAGCTTTCTCAATTTGCTCCTAGCTTCGTGCTCAGCATTGACCGGGTAAAATTGTTTCTTTAGTTCTTGGACAAATTCAGCCCAAGTGTTAATAGTGCACGTACCTTTGGTGATGTCCGTGTATCGACGTCTCCACCATAGTGCTGCCGTGTCTTTTAGGTACATGCTGGCCGTCTTGATTTTGGTGGCATCGTCCTTGATTTGCACTCCACCCAAGTATTGTTCCATCTCCCATACGAAGTCGTCAACCGCTCGTGCTTCTCTTTTGCCAAGGAATGGAGTTGGCTTTGGGATCTCGACTCTAGGAGTGAAGAGATCGGTGTTGGCTGAATGCACAACTACTTGTTTATTTTCCTTCACTTTTGCTTCTAGGTCCAAGAAGCTGTGGTGACAATCTCGAATACTATTCTCCACCTCGTTTCGTAGCTTCGACATTTCCTCCTTGAACAATGTCGTAAGCTCGTGACGCCAAACTCCCATGAGAGACTTGACGTCGTCTTTGAAAGTTTTGAAATCAGTTTCCAACGCCTGTACTCGTTGGAATGCAAGGTCAAGTTGCGCACCCAATTCAGTGACCGCCACCTTGGTGTCGCCAATGCGCTTGTCATATGTTGCCTCTCGTTCTTTCTTAGTTGTGCGTCTTTCATCGCCTTTTGTTTCGGATGCCATCCCGAATGAATCGTCCCGCTCTGATACCACTTGTCACGGAGTAAACTTTTAACTCACGTGTAGCAACTTAGACTTGATCTAAGTTAAGCTATGTGCCCCAACGATGTAGTGTTTTGAGTGATTCAAGTGATGGTTGCAAATTGTGTATACAAAGAAACAACTTTGTATTGATTACAAGAAGATTTACAAGAGTGTGTTTACAAGTACAAGTGTGTTTACTTGTGATATTGTTGGGTGATATCCAAATGAGACCTCATCATCCTATTTATACTAGTCCTTTCTAGTTCTAGAGAATTCCATCTAGATAATTCTACACATAATATCTTGGATATTTATAAGTTGATTTCTAGAGTCTTCTTGCAAAATATCAAGTGTTTTCAAGGTGTCTCTAGAGAATTCTTGGCTAATCTAGAGTCTTCCGATGGTGCCAAGATGTTCCAGCAACTTGTAGGCTGTTCCGGAAACTTCCGGGCAGCCCTAGATGCTTCTTTAGTGTTCCGGAATCTTCCGGAACTCGCGAAAAAAATTCTGTATTTAGGCGGATCGTGACAATAAGCTTATTTTTTTAATATTTATAAATAATCTACTACTATGTAGTATAGACTTATTAGACTTAAATGACATTGATCTAGGGAAGAGGGTATATATGTAAGAAAATGGCAAAAAGTTAGGCATTTTAACTTAACCCTTCATATGTCATCTTAAATTTTTTCATAAAAATGTTCATGTACATTTATGTTACATTCCCTGTTTTTTTTGGAAAAAATAAAAATGTTACATAGGGTTTATATGGGTTTTCTCACCTCACATTGGTGTTCGATTTCTCTTTCCCCTATATATATAGGGGAAAGTTTAAATAAGAACGTTATATTGTGAGAACCGTGAGAACGAATGAAAAAACCGCGAGAACAACGTCAAAAACAATTCAAATTCAGGAATTTTTTTACAATTATCTTTATTATTCGAATACAATGTTAGAAATTTAATTTACACATTTAAATTTACGTGAATTTGTAAATAAAGAAAATTCACGCATGTGTAAATTTGTTATATTTACACATGTTAAAAAATCTAATAAAAGTGATTTTGAGAGGAGAAATTAGTTATTTGATTTTGTAAATTTTTTTTGATGGTGTATCTTAATTACAATGTGGTTTGTATTAAAAAAAATGATTTTGATTGGCTTTACATTCGTTCTTACGGTTCTCGCAATATTTAGCGTTCTCAAGATAACCCTCCCATATATATATATATATATATAGGGAGCCGCTAGAATGAGAACCACCTCGAGTTGTAAGAACCGCGAGAACTACACCCCACGGAGCGCCGTTCGCCGCGATTTTTTTTACAAGTAGATATGTGCATTATAAACACGGCCGTAAAAAATCACGGCGAACGGCGCTCCGTGGGGTGTACTTTTTTACACCTCAAGTTTGGTGAAAAAAAAAAGAAAAAAGAAAAAAAATTAAAAAACACCAAACTTGAGGTGTAAAAAAGTACACCCCACGGAGCGCCGTTCGCCGTGATTTTTTACGGCCGTGTTTATAATGCACACATCTACTTGTAAAAAAAAAATTGCGGCGAACGGCGCTCCGTGGGGTGTAGTTCTCGCGGTTCTTACAACTCGGGGTGGTTCTCATTCTAGCAGCCCCCTATATATATGTGTATATATATATATATGTATATATATATATATGTATATGTATATATATATATATAGGATTAGGTTCAAGAGTGAACACTAGTGTAGCTTACGAACTGAGTGTACTAATCATGGCCATACACGTGTGCAGATCAATGGCCAGGATTTGATGTTGAAATACACTAGTGCATTTTACGATTTGATGATGAGATCCTAGCCATACACGTGTGTAGATCAATGGCCAGGATTTGTTCACTCAGTTCGCAAATACACTAGTATTCACTCTAGAACCCCACTCTCTCTCTCTCTCTCTCTCTCTCTCTATATATATATATATATATATATATAGGTAAAGAGTATGGTACAAATCTCCCTATCATACATTATGTACGCGCTACCCACAGCCATACACGTGTCCTGATTCAATTTTAATAAATAAGGGTATATCAGACATTCTATTCCAACATTTCGACTGCTAATCATGGAATCCCGTCAATTATGGAGTTCGTTTCCTAACCATCCCATTTAATTATTCTTCGTTTTAATTCGATTGTAGGATTTTTGATTGATTCCTCACAGAACGGCCATTTCAGAAAATGCTTGATTCGTCATTTATTTGAGTTCTGGGTTTTATTTGATTTGAAGTTTTTTTTATTAGATTTGTAATCAGGGTTGAAGATAAGTGTTTATGGGTTTAATTGTTGTGTTACTATATCGCATGTGTTTTTATATATTATCGCATGTGATGTTTTAAAATAATCCAACTAGTAAAGAATGGATCTGTTGTATAATTTCGTTTGTTAAAAATAGTCATTTCGCACACAATGAAGTTTAATATATAATTTCGCAAGTTTTAATTCGAGACTTCGCAAACCTTAAAGTATTTATCAATTGTAGCTATTCATTTCGCAATCTTTATGAGTAATTATTTTTATTTTCGCACAGTGTCTTTCAATAATTGAAATCAAATAATTCAGTTCAATAATTGATTTCAATAATTCATATCAATAATTTTTTTTATTATATATTTTATGTTTTCATCACTATTGCAAACATCCAATTAAAAAATGGCAGATCTACCAACATCCTCTTCTTCTTCTGAACCAAGTATCAAGCAGGTTTTGAGGAAAAGGATTCAGCAACAAATTCAAGAGGATCAATGTTGTCAAGAGATGTTGGAGGCCAACATTTCTCGTGTAACGGAAAACATGAAGAGAAGACAAGAAATTCTGAACTTGCTATCCCAGATGCAAGTGAGTAGTTTTAAAGAAATTGCAGTTATGTTTATGGTGGATTTGGGTGAGAGGGATGAGAAATAGTTGAAAGAGTTGGCCGGTGCAATAACTGTATTAAGATGCTCAATGAAGATGAAAATAGAGTTTCTTTCATCTTTTGAATGAACTTTTTGTTTTTTTTTTTTTTTGGTGTATGTTCCAATAAATTTGCATGTTTTGTTATGTAATGGACTTGTATTTCGCAAAATTTAATAATTCAGTGTCAAACATGCGATTTTCAAACAAAACACATGCGAAATAAAAACACAATTGCCAATTTAGAAACACCAATATATGCGAAATTAATAAGGGAACTAAAGCAGTTGAAACAGTTGAAATACGTAACATAAATATATCATCAAATGAAGTTTACTTTCCCCTTCCAAAATATGTACTCATCCTATTTGGGATTATCTCATCCAGATCTTTCAGATACTTCTCTTTGTCTGGCCTTTTGTCGAAAGCATTGGCCATTTTAATTATTTTTTGACGATGCATATTGTGTTCTGATAGAATGATTTTACTGAGATATCTGTGCCTTAGGAGATGAAGTTGTGATTTCTGTCTGTTGTTTACTTCATCTTCTTTCACAAATCCAGTCACCCATGGTATTTGGTCTCCTTTGTACGTTTCCATGTGACGCATCGTAAACACTCCACAGTCTACGCCGTTATTCTTCGTCCTCCAATCCATCTTTTTTCTTTCTATCACCGAGGTTGCAAGTTCTTCTATAGCCGGTGTTGGTTTTAAAGCATTTTGTAGGTATAAAACCAATACCCTTCTCTGTAGCATTGTAACATTGTGTTAGTAGCTTTTACATAATATATAACATGTATATGTATAAGTTTTTGTATTACCAGTGTGTCTAGAAGCCCCTTGTATCTTTCCTCAAACTCTTGTTCTGCTGCTAAATTGTCAATCAGCTCAATTTTGCCGGATTTTAAGTTGAAGCACAAGATATAGAAGTGGTCACCTTGAAGTACCGGAATAAACACCAGGTCAACCGATTCAAGTTTTTTTTACCTCATATCTAAGTAACATGTCTTCAAATTTTGAGGCAAATATTTTGAGTCGTCGGTTGCCTGTGTATTTCTTCTCGTCGTAACAGATATTTGGCTGTATGTTATGTAACCAGAGTCAAATCCATGCAAACAATAGTTTTTTTTTTCACATGAGAAGAGTGTATGTACCAAATGCGAAATTACAACAGTATGAGAAATGCAAACAATGGATTTTTTTTCACATGCGAATAGTATATATAACACATGCGAAATTACAACAGTATGAAAATGTTTCAAAAGCAAAATTTCTGCCATAATACATGCGATTTAGATATAACTAGTTTTGCGAAATCATTTAATATGTATTTACTTTTAGAATTTCAAATGACAAAATGTATATGAAAACATACCATCATTGTGGAATACAAGAAGAATCTGTGTGGTGATGATTTTCTATCCCTTTTCTTCTCTTCAAGGTTTAGAATATCTACAAATGCATCTATTCCGTTTGATGCTACGTATTGTTCCCTGTAGAAGCTTTCAAACACAGCTTTGAATGTTGCAACCTCAGTTTTTGATCGGTAAAATTCTTCTCTGCAAGTCATAAAATAAATAATTAGTTTTTGTTTTGTGTATATTTTTTTTAGATGTTTGTTTGTTGATATATGTTTTTTTTACTTACTGCAAGCCTGCAAATGTAGCAAATGTGAAGCGGATCAAACTCAATTCTTAGTTCAAGAGTGCTTCATGCATGTTTACCACTCTATTGCAGTAAGGGGAACAAAATTTGTCTCCAAGCTCTGCACATCTTTTCTCAGCTCTTATTTTTGCTTGTTCTATTGTCTTATAAAGCAGTTCATTTAACCCTTTTGGCATAACTTATTTTGGAACTTGCTTTGTCCTTGAGGTTTTTCTCCCCTTAGTTTGCTTTTTTTCTTTATCTTCTCCCAACATGGGTCCTAGGCTCAAAACCAACTCAACTGAATGCAATTCTTCAGCAGTTACCTGAGGGCATTCAGGTTCCTTTTCCTTCTCAACTTCAATGTCCGTATCGAGTTGTTGAGGGTCTTTTTCTGGCACTTCTTCCTGGACTTTTTGTTGAATGTTTTGTGTAGATTCTGCCAAGTTCACTGTTTCTTCGATAACAGTTTCATTTTCACCAGTTTCTGCATGCCAGAGTAATTTAAGATATACAATAATTTATGATGTTTAATTTTTCTCCTAAAATAAAGGGTTTTCTTACCCTTGGCAGTTGTTTGGTAAGCATATACACCCGGTTCCACAGTTTGAATGTTTGCAATAAGGGTATCTGTGACTCCTCCATCATCTAGTTGCAGTATACCTATAGATACAAAATATTTAACTTAATACATGTCACACCCCGATTTCCACGTGTCTCACCGGTGGGCCCGGTGGGGGATTACCGTGACGATGTTGGCAACAATATAGTCAAACCACACAATTATATAAATGCACAGCGGAAGCTTAAGATAAATATATAAACTTCAACCTCTGGTTGTAATATCAAATGTATTACAGAAGTTGAATATATCCACAACGGATCAAAAATAATAAATATTGTTCATTCAGATGCAGCATCGAGTTTGCGAGACTATGTACGATGCTTAGGACGCCTATACCAGCCCATTTCGTATAGTACCTGCACTTAATCTTTTTGGGGAAAATACGTCAGTTTACACTGGTAAATACATTCAACTGACACATTTGAAAATGTTTATTTAAAATTGATTTGAATGCACAAGGCACAAACTCTTTTATAACTTGGGAAAATTATTAAAATCTTGTGAACGTTTTACATGTTCTTTTATGCGTTCAGTAGCCCGGGTCGTGCCGGGTTAAAGATTTATAGACACACCACATTGCGTAAAACCATAGTATAAAAACCAACGGCTACATCTTATAATTTAATGTCGACAATATATACTGGGTGTACGCCTACACCGGGATGTCGATGGTCGTGGCCATTTCGTAAAATGATGCCAAGGATATCCGGGACAACGGTCATTAAACCCCCCAAAGGCTTTTAAGAAACAAAACTGTTTAAATGAGCCAATCATATTATTTAATTAACCACCTAAGCGATGGAAGGATATAATGCTCAATCAAGCGGTATTAATATACCGTAACCCAAGCCCATATAGGGGAAATAAGTTAAAGTATTTACCTTTGCAAGTATATTTCCTTAATTCGGATTAAATCACCGATAGCTTTTACTGGGGCTCCTAATCTGGAACGAAGGTTTTAATTAACCTCTTAGAATCCTAACGGGTCGTTATAATGGCCGTAGCCTAGACCTGTTGGTTCCGATATGTGAATACGGTTTAATCGCGTGAAAAGGCGAAAACCGAGAATGGAGTGCGATTCTGACCCAACAAGTTCAGAGACTTGTTTTATATGGGTTTATGGTTCACACTCTGGATTTTGGGGTCCAAATAATATAATTTGACCCGTATCGGCTAATTTATGAAAACTAGTTTCATAAGCCGAACCGTGCGCGAAATAGGCGAAACGGTTAACCATGAGAGTCGTACGCTTATTTCCTAAGTCAATATGCCTTAAAGAGGTTGTGGTATCAGTAGGATACCTTCCGTGATGCCCGTAACGAGTTTAAGTTAATATTACGCCCCGTAGGGACTTTTCGGTCATTTTAAAGACTTTAAAAGGGCTTTTCGAGTTCTACTAGAAATCTGAGTTTCCCGAACAGCTTATAAAGCTTAAAATACTTTATTTATTATTTAAAATCAGTAGCAACTGGAATCGGGTCAAAAGACCTTGTAGAACTCATGTTTTGGCCGAAAAGGGCATATTCGGTATTTACCGAACCGTAGCCATAACCGCAGGTTATGAGCGAGGTAAAAATTAATAAAAATCTTTAAAATTCCCAAAATATTATTTTAATACAGTGGGTAAAAGTTTTGGTGACGAAATCTTGGTTTAGATAGGTGTTATGCTAATTGCGCCGTTAATTACTAAAGTTTACTTTAAATGCGCCATTTAGCATAACTCTCATTCTAGACCTCGGATTGACGTGAAACTTTAAGGACATGCTTATAATTTAATAAGCAAGGTTCTGGTCCGTTCACGTGTCCGAAATACTCGTTTTATTTTCAAAATGGCGTTACGGTCAACTTTTAGGCGATTAACGGAAATGCGTAAAAGACTCGGATAACTCATGAACCGATCACAGAGGTTTATACCATCATGTAACCTGGTCCTAAGAGAGTCCTAAGGTATATCTATACCTCACTAAAACGGGTCAGAACTGAAGTCAAAGCAAAAGTCAAACTTTTGCGACATTCGGCTCCGAACCGGGTCAATATAGCAAATGGTCGATTCAAACGAGCGCAAACAAGTTTATATACTTATTATCATGTTTTATGATTGTCAAAACAGGTTTCATAGCACATACATTACAGATTATGCACAAAATGGCAAAACGACTTTCTGTTGACTTTTTAAGTGCGCGTTTGACTCGATATTTGACATAGTTAGAGTGGTGATCAGGGGGAACCCTTTTAGGGGTTTATTACCCACATAAATACCAACTCATAACTATCTTTGATTCGTCGTAAGACTGAACCATCACTGATTTATTGTAAAGTTAAACCGTAGTTACGACGGTTTGGTTTTTAGCTATTTACTAAGGAAATGTGAAACCACAAAGGGTTAGATCACTTACAGAAGCTTGAGACTTGTCTGTAGAGCAAAGAAGAAGACTTGGATGCTCTTGAAATGATCAGATAGAAGTGTTTTGAGTTGTGATGAACTTATGGACATAACCTTGCTATTTATAGCCAATGTCATGGTCCAAGATCATCACACAAGGGTCTACAAGTGCCCTTGGATGAATGGCAGGTGTCTTGGAGGATTATGGGTCGAGTAGGGGGCACCCATGCCTCATTTATTGGTTCTTGGTCGTTCATAATGCTCAAAAGGCAAGATGTTACAACTTTCTGCATCTGGGCGTCCCACGCGACCCGCATGGGAGTTCCATGCCATTTTAATGCGGGTCGCCTAAGATTTGAATATCAGGCGTGTAAAAGAGAAGGCTCGCGGCCCGCCTCAACTTAACCACAATCGCAATGCGGGTCGCGAGGGGCCTGTTTTTCAGATTTTTAAAATCTTTTGAAATGATTACGAAATCCTGGTAATTAATAACGAAATCTTTCGTAATGATTTACCTGACCTTTCGGGTTTGAAGGGGTAACTTTGCGGTTTGGCCCTCGGTTATTTACCGATAGGGGCCTCATGTTATTCACCCGCATTATTAAGTCCCTGGTTAGTTTATTAATTATCCGGAAAGCCTTAACTTTCATTGTTGACGCTTTCAACCCTTCTCATACGAATTTGAGTATAACTCTCTCGTTTTAAGACGGAACTTCGCGGAATTTATACAGTATATCCTAGTGAGCGTATAATACTGTTACGAAGCCTTGGGAACGTTAAAGGGTCACTCAGAGGTATAATTAAACATGTTGACACAGTTAACCCCTGTAGCTCGTAATCTCTCACTTTCTTCCGCGTTTCGCTTCCGTACGATCTATGATTTATTCGTTTGAAGGTACAAGCACCATTTAGGGTTACTATACAGTATATTTACCCTTGTTGACATTTATAACCCTCGAATTTATATACTTTCAAGGTTTGTCAAAATTAGTCCTTTATTTAATATCAATGCCACGTGTAAACAAATGACACGTGTTAACACATTATTGGACACAAAAATTCGAGGTGTTACATCCTCACCCCCTTAAAATAAATCTCGACCCGAGATTTACTCAAATAAATAGGGGTATTTTTCTTTCATTGTGTCTTCGACTTCCCACGTATATTCGGGACCTCTACGAGCATCCCATTTGACCTTTACAATCGGTACGTGCTTTCTTCGAAGCTTTTTCACCTGTCGATCTTCAATCGACAAAGGTTTTTCTATAAACTTTAAGCTCTCATCTATATGCACATCTGTGTGTGGAATCACCAATGATTCATCGGCGAAGCACTTTTTGAGATTGCAGATGTGGAACACATTGTGAATTCCATTGAGCTCTTCAGGCAAGTTCAACTTATAGGCGACTGATCCGACACGTTCAATGACCTCAAAAGGTCCTATGTATCTCGGACTCAGTTTGCCCTTCTTGCAGAACCGCATCACCCCCTTCCAGGGTGATACCTTAAGCAACACTTTTTCACCTACTTCGAAGTGAAGATCCTTACGTTTTGGATCAGCGTAGCTTTTCTGCCTATCGCGGGCAGCCTTGAGACGTTCCCGGATCTGGACAATCTTGTCCGTTGTCTGGAAAACAATCTCTGGTCCTGATAATTGGACCTCTCCTACTTCCGCCCAACAAACAGGCGATCTACATTTCCTACCGTATAATGCCTCGAAAGGCGCAGCCTTTATGCTGGTGTGGTAGCTATTATTGTAGGAGAATTCGATCAGGGGTAGATTCTTATCCCAGTTACCACCTAAATCGATCGCACATGCACGAAGCATGTCTTCTAGCGTTTGAATGGTACGCTCACTCTGACCGTCCGTCTGTGGATGGTAAGCCGTACTAAAGTTCAACCGCGTGCCCAAAGATTGCTGGAAACTCTTCCAGAAGTGAGACGTGTATCTAGTATCCCTGTCGGAGATAATAGACACAGGTATGCCGTGTAAGGCTACAATCTTATCAACATAAAGTTGGGCTAACATATCGGAGCTATACGTCTCCTTGATGGGTAGAAAATGAGCTGATTTAGCCAGCCTATCGACTATGACCCATATTGTATCGTTTCCTTTCCTGGTTTTGGGTAACTTGGTTATGAAGTCCATAGTTACGCATTCCCACTTCCACTCGGGAAGCTCAGGCTGTTGTAGCAAGCCAGACGGCTTTTGGTGCTCGGCTTTGACTTGAGCACAAGTCAAGCACTTTGCTACGTGGGCGGCCACAGACTTTTTCAAGCCTATCCACCAATAGTTTGCCTTTAAGTCTTGGTACATTTTGTCTGCACCAGGATGGACTGAATATTTGGAACTATGGGCTTCCTGGAGGATAACATCTCGTAGTCCTCCATAAATTGGAACCCATATACGTCCGTTCAATCTAAGGATTCCATCCTTGCTAAGAGTCAACTGCTCCTCAGTTACTCCTAACTTTTCATTAGGATAATTAGCTTCCAACACAGCCTCTCGCTGTGCAGCTAATATCTTTTCAATTAAATTGTTTTTGACCTCAATGCTTTTGGCATTGATTCGAATAGGTTTTACCCTTTCTTTTCTGCTCAAGGCATCGGCGACTACATTTGCTTTGCCGGGATGGTACCTGATCTCGCAATCATAGTCATTCAAGGTCTCCATACAGCGGCGCTGTCTCATGTTCAACTCTTTCTGGTTGAACAGGTGCTGGAGGCTTTTGTGATCAGAATAAATCACGAATTTAATACCATAAAGGTAGTGCCTCCACAATTTTAGTGCAAATACAATGGCACCCAACTCCAAATCATGGGTGGTGTAATTCTTTTCGTGCACCTTTAATTGCCTTGAAGCATAGGCAATCACCTTGCCCTTCTGCATAAGCACACACCCCATGCCCGTGTGTGATGCATCGCAGTAAACTACGAATTCATCTGTACCTTCTGGTAATGTCAGCACAGGTGCGTTGCTTAGCTTTTGCTTCAGTATTTCGAAGGACTCTTGCTGCTTTGGGCCCCAAATGTACTTTTCTTTCTTCTTGGTCAAGGAAGTCAAGGGCGCAGCAATCCTCGAAAAATTCTCAATAAATCTCCGGTAGTATCCTGCTAACCCCAGGAAGCTACGGATTTCGGTAGGCGTCTTTGGCTCTTGCCAGTTCATGACCGCCTCTACCTTAGCGGGATCCACTTGGATACCACGCTCACTCACAACGTGACCTAAAAATTGAACTTCTCGTAGCCAGAATTCACATTTCGAGAATTTGGCGTAGAGTTTCTCACGCTGTAGTAATTCGAGAATGCAACGGATGTGCCTCTCGTGGTCAGCTTGGTTCTTGGAATATATAAGGATATCGTCGATGAAGACTATGACAAATTTGTCTAAATACGGCTTGCAGACGCGATTCATGAGATCCATGAACGCAGCCGGTGCATTTGTGAGCCCAAAAGGCATCACCAAGAACTCGTAATGACCATAGCGAGTCCTAAATGCTGTCTTATGTACATCTTTATCTCTGACCCTTAGCTGATGATAACCCGACCTCAAGTCGATCTTCGAGAAATAGTTTGCTCCTTGCAGCTGGTCGAACAAATCATCGATCCTCGGCAAAGGATATCTATTCTTTATGGTAACTTTATTTAGCTCTCGATAGTCGATGCACAACCGCATCGATCCGTCCTTCTTCTTTACGAATAGGACTGGTGCTCCCCAGGGAGATGAACTAGGTCTGATAAAACCCTTCGCCAGCAGTTCATCTAACTGGGTCCTCAGTTCTTTCATTTCCGTTGGAGCTAGCCTGTAAGGTGCTCTTGCTATCGGAGCCGCTCCAGGAATGATGTCTATTCTGAACTCCACTTGTCTATCTGGTGGCAAACCAGGTAGTTCTTCAGGAAAAACCTCGGGGTATTCAGAAATGACAGGAAGATCCTCGATCTTCGGCTTCGGTTCTTCAATTATCACCTGAGCCATGTAAATTACGCAGCCTCTGTTCAAACACCTTGAAGCTTTGAGCATAGATACGTCCTCGGGTAACCCGTACTGCGTATCTCCTCGAATGGTAAGTGATTCACCACTCGGAGTCTTTAGCACTATATGCCTCTTGCCGCAAATGATTTGGGCCTGATTACGGGATAACCAGTCCATGCCGAGGACTATGTCGAAACCCGCTAGTTTGAAGGGAAGTAGAGATAGAGGAAAAGAATGGTTCTTAATGGACATTTCACATCCCTCTAGAACAGTGGAGACGGTTTCTATCGTGCCGTCTGCTAACTCTACTTCGTATTTCACGTCAAGGGTTTTGATAGGCATATTTAGTAGTTGGCAAAATTTCTGGTCTACAAAGGATTTATCAGCGCCAGAATCGAATAGTACTCTTGCAAATATATTATTTACGAGAAAAGTACCTGTGAGCACATTGTCGTTCTGAACCGCTTCCTTTGCATCCATGCGAAAAACTCTCGCATTTGACTTCTTTGTTTCTTCCGCCTTCTTGGCATACTTAGGGCAGTTACTCTTGATGTGCCCTTTTTCATTACAACCATAGCAGGTTGCATCCTTGATTTTCTTGCACTCCACAGTCTTATGATCCTTGGACTTGCATAGTCCACAGGAAAGAGTCTTTGATTGCGATTGTGAGTTCGATGCAAATCTACATTTCCCAGAGTGGGGTTTCTTGCAGATTTTACAGTTGGGCCTTTCACCAGCTTGCCCATCTTTCTTCGCCTCCGACCCTCTTTTGCCTTCATCGTTTCCACGGTGCTTCTTCCCTGATCTTCGTGAGGTATCATCCTCACGTTTTCTCTTCTCAGCCTCCTTGCTCCTTAGTGTCCTCAGACGGACAGCGTCTAAGGTGAGAGACAAGGAGAGGTCAGTAACTGACCTGAAGGTCGTCGGCCGAGAGGCCTTTACACTCGCCTTTATCGCAGGCTCCAAGCCCCCAATGAAACGTGCAATTCTTCGGGGTTCTGGTGTCACAAGGTATGGGACTAGGCGAGACATCGTATTGAAGCTCGTCAAATATGCCTGGCAGTCCAGGTTCGTCATCACCAGTGACACAAAGTCAGCCTCGATCTTCTCAACCTCATGCTGAGGGCAGTAGTTTTCCTTAATGAGAGCAATAAATTCCTCCCACGTCATTTTGTATAAAGCAGACTTACCAGATGCCTGCACCAACGCCCTCCACCATGCCAGGGCCTCGCCCTTAAATGACTGGGACACATACTTCACCACATCCCTTGCTGCACACCTGCTGATGTCCACAATAGTGTCCATCTTATCTAGCCAGGTGATACAATCCACAGCACCTTTCTCCCCTGTAAATTCCCGGGGCTTACAAGATACAAAATACTTGTAAGTGCAACCCTTAGCATTTACTGCATCAGTATATTCCCTATCGCGATGAACGCTATTCTCAGTGGACGAGTGTTTGTCGTCATCTTTCATGGGTTGAGAGGGTGGTTTGGAGTGTGTCTTTGGTTTAGAGGGTGGTTTTGACACGGTTCTGCCTTGGTACTCAGTATATTGACGATCAAGAGCTGCCTGAACAGCATTGTCAATCAGAGCCTTCAGTTGTGCGCCTGTCAAATGCACTGGCGTATTGTCGTAGTCATCTTCATTAGTATGGCTATTCTCTCCGTTGGGATCCGCCATTGTAACTTGAATCTGTTACAGAAGATAACAAAATTTTATTCAGGAGATTATTATATAATTGTCTTTTATGACAATTTGTCAACCATGGTACAGAGACCATATTCGGTTAACTCATTATTTCATTACATATTAGGATTTGAATATATCCTATTTCAGCTATATAAATAGTATTGGCGGCATAAAGCCTAACACGAGGATGTTTTATAATTTTAGCCGAGATTTCAGAGAATCAAAGGCATAGAGATTTGAACCGTAGTTCTTTTATCTCTTTCTGACAGGGAGTCATAGACCACCACTGCCTTTTGTCGTTATAAGACAATTATTACGGCCCATAGGCACTACACCTCTAAGGGATGTTTTAATATGGTTGGCCCGTAGGCACCACATCTCAAATGGATGTTTTAATATGGTTGGCCCGTAGGCACTACATCACTAATGGATGTTTTAATAATACTGGCCCGTAGGCACTACATCACTAATGGATGTTTTAATAATATTGGCCCGTAGGCACTACATCACTAATGGATGTTTTAATAATATTGGCCCGTAGGCACTACATCACTAATGGATGTTTTAATAATATTGGCCCGTAGGCACTACATCACTAATGGATGTTTTAATAATATTGATCACCTTCATTGGTGATTTAACCCATGATTTATAAATCATTTAGTTGGGTTTTGAAATCCTTAAAGGATTATTGTATAAGAATGACGTGCGTGATTTTAACGGATCACATCTGCCATGATTGTTAACATGCGTGCAGAGGTTAACAGGGAATCAGAATCTTTTCAATTAGGTCGTACCATCTTGACTGGATCTTAAAAGACACCAAGCTAGGTTTCACCTTTTAAGATTCTTTATCTAGGCAGATCAATATAAAAGGAATGGTTTTGATTTATTTTATACATATTAAAACAAAACTCATAACATACATTCCATAATCTCAAATACAATTACATATTGCCCTAAACGGGTCTTTCAAATAGTACATACCTCCTTAGAGGTATAAAATAAGTGACAAGTCCACGCAGGGACTAACATAAGATAAATGTCCATGCAAGGACTTAAAAGATAAGTCCACGTAGGGACTGAAATACGATAAGTGTCCACGCAGGGACTTATTTCAAAGTAGAAATTACATTAGTACAACTATTAAGGGCTAGTGGTCACGTTTCTTCTTTTTGCCCTTTAGTAGGTTCGCCAAGCCCTTGAGAAATCCTCGGTGGCTTTTCTTCTCTTCCTCGAACTCTCTCTCCACACGATCTAGTCGATGGAGTATTTCTTCCTGTTCAGGAGGAGAGAAACGTGGTTGTGGCGCTTGATGCGGAACTGGAGGTCTGGGAGGTATTAGATACCCATGAGCTGAGTAGTCCGGTGGTCCCATGTTTCCATGTGCTCCGTCAGGGTAGCGCGCATTATATCTTGCCGACACCACATATGGGTCGCGCTCATAGCCGTAGTTGTATTGTGCTTGTGACGGTTCGAACGGGTTGTAAGCCGTTGGACCCGTGTAAGCAGGTATGGGTTGGTCATACCCAAATGGTGGCGAATTTTGTGCAGCTGGTGCGGAGTTCGCCTCCTGTATAGGACTTGAAGGTCCTTCTTCTTGTAGTGGCGGATAGTGGCTACTACTAGAATGTCGAGGAGTGCTGAAGTGGATACCCCCTCCTCCTCGTGTAGACATACGAGCATTTGTCCTCCTACGCCTTGGCGGATCAGGTATTACTGGTTGCGCCGGTGGCGGAGGTGGTGGCGTAACTGCCACAAAGCGTGAATCCTCAGAGGGATCCTGTGGATGTCGCGGTTGTTGTGATGTCTGTTGAGGTGGCGTGTAGTACCACTCGTGTCGGTCAAACAACGCTTGGAAACTGTCTGGTCCCTGATAGGGTGTGCCATGGAAGGATGACCCATCAGAGACTTCTATCGGATGCGTGGGCGTACCACGCGCAGGTTCAGTTGGATCAGTATCTTCATCCATATGGTCCTCGGAGAAATGATCTTGTGGCCCTAGTGGAACAAAACCTGAAGGTTCCTGTATGTAGTCAGCTGGATTAAACTGACCTATGTAGTAGGGAGTAGGGTCGTCGTAATTTCGGTGCGATACCGAACGTTGTAGAGGTATGAAGGAAGGTTGTGGGTTGTTGGGATCATTCTCTGAGTTTGGCCCAAAGGAGTGCCGGTAGGATGGCGTCGAGCTGTGCGAGGTGGAATGCCTCGCGGGTTCGTAAAGATCTCTTCGTCGTTGTGGCTCTTCGCTCCGTGTCATCGAAGGATGTCTTGTACCAGATGGTCCAGCTTCGTTATCGTGATGTGTCACGACTTCTCCTCTGCCTCTTCTTCCCCTTCCTCTTCCTCGGAATATAACAGGTGGCATTTTCCTGCTTTACAAAACTTTAAATTCCAATAATAAAAGAAAAGACAAAATTGGAATAACAATTCGAATTTGTCCTAAGTTCTTGTCTAGACTCAAGTATGTGCAATTGTGTTATTGAGATTAAACACATTGGGATAGTGTTTAATTCACTCAATGTTGGCTCTGATACCAACCTGTCACACCCCGATTTCCACGTGTCTCACCGGTGGGCCCGGTGGGGGATTACCGTGACGATGTTGGCAACAATATAGTCAAACCACACAATTATATAAATGCACAGCGGAAGCTTAAGATAAATATATAAACTTCAACCTCTGGTTGTAATATCAAATGTATTACAGAAGTTGAATATATCCACAGCGGATCAAAAATAATAAATATTGTTCATTCAGATGCAGCATCGAGTTTGCAAGACTATGTACGATGCTTAGGACGCCTATACCAGCACATTTCGTATAGTACCTGCACTTAATCTTTTTGGGGAAAATACGTCAGTTTACACTGGTAAATACATTCAACTGACACATTTGAAAATGTTTATTTAAAATTGATTTGAATGCACAAGGCACAAACTCTTTTATAACTTGGGAAAATTATTAAAATCTTGTGAACGTTTTACATGTTCTTTTATGCGTTCAGTAGCCCGGGTCGTGCCGGGTTAAAGATTTATAGACACACCACATTGCGTAAAACCGTAGTATAAAAACCAACGGCTACGTCTTTTAATTTAATGTCGACAATATATACCGGGTGTACGCTTACACCGGGATGTCGATGGTCGTGGCCATTTCGTAAAATGATGCCAAGGATATCCGGGACAACGGTCATTAAACCCCCCAAAGGCTTTTAAGAAACAAAACTGTTTAAATGAGCCAATCATATTATTTAATTAACCACCTAAGCGATGGAAGGATATAATGCTCAATCAAGCGGTATTAATATACCGTAACCCAAGCCCATATAGGGGAAATAAGTTAAAGTATTTACCTTTGCAAGTATATTTCCTTAATTTGGATTAAATCACCGATAGCTTTTACTGGGGCTCCTAATCTGGAACGAAGGTTTTAATTAACCTCTTAGAATCCTAACGGGTCGTTATAATGGCCGTAGCCTAGACTTGTTGGTTCCGATATGTGAATACGGTTTAATCGCGTGAAAAGGCGAAAACCGAGAATGGAGTGCGATTCTGACCCAACAAGTTCAGAGACTTGTTTTATATGGGTTTATGGTTCACACTCTGGATTTTGGGGTCCAAATAATATAATTTGACCCGTATCGGCTAATTTATGAAAACTAGTTTCATAAGCCGAACCGTGCGCGAAATAGGCGAAACGGTTAACCATGAGAGTCGTACGCTTATTTCCTAAGTCAATATGCCTTAAAGAGGTTGTGGTATCAGTAGGATACCTTCTGTGATGCCCGTAACGAGTTTAAGTTAATATTACGCCCCGTAGGGACTTTTCGGTCATTTTAAAGACTTTAAAAGGGCTTTTCGAGTTCTACTGGAAATCTGAGTTTCCCGAACAGCTTATAAAGCTTAAAATACTTTATTTATTATTTAAAATCAGTAGCAACTGGAATCGGGTCAAAAGACCTTGTAGAACTCATGTTTTGGCCGAAAAGGGCATATTCGGTATTTACCGAACCGTAGCCATAACCGCAGGTTATGAGCGAGGTAAAAATTAATAAAAATCTTTAAAATTCCCAAAATATTATTTTAATACAGTGGGTAAAAGTTTTGGTGACGAAATCTTGGTTTAGATAGGTGTTATGCTAATTGCGCCGTTAATTACTAAAGTTTACTTTAAATGCGCCATTTAGCATAACTCTCATTCTAGACCTCGGATTGACGTGAAACTTTAAGGACATGCTTATAATTTAATAAGCAAGGTTCTGGTCCGTTCACGTGTCCGAAATACTCGTTTTATTTTCAAAATGGCGTTACGGTCAACTTTTAGGCGATTAACGGAAATGCGTAAAAGACTCGGATAACTCATGAACCGATCATAGAGGTTTATACCATCATGTAACCTGGTCCTAAGAGAGTCCTAAGGTATATCTATACCTCACTAAAACGGGTCAGAACTGAAGTCAAAGCAAAAGTCAAACTTTTGCGACATTCGGCTCCGAACCGGGTCAATATAGCAAATGGTCGATTCAAACGAGCGCAAACAAGTTTATATACTTATTATCATGTTTTATGATTGTCAAAACAGGTTTCATAGCACATACATTACAGATTATGCACAAAATGGCAAAACGACTTTCTGTTGACTTTTTAAGTGCGCGTTTGACTCGATATTTGACATAGTTAGAGTGGTGATCAGGGGGAACCCTTTTAGGGGTTTATTACCCACATAAATACCAACTCATAACTATCTTTGATTCGTCGTAAGACTGAACCATCACTGATTTATTGTAAAGTTAAACCGTAGTTACGACGGTTTGGTTTTTAGCTATTTACTAAGGAAATGTGAAACCACAAAGGGTTAGATCACTTACAGAAGCTTGAGACTTGTCTGTAGAGCAAAGAAGAAGACTTGGATGCTCTTGAAATGATCAGATAGAAGTGTTTTGAGTTGTGATGAACTTATGGACATAACCTTGCTATTTATAGCCAATGTCATGGTCCAAGATCATCACACAAGGGTCTACAAGTGCCCTTGGATGAATGGCAGGTGTCTTGGAGGATTATGGGTCGAGTAGGGGGCACCCATGCCTCATTTATTGGTTCTTGGTCGTTCATAATGCTCAAAAGGCAAGATGTTACAACTTTCTGCATCTGGGCGTCCCACGCGGCCCGCATGGGAGTTCCATGCCATTTTAATGCGGGTCGCCTAAGATTTGAATATCAGGCGTGTAAAAGAGAAGGCTCGCGGCCCGCCTCAACTTAACCACAATCGCAATGCGGGTCGCGAGGGGCCTGTTTTTCATATTTTTAAAATCTTTTGAAATGATTACGAAATCCTGGTAATTAATAACGAAATCTTTCGTAATGATTTACCTGACCTTCCGGGTTTGAAGGGGTAACTTTGCGGTTTGGCCCTCGGTTATTTACCGATAGGGGCCTCGTGTTATTCACCCGCATTATTAAGTCCCTGGTTAGTTTATTAATTATCCGGAAAGCCTTAACTTTCATTGTTGACGCTTTCAACCCTTCTCATACGAATTTGTGTATAACTCTCTCGTTTTAAGACGGAACTTCGCGGAATTTATACAGTATATCCTAGTGAGCGTATAATACTGTTACGAAGCCTTGGGAACGTTAAAGGGTCACTCAGAGGTATAATTAAACATGTTGACACAGTTAACCCCTGTAGCTCGTAATCTCTCACTTTCTTCCGCGTTTCGCTTCCGTACGATCTATGATTTATTCGTTTGAAGGTACAAGCACCATTTAGGGTTACTATACAGTATAGTTACCCTTGTTGACATTTATAACCCTCGAATTTATATACTTTCAAGGTTTGTCAAAATTAGTCCTTTATTTAATATCAATGCCACGTGTAAACAAATGACACGTGTTAACACATTATTGGACACAAAAATTCGAGGTGTTACAATACAGTAGAATCAAAATCGCAGGTTTATACATGACATATTGTGCGAAATCAAACTTTGAAGTGTGTTTAACAAAATCGCATGTGTTTTTGTGGGGTTTCGCATGTGCATAAATGTAGTGAATTTTTACATGATATCGCATGTGTTAATATTGAGTTCGCATGTTTTATCTTCTGATGCCATTTGTACCAAAACAGTGGATATTACTTTTTGAGCTTCTTCATCCTCTCTACCTTCTTCGTTTGTAGTAACTTCATGATGAACTTCACAAGCTAGGTTTTCAGGTTCTTGATGAACAGGAGAGGTTGCAGTTTCATGCTCTTGAACCGAATCAGGTGGCACACATATGGGATTATTCTGAAGCGTCTGATCCCACTCCTTACAAGCATTCATAACCTCCGGATCCCAAAAACACTTAGTTTTAGCTTCTGAAACTAAGTTATTCATCACTTGAACATCTTGAACCATTTTAAGGTATTTTTTGACATTTGCTTTCATTTTTTTCAACAGATTCTGTAATATTTTTCAAGTTAAGATACTATCAATCTAGAAGTTAAATATAATTGATTAAGTTAAATAAGTTAAATTAATATTTTTTTACATTTACCTTTTTGTTTGCTCTCGAAGCCTCTAGTTGTTGTTCGTGGGCTGTGTCATAGAATACCGATGGTGAAAGTTGAGCAGGAGTGTTGCAATAATCCATCATTTTCTGTGTCTGCGTTCCAACTTCAAACTCAAGGTTCAACTGAGACATTTCATGGATTTCAAAACTGAAATCCATGAAATCATCAATGTTCTCGTTATCTTTTGGCTCTGCCCCGGTTTCTTTGTTTTGTACTGCACGCGCAGTCCTTCTTTTGTAGCTTATCATGGTGTCAACTGGTGGTCGTAGTGTATAATCATCCGTCGAACGACCCTCTTCTTCTTCATTTTTTTCTTCATTTTCTTCTTTATTTTCTTCTTCTTCTTCACTCTCACTTGATATCCATAGAGGTCCGTTATCCGAAATATGATCTTCGACTTTATCAATCTCCGAAGATGTTATATAACGAATAACCGGTATCTCCACGGCTTTCTCAAACAGGTTAAGCCTTTTGTTGTACTCATGTGTGTATAGAAGCTGTATAAATCGCAAGATCATTTAATTATATAAAAGAACAAACTAGTATTTTAAATATGTTATTAAATGTAGTAATGTATACCGTAAGAAAGGCAACAGGTCCCACGAACTGTATCTTATAGTTCTTCCAGCCCGCTCGTGTCCGACGCAAGGTTTCGAGTAGATATGAGCACCAATCTAGATTTTTTATTTCCTCAACATCTTCTACACCGAGCAAACATCTATCATTTGCAAGTGTTGCCTTTGTAATTTCTGCAAAGAAGGTCATCCAGTATACAAGGAAATTTAATTTAAACAGACTCCCTTCGTCTCTTTGATTTTCCATTGTATTTGCAATTAAGCCATGGGTAATTCTCGCGTTTTGCCCCCACTCGGACAGCATTTCCCGGTTCTTGACTTTTTTCAATTTTCTCTTGCTTTTTGACTTTTCTCTTATCGGCTATTATTTCAACCTTCTTTGGACCCTTTAGTATTCTAAATACCTCGTAAACTGTGTCCGATGTTATTTTTATTTGGTGTTTTTCTACGTTTAGCTTATCGAACTTCTCATCAAAGTTTCTCGCTAGCCAATATGCCAATCGTGTTGAAATATGGTTGATATTGATATCCAGAATAGATCCAAACCCCATATCCCTCACATCATCAATCTGTTTTTTTGAAAATCTTCTAACAGTATCCATATATGAGTTAGGTTGGCATCTCAGCAGTATTGCTTCATTGCTGTATTTGAAGAACTCCCTATGTTCTGTTTTAGGTTGTTGCACCTTTTTTGAATGTTTTTTTGTCTGTATCTTTGATTTCCTCTTATCTTCTTTCTTCTCATCTTTTTTCTTTTTTGGGGGTGGCTTAACAAAGTCATCATCTTCTGAACTTTCTTCAACCACCAATCTCTTTCTATTCTTGTTAATTTTTATCAGAGTTGATATTGGTCCTTCAAAGTCATCATCAGATTCTATTTCTACAAAATCGCATGCTATAGTTAAAAACACTTACAAAATCGCATTTATAGTTAATCATGTACAACAAGTCATCAATTCGCATGTGTTAGGTATCAATTCGCATGTGTTAGTTATCAATTCGCATATATGAGTTATGAATTCGCATTTGTTACATAAGCATTACCTAAACCAGTCAATCATTATAAATCATAAACACTACAACTAACTTATGATATAAAATCGCATGTTCCTTTATATCAATTCGCAAGTTTAATCTAACCTAAAACAAAAAACCTTCGACATACTATTTTTTTATCATATGAAATCGCAAATGTCATAAAAACCACCACAAAACCCTATATGATATCGCACGTCTATCGATTATCATTAAGAAAACTGCATAAAAAATGAAAAACCAAATAAATAACCATACCAGTAATAAACCCTAGCAAAATTGAAGTTGTTATCAATATGTAATGTTATAAAACTATATGTTTCAGTTAAAACGTTAATAAACAAACAAAATCGCATTTGACTTTAAAGCCCCTGTATATTCCACTATAAAATCGCAAATGTCAATCGATACCTGGATTCATCTTCTTCGCTTGTGGTCTGTCGTTGTTTGCTTTGCTTCTTTTCTCAATATTCATGAATTCTAGTTGAAATCGCAATGGAGAGTAGCAGGGAACGTTTGGAGAAGGAGAATGCAATGTTTTGATTTTGGGTTTACAGTATGATTGTGAGTTATTGTGTGCTGATTATCAGGGGTTTTGTTCTCGCTATGGACGATTTTAACCTTGACGGTTTCTTTTATTAATTTTAATTTGATTAATTTAATTGTTAAACACGCGCTTTAAATGAGATGATCAGACGGTTGTTGTTGTAGTGTACATAATGTACGATTAGTGTATTTGTATGTTAACCGGCCTATATATATATATATATATATATATATATATATATATATAGGAAAAGTGTAAAATACAATACGGCTTAACATACATCACGTACGACAACGTGCATGATTATGTGTATAACATGCGTGATTAATGTTTTCATCATGCGTGATTAATGTTTTCCAACATGCGTGATTTGGGTTTTTTAGGTTATAACGTGCG
The DNA here is from genome assembly GCF_002127325.2 of Helianthus annuus. Taxonomy (NCBI): domain Eukaryota; kingdom Viridiplantae; phylum Streptophyta; class Magnoliopsida; order Asterales; family Asteraceae; genus Helianthus; species Helianthus annuus. The sequence goes on from NC_035445.2 coordinate 125,700,760, forward strand.
TGATTTTCAAATGAAAGTACGTAATTATCTGTCATACGTGATGTACGTTAAGCCGCATTGTACGTTAACTGGCCTCTATATATATAGGGTTAGGGTAAAATGATAACATTTTTACCAATAATCCTAAAAAATCAACTTTAAAAAAAACTAGTTTTTCTTTTTATTTATGGCAGTCGTAAATGTTGTAAAAAGCCGATGTCATGCTTATGTCATCAGGTTTTTAAAGCATCCGTCAAGGGCCGAAAAATACCACTTCGATTTTTTTACGGCCGCCTTTATAACATTTTAATCTAGGGGTGTGAAAAAATGAGGCAAAACAAATAGTAAGTGGTAGTCAGTGTGTCAAACCACGAAGAGTTTTTGGTCGGTGCCAAAACTCGATTGATTATTATTAGTTATAAAATTAAATGAAGCTTTCTATTTAATTTTTTCATTTGTTTTTTTGGTTAGGTAAGATATCCGATTGAGCCGACAATTTACTACTGACTACGGAAACGGTTTGTTAACTATAATTGCAAAAACATAAACAATTGATTGAAAACAATAATTTGGAACAAGGTTCAAACCCGGATTGACATTTGCAAGACCTAGGATTCCTACACGTCTTAGAATTAATTTAATCACAACTTAGTGTTACGAGGCTTAGGTGTTGATAACTATCAACGTCACAATACGACGCAAAAAAAATGCTTCGCAAATACCTCACACTTGTAACGAAGAAATGCTAATTTTTTTTAACAATTTGTGACAAAATAAAACCCAGATAAAATCAAATATTTGTCGCAAATGTGTCAGAAAGTTTTCTTTAAATAATAGTAACTTGACTATTTTACTACTGTCAAATAGTTTTACTGTTTTTTGCAACATTTTTCAGATGAAAACCATTAATTTGATATGTACTATTAGAGATGAGCATGGTATCGATACCGAAAATATAATACCGAAAATCTTCGAAACTGGGTACCGTTACCAAAAATGTTCAGTACAATACCGGTATGTGAAGGTAAAAATACCGGTTTCGAAAGTACCAGTACCGAAAATACCAAAAGGTGGGTATCGGTAATGAAAAATTCAGTACGGGAAATTCGGTACTGGTACCCAATACCAAATGCTCATCCCTTTGTGCTATGCTATAGTCTTTCAACCAAGGTCGCTTTTGTGTTACAAGCTCTTATTAGTGTTGCAATGGTTTAACGAGGTATCCATAGGAGGGCGGAAGTGCAGGACCCACAAGCATTTATACTATATTATAATGCATGTAAGGAGGATAAGAGGGTAATATTAGTTAATTATAAGAGTTTAAGGAATTACAAATTTCAAACGCATGACACAATCCTTTAAAACATATTGTTAACTTTTATATCAACTTCGTTCATGATTTTTAAACATGCTTAACTTTTTTATCCGTTAATATTTTAATTTTTTAAAAATCATTACATATTAAAACGAGCATTTCATTGTATATTATTTAAGTATGGTGTTGCTATAGTCTTTTATTAAAAAAAATTAACATGTATATTATACCCTTGAATATATTTGTATGAATGGATGGAATGGGAAGGGAGCAAAGTGTCGAAACGTTTTATGGGAAATTTGTCGGGAACAAGAGTGGAAACAAATAGATGGGAAATTTGACGAGAACAAGAGCGGAAACAAATAGAATGGAAAGAAAGCAAACAAGAAAAAAAATTGAATACGTTATGAAACAAAACTAGCTGATCGATAAGGAATCTTAGAGGGTGTTTTTTTTTCTGAAACGCTCTCCTTTATCTACGTGGTGCAGACCACGCGCAGACATTTAGGTTTGAAGAGTGTGTTTGTTTTTCCGAAGACATTTCATTAAAAAAGCTTTGCGCGTCCTCTTTGCAGCAGATGCCGGATAGCTTCTTCTGACCTTTTCTTGTCCTACTATCAAAACACAAACATGAAACCCTAGCACCCTCTCCTCCACCCCTCTCCTCATGCCTCCGCCTCCCTCATCACCGTCGATCACCCTCCCCACCGTTGACCCCCTTCACTGTCGCATCCCTCTCCATCGTCGACCACCTTCACCACCACCTCCTGCCCTCCGTCATCCTCCCTCACAGCCGCCAGCCCTCACCACATCGTCATCCCTCATAGCCGCCACCCCTCCCCCCGTCATCCTTCCTAACAGCCGCCACCCATCTCCTCGTCGTCCTCCTTCACAGCCGACCTCCTTTACAACCCCCATTCACAGGTTCGATTTTTATTTTCTTTATTACTTCTACATGTTTTTTAGGTGGTATTTATTTTTTGATTTTTTCTACTATGTTCAAATTTGTTATAAAATGTTTATTAGAATTTTTATTCTTTGATTTAGATGTTATTGTTTAGTAGCAATTTTTTTTATTCTTTGATTTAGATGTTCATTATTATAAAATGCTTATTAGAATATTTTGATACTTTGATTTAGATGCTATTCATTAGTAGCATTTTTTGATTCTTTGATTTAGATGTTCATTGTTATAAATGCTCTGCATATTTCACACTACATAACATTATAAGGAAAGAGAGTTTGAGCGATGAATTGTTTATAGAATACGATCAACCCAAGGTGTCATTACATAATAGGCAAGGGTACGTTGATGCTTTGCGGTTAATGGAAAATATGGAATAAATGATTAAAAAATGTTATTGTGCTTTTATATTTAAATTTGAAAGTTGAAAAACTCTTTTAAGTTTAAAAAAATCATTTTTTTTTAAATTTCAGTTTATTTTAGCAGTCTGAAGAAGTTAAAAACAATCACTCTATTTTTTGTAGATTGCCGAGGTTTGGTCTACCTTTTCTATTACAGATGTCTGCAGATGTGGTCTGCAGACTACAGACGTTTTACCTCTGAGAAAACAAAAAACACCTTAGTTTAAAATGTGTTATCTAGATAGATATGTCAAATACTGTGTTAGTTTTGTAACCAAGTATATGTTCAATATATGTTATTGTTAAACAAGTTTTGTAGAATATTTTATGTAGTTTTTCTTAAAAAATCCGATTTTTTCAAATTATTCTGTACTTTTTTAAGTTAACTTTGTATTTGTTAGAAAATTGTGGGAAAAAAGAAAGGTAGAAAACACTAATTGTCGAAAATTTATGGAAAAACGTAAAGTAAACAACAATAATTTTCAGAAATTTGTTAGAAAAAAACTAAAAAATGATTGTGGGAAATTTGTCGGTAAATACAGAAAAAATTATTTTATTAATCTACTAGTTCTCGGATATTCGTAGGTAAAAATACGTTTGAAAAATACTATTGTTGGAAAGTCGTTTAAAAACAAAAAATTGATTACCAATTTTGTGGGAAAACTGTAGCAACTTCAAAGAAAAATTGTAATATACTAATTGTGAGAAAATTGTCGAAAACTAGTAACGAATCATTTTTGTCCCTAGCTTGTCGGTAGCTTTGTCAGTAAATCGTTGGAGACGATTTTTTCCCACCAAGGTTTTTCCGACAACGCATTTTTGTGAGAAATTTTTCGCAACCTTATTTTCCGACGATTTTACCACAAAAGATGAGTGAAAAATTGTAACACCCTTGCTTGTTTTATACAATATTTTATATAAGTTTTGTATAAATACATGCTTATACGATTACACATACGTATGACAATACGAGTTTACTAAAACTTTTACAATTTGAAAATAGTACAACATAACGTATTTGCGTTTGTCTTTTAAAAGTTACAACGTAGCGCCGTGCGGAAGCTTTGATCTCGTGTGTTCGGTTCTTCGTTGAGCTTGATCTTCATCCGGTTATCCCTTGACATTCACCTATGACCAAAACCAACATAAAAGTTAGCTTTGGTAATGTTAGAATAGGTATAACAAGCTCCATGAGTGAAAACAACAAAATTCTAACAATTTTCTAAATTAAGGGGGGCTAGACGCTACACCTAGGGGCGTCGCGCTACACCTAGCCCCCTTTTTTACAGCAAGTCGTTTATTTGCTGCTGCATAATTCCCAGCCAACCCAAGTTTCACGAAAACGGACATAACTCATTCGTTATTGATCCGTTTTACACGATTCTTTTTCCTACGCGTTCGTAATTTAATTCTCCATCACATGTAGTTAAAATCCAACATCTGAATTCACAAAAATTTAGATTTCAAGCTCTCGGCTTGATATTCAATTATGACACTTTTGACCCGTTCATGCTTTTACCAAACTAACTTGTTATTTTCCTTCAAAATACCGTGGTCATCATGTTATATCCGTTTACTAATTTTCAAGATTCAACTTTACGGGTTCCTTAAGAAGTTTTAACCCGTTATGCATATATACTCGTTTTGACCCGTTACGAGTATTTTACATTTTTAGACTTAAATCATGCTTCTAATGGTTTACATCCTTTCACCATTTTATACGAATTCCAAGGACTCAATTTAACAAGTTGCTTATTTCCAAACAACTCTTTAAAGGTTGTCTACCCTATTTACCCCTCAAGGGCTTTTTAGTCAATTTTAGTCCCTCAATTTATGACGAAGGACTTCCACTAATTAATTGACCACAATACCACTTTTAACTATAAATCTAACTATATGTACCTGGCTCGCGTCATAGCATTGACCCGTTTACATACCTCTTGCTTTAAATTTTCTAATTAAAACAACGCAACATATTTTATTTCCTGTAATCACAAAACTCAACAAGTAGTCGTCATTTATTAATGTCAAATGGTATTAACACACCATTTGACCCGTTTAGTCGACATGACCATTTATCAATGTATGATGGTATATTAATTTCATCATGCTACTTGAACCAATTCCAGTTCGCACCGTGAGTTTTTTTACTACATAAAAGACATTTTCTTAATGTGTCCGACCCGTTATAACTTTTTACCAAAATGATGTCTTTATTTTTTATCACTATTATTTTAACTATTAAATTAACCCATTTGGTTGTCGAGTGAGTTCCATCACCTCATTGACATACCAACTCAACCATTTTCGCTCTATCAACCTTAAACATATTTTAACTAAGCTTGTCTATATAAATGTAACGAGACGACAAGTGGCGTACCTTTAAAGCGTTCCCTTCAAGCGCATGTCCACTCCGGTTTGTCCGTTTGAAACTCGACTCCTTTGTCTATAGAGTTCAATCAACGATTTGTTTAGAACTCCATTCATGACATATAATACATATTTCACAATGTTATTCGAATATGCGTTTTTATTCGAAACTTAACATCTTAGCTTTCTCTTAGGCGTTTTAATAAACACCTTATGGGTAGAAATTTACATGATTCATTATCAATTTCATAACTTGTCATATATCCAAATTTAACATCAATCGGACCATTTTATATAAGGGTTAACATCAATAAATCAGAAATCGCTTCGTAAATATCAAATTACACTAGAACAACATTCGAAATCCTAGTGTTCATCAAGTTCACAACAACCCACTAATCACCTTCAATGGTGTTCATGGAATTTACTACAATTAGGCATGATTTCATCATATTCTTGTCTAGGGCTTACTCCTAGACACTATATTGTTCCTATTCCATCCATATAACAAACATGCAACCATCAATTTCGAATTTTCTAATATCACCCAGAAATTCAACTAGAGATTTCTCATGAAATTCACATACCTTATGACTCCTTTTTCAGAGGAGATCACTATTTCGTGCTCGGGTTTCGTTTTGAAACAAAATTTGGCCTTCAATTTGGACAATTTGCATGAACTAGGGTTTGGTGGAGGATGTTTGGTCGCCCCCTGTGTTTTTGATCGAACCAGACACACACACAAGTGTGTGTTTGGTGTTTTTAATTTTGTTTTAATAATATTAGTTTCAAACTTAACACCTTTGGTCCCCAAACTTGTGACAACCCGAGTTTCCAAGGTCTTTACTTGACACATTAATCGTTTCATGATTTATCTTTGTAATTCTTTGCATTATAACTTGCTCATGCTTGATATATGTGGATGTAATTATTTTAAACATTGAACTGTGAACTATTAATAAAGATTGTGAATTTGGATTCTGAATAACCTTCGCCACCCACACACTCGACGAAGGTTGAAAGCTTCGCCACAACAACCACTCGAGGAAGTTTAACCTTCCCCGAAACTAAAGACACAACAACCACTCGAGGAAGCTTAACCTTCCCCGAAACTGGAGATACACGAAGGTTAACCTTCGTCACACACACCACTCGACGAAGCTTGTAACCTTCGTCGGGAGCGGGCTTTGGCCCAAGACTGTTTTCGTCGGCCCAACCTCATTTATGTTATAACCTTGATATCACAATCACATCAAAACACGTATAGAAACCCTAGAGTTCCCTGTGTGCGACGGCAGCCCTCCTCTCATTCGAAGCCAGATTCTTCTGGTTTAATCATTCTCTGTTCGGTTAGTGATTCACACGTTTAGTTTGTTTTGAGTTCTAAGTATATGATTATGTTGTTGAATGTGCTCTTGAAAGAATTATGTATGATTAATCTGTTACATGACGATTGTGCGGATCATAATATTGATTTGGGGTTCGAATAAACAGTGTGTTGAATGAAACTGTATTATGAACATGCATCTTGTTAATAAAACCCTAGGATTAAGGATAGCACGGAACATAGATATCGAATCTAAAGTTGTGTGAATATATTGTTCGTGTACTGGCTTGTATTTGTGGATTTCATGACCATACTGTGTAGAAATCGTTATGCAGGCTTAGATGCAAACTAGGATGATAACATGAATTAGTAGGTTGATGTGGATGATTTATTTCTGCTTAAATGACTGCTACTGTTAGTGGTGACTAGGGTTCCTGTGTTCTGTAACTGATGACGATGATCATGCTTACCTGGGGAACCTTCAGTTGAGGAAGGTTAAGGTTCCTCGTGAGGAAGGTTAAGGTTCCTCGTGAGGAAGGTTAAGGTTCCTCGTGAGGAAGGTTAAGGTTCCCCGTGAACCCTCTGCCCTATGACGAGGAACCTTAAGGTTCCTCGTGAAACTTATAAGTAACAGTAGTCAAGTATGTTAACTCTGTTAGTGTGATAACTCTATAAGTATGTTAACCTTGTTAGTATGATAACTAATAACCCATGTTAGAATAGACTGAAAACTAACTATGTGAAACACGAATTATATCAACGTGAGATAACTGTTATGTGTTACTTGATGATGATTGCCTAAGCACACTTTGTGACATAGATTGCATGTGAATCGTTACGAACTTAAACTGATTGTGTATACGTGCATACTATAGGCCTTGACTGATTATTTGTGAGCATGTAATTTAGCATACCAAGCAAACCGAGGTGAGTTCACACTTTCACAAGGCATGGGATTCCCAAGGGTTGGGAATGGATAAAGGATTTAAACTAACGTCGCGTGACATCCTAGTTTGGAACACGTACACACCCTCTTAGTTGAAGGGTGACAATATGTGATAAGGATTTAATTGGAAACTGCGTGATCTCCTGGTTTGGAACACGTACACACCCTCTTTACTGAAGGGTGACAACCTGGATTCTAGACCAAAACTCTATCACCTAAGTCCCTCATTTTTGTATCGACTTAATCGCCGAGGCCGATGGCGAGCGGGTCATTGGTTAATAGCGCTATTAGGTTTGACAAATCTCACACCGTGTCGTTCGAACGGGCGTGTACTAATGGATCATGGCAAACTGTCAATGATGATAGACATTGACGTAGGGCACAACTATTGTTCGTCAGTTGTTGATATAGTAACGGTCTAGTGGTTAACATGGGGAAGCCCCCACTAACTATGGATATGTTTGGGAAACAGGGTAAACTGATTAACTTACGACTTACAAATGAACTCTTGGTTTTTGAAACAACTTAACAACGAACACCAACTGTGAACTCGCTCAACTTTGTTGTTGACTCGTTGTTACATGCCTTGCAGGTCGTTAGGTACTCATGGAGCTTGAACGGGGAGGCGTGGTCGTTGTGGGACATGGATTGTCATATACCATGTCAAACATTTGATACATTTGAACTTTTTTTTTTTGGTTTTAAACATTATGCTTCCGCTGATTACTTAAACTATGTTTTGTTTGGACACCAATTATATTGTGTTTGGGTTTTTATATTTACTTACACGCTATCTTCAATATGATTGGTGGCTTGGTCCTGGTCAGTCACACCTCCAAGCGGTGATACTCCGCATGTGGATTTTGGGGGTGTGACAAAACTATTATTAGGTTCTTGTTTTAGGTGTTTTTAACCTTCTAACATATTACTACAAGGCTTCTTTCTAACTAGGTTATTTTTATTCCTAGTTATTTTAATGGGTTCGGGAAATTATAACCCGTTTTATTTTAAGTCCCGTTAACTCGGGCCTTTCGTAACTTTATTTTCTCAAAAGTCTTTTATTCATGTTTTATTTAATATTACGATTATTTATTTATTTCAATCCTAATATTTACCGGGTTACTTTTACCACTAACGGTACTTACCCGTCTTTTAGTATTAATGGGGTTTTATTACCAAACCCGTTTTCGGGGTGTTACAAGTCTACCCCTCTTAAAGAGGTTTCGTCCCCGAAACCTTATTTTAGATCTAACGAACGTAGTTTCGTTTTCATTCGAGCATTGCTCGTTTTTACTAATTCCATAATCTTACCGGGAATGTACGGTAATGTCTTTCGGGCTCCAAAGTGGTGCCCGACTCCTTTTGGATGCTCCATTCTTGCATCCTTCTTTTAATTTACATCCTTGTTCCTCAAGTCAAGGATTATTATAAGCCACATGGCATGTGCCTTTCATGCATAAGGCCTCATAGGCCGTTAGTTTCTTCTAATATTCCTCGTTTTTATCACTTTTAATAACGAGTCATCTTTTGGCCACTCGGTTATTTGAGGCACTCAATACATCATCCTATGCTAACTTTATTGAGGCAAACACTTTATTAATTTATAATTACTGTTTTGACCTTAAATGGTCTTCGCGGCTAGGCTTACTAGCCACCGGTTACCTTATATTTCGACATTTGGATATGTTATATTGCCATCATCGGCCTTTTGCGTGTTTATGATTTCATATCTTGTAACTCACGTTAGAACGTGGTTATGTTCATATCGCTTTTGTGACCGTGATCTCCTCACGTCATGTTTTAAGTTTATGTCGACCCTTCATTATCGAAAATCTTTCTTTCAAGTGTATCATATTTTTTACACCTATCGGTGTTTACATCCTTTAATATTAACCACTTCCAATTTCATCTCATAATATTCATATCAGTTAAAACGTCGTTTCTTACTAAAATTGAATTTTAGTTTAACGTTTTATCTTTAACTTATGTCAATTACTCATATCAAGGAAATTGGCAATCAGTAGTTTATTCTTTTTCGTTCTCGTTTTACACGGGGAATAATAACCAGTTCCTTCGCTTTATACTATTGATCCGTAGGTTCTTTCACTTAGCCTCGTAGGCTATTTCTTTAGATTTTCATCTTTTTACCCCCCCTTTTTTTAGGTTCGACCCCGACAATTCGTTTCTTTCTATTTGTGGCCCGAAGGTCTTTTCGGTCCCGTAGACCTTAACATTAGTTATAGCCTCGTAGGTTATGATAATCCCGTAGATCATCTTTTATTCGAGTCCATATTCAACTGTGTATATACATATATATATATATATATATATATATATATATATATATATATATAGGGGAAGGTTCATTTGAGAAGAAATTTAATGTGAGAAGAAAAAGAAGAAAGGACATATTAGTAAAATACTATTTCATTTATAACTCATATCATTAATTTTTTTCTCTTTAATTAATTATTCAGCTAATCATTAATTATCCTACATATAATCTACAAAACCTACACATATCAAAATTTTTCTACATATACCCTACATATTATAGAATTTTATCCTACACACCTCGAAATATATCCTACACAACTCGTAATTTATCCTACACAACTAGTAATTTATTCTACACTTTAAATTAAGTTGTTTTTTTTAATTTGGAAAAAGTATATATTTTGAAAAAGAGTTACAAATTTAATTTAGTTAGTTATCCAAGGAGAAGAATACAAATTAATGATTTATGTAACTTTACCAATATACCCTTATATTAAAGTTAAATGCAAATATTAAATGAAGTAAAATGAAGCATTCTTATTGGTTGAAACTTTTTCTTTTTTCTTCTTACAAAAAAATTCTTCTCGTTTGAACCCTCCACTATATATATATATATACATATATATATATAGCGTCAAGTTATTCTTTTTATGTTTAGTATCATTTATTTTCGCTTTTGTATTTCATTTGACCTTAACCGTAGTCTAAGGCTACTTCTGTTTTCTTTTGAATTATTCCTCCGACTCTATGGCTTCTTCCGTCAATTATACGTTGATTTGTCCTACGCTTACCGTTACCCGGTTCTTAACTATACTTCTTTACGACCCGTTACCCGGGTTCTTTATCTTAGTGTTTTCTTTAACATTCCTGTTTCACTAGTTTGCGTTTTTCCTATCTACATTCCTTTATGACCCATCACATAGGTTTATTAATATTTCGCGCTTCTATTATTCGGTTTGCGCTTACTTACACGACCAAGCTTTTATACCTTACTTATCTCGTTTGACTTGTTCGTGTGAGATTTCATTACTCATGAACGTCAAACTTCATTCTTTATTCGACCTGTTCAACTTTAAAATAGTTGAACGTAGTTATCAAAATTTCTATTTGTAAATTCTTATCGTCTTTTAGTCATGACTCTTAATCCGAGTCCTTTGACTTTCTATTTCGCGTTCCCATCTCTTGGTTTACGCATACTTTCAGAATCCTACCCATCTATCGGGTATCTTTACCGAAGTTATCATCAAGTAACTATTCTTATATGGTTTTAGACGTCACTTTAATTTATTTGGTCATCTTAGCGAAATTTATCGTTTTATTTAGTCGAGTCCTTTATTCTTTATTCTACCCCCTTGACTTGTCTGTGTGAATTTCCTCACTTATGACAGTCAAACTTTATTCCCTATGTCTTAGCATTCATATTAATTGGTTCATATTTTCATTTACTTTAATCTTTGTCCCTTCTTTCGGGCTCGTTATTCTAACGTAATACGCTTCCGTCATCCACTTGCGTTTACGTTTACCATTAAACATTTTACTTATTTGACTCATTTGGCTACCTTTTTAATTTGTCCCATTAACCCTGTCCTTACTACATCAGATGTAAATATGTCCATCATAAGAAGTTCATGTTACCACGCGTTCACTACTTACTTGGCCAAAGTGAACGATCAACACCTAGTATTCATGACCTTTTTATAATATTCACATTACGCCCCATGTAAGTAATGCCTCTATTTGTTTCTCTTGGAAACAATATCCCGGATAGGTATTCTATTCGGGTTTTCCAAGCTTTTAATTAATATATGCAACAATTATTCTCTACATATTTGTTGCATATTGCTATTTGTGCGATTAAATTTAAAATGTGCACCTGGTAAATGCTTGCCCTTACGGGCTTTCCTTGCCATTAACTTATTCGCGATCGTTACGCGATTTAGGTCCTTGATGAGCATGCTCTGCTTGTCATACTTTGTACCGTTCCTTCGTCAGATCCGCAATTTGTTAAACTCCCGCTATCTTCGAATGCGAGTGTCCTTCAACTACAACATTTATAAAAATTAGTAATTTCGACATTAATGAACGCCCGTATTATAATACAAGGCTTTCCACTATACGTGTCGACACACGTAATTTTGTTGACTTTATTGGTCCTTTATCGATTTAATTTGGGTAACGTGTATTACACGATGCCCCTGTATGTTGTTCACAATACTTTAATCATACTAAACTATTAGTATACATGTACTTACCAGATTTGCGATCAAGCCTCGAACCGAACACACTTTATTCTTTAACCATGAGCTCTGATTACCAACTTGTAACACCCTTGCTTGTTTTATAAAATATTTTATATAAGTTTCGTATAAATACATGCTTATACGGTTACACATACGTATGACAATACGAGTTTACTAAAACTTTTACAATTTGAAAATAGTACAACATAATGTAATTGCGTTTGTCGTTTAAAAGTTACGACGTAGCGCCGTGCGGAAGCTTTGATCTCGTGTGTTCGGTTCTTCGTTGAGCTTGATCTTCATCCGGTTTCCCTTGACATTCACCTATGACCAAAACCAACATAAAAGTTAGCTTTGGTAATGTTAGAATAGGTATAACAAGCTTCATGAGTGAAAACAACAAAATTCTAACAATTTTCGAAATTAAGGGGGCCTAGACGCTACACCTAGGGGCGTCGCGCTACACCTAGCCCCTTTTTTGACAGCAAGTCGTTTATTTGCTGCTGCATAATTCCCAGCCAACCCAAGTTTCACGAAAACGGACATAACTCATTCGTTATTGATCCGTTTTACACGATTCTTTTTCCTACGCGTCCGTAATTTAATTCTCCATCACATGGAGTTAAAATCCGACATCCGAATTCATAAAATTTAGATTTCAAGATCTCGGCTTGATATTCAATTATGACACTTTTGACCCGTTCATGCTTTTACCAAACTAACTTGTTATTTTCCTTCAAAATACCGTGGTCATCATGTTATTTCCATTTACTAATTTTCAAGATTCAACTTTATGGATTCCTTAAGAAGTTTTAACTCGTTATGCATATATACTTGTTTTGACCCGTTACGAGTATTTTACATTTTTAGACTTAAATCATGCTTCTAATGGTTTACATCCTGTCACCATTTTATACGAATTCCAAGGACTCAATTTAACAAGACGCTTATTTCAAAACAACTCTTTAAAGGTTGTCTACCCTATTTACCCCTCAAGGGCTTTTTGGTCAATTTTAGTCCTTCAATTTACGACAAAGGCCTTCCACTAATTAATTCACCACAGTACCACTTTTAACTATAAATCTAACTATATGTACCTGGCTCGGATCATAGCATTGACCCGCTTACATACCTCTTGCTTTAAATTTTCTAATTAAAGCAATGCAACATATGTTATTTCCTGTAATCACAAAACTCAACAAGTAGTCGTCAGTTATTAATGTCAAATGGTATTAAAACACCATATGACCCGTTTAGTCGACATGACCATTTATCAACGTATGATGGTATATTAATTTCATCATGCTCCTTGAAACAATTCCGGTTCGCGCCGTGAGTTTTTTTACTATATAAAAGACATTTTCTTAATGTGTCCGTCCCGTTATAACTTTTTACCAAATGATGTCTTTATTTTTTATCACTATTATTTTAACTATTAATTTGACCCATTTGGTTGTCGACTGAGTTCCATCACCTCATTGACATACCAACTCAACCATTTTCGTTATATCAACCTTAAACATATTTTAACTAAGCTTGTCTATATAAATGTAACGAGACGACAAGTCGCGTACCTTTAAAGCGTTCCCTTCAAGCGCATGTCCACTCCGATTTGTCCGCTTGAAAACTCGACTCCTTTGTCTATAGATTTCAATCAACGATTTGTTTAGAACTCCATTCATGACATATAACACATATTTTACAATGTTATTCGAATATGCGTTTTTATTCGAAACTTAACATCTTAGCTTTCTCTTAGGCGTTTTAACAAACACCTTATGGGCAGAAATTTACATGATTCATTATCAAGTTCATAACTTGTCATATAGCCAAATTTAACATCAATCAGACTATTTTATATAAAGGTTAACATCAATAAATCAGAAATCGCTTCATAAATATCAAATTACACTAGAACAACATTCGAAATCCTAGTGTTCATCAAGTTCACAACAACCAACTAATCACCTTCAATGGTGTTCATGGAATTTACTACAATTAGGCATGATTTCGTCATATTCTTGTCTAGGGCTTACTCCTAGACACTATATTGTTCCTATTCCATCCATATAACAAACATGCAACCATCAATTTCGAATTTTCTAATATCACTCAGAAATTCAACTAGAGATTTCTCATGAAATTCACATACCTTATGATTCCTTTTTCAGTGGAGATCACTATTTCGTGCTCGGATTTCGTTTTGAAACAGAATTTGGCCTTCAATTTGGACAATTTGCATGAATTAGGGTTTGGTGGAGGATGTTTGGTCGCCCCCCCCCCCCCTGTGTTTTTGATCGAACCAGACACACACACAAGTGTGTGTTTGGTGTTTTTAATTTTGTTTTAATAATATTAGTTTCAAACTTAACACCTTTGGTCCCCAAACTATTATTAGGTTCTTATTTTAGGTGTTTTTAACCTTCTAACATATTATTATAAGGCTTCTTTCTAACTAGGTTATTTTTATTCCTAGTTATTTTAATGGGTTCGGGAAATTATAACCCGTTTTATTTTAAGTCCCAATAACTCGGGCCTTTCGTAACTTTATTTTCTCAAAAGTCTTTTATTCATGTTTTATTTAATATTACGATTATTTATTTATTTCAATCCTAATATTTACCGGGTTACTTTTACCACTAACGGTACTTTACCCGTCTTTTAGTATTAACAGAGTTTATTACCAAACCCGTTTTCGAGGTGTTACAAAAATTACCTTTTTTTGGTGGTGATATTATACATAGATCGTCCCTTATATTTTTTTCGATATAACATGCGAGTGAGAGAAAAATTTCATTGTAGAATGATAACACACTTTGCGAATAAGTCAACCACATGGATCCTTAACTTAAAAAAATGGACTCATTAAATAATCAGGTAGGAATATAATAATCACACATGTAACATGTGAATTACTTTGTCTAGACTCCTAAATTTTTATTAAATAATACAAATATGTTTCTGGGTTCAAGTTATATATATGTGTGCATGTTTGTTCTTCTAAGAAGTCACAGTATCATTTGTACAGAAAATGGGGAACTCCTCATCTCAACCTCTTCCTGTTGACACAAGCTTCAAGCTTCCTTCTGCCTTGCCATCTTGGCCACTAGGTTTTAATTATTCATCTCTCTTTATATAAGCTTCAAAACCTCAATTGATATACAAGTATTATTTTTTATATATAATAATAATTATTATTATTTTTGATTGATTTCATAGGGGAAGGTTTTGCTAGTGGAATAATTGATCTTGGAGGACTTCAAGTTTGCCAGATAACATCTTTCACCAAAATTTGGTCCAATAATGATGTCACGTTCTTTGAGCCATCACCCATACCAAATGGTTTTTCCATGCTTGGATGCCATTGCCAATCCAATAACACCCCACTTTTTGGTTGGGTTCTCGCCGGAAAAGATGTTTCCGGCGGAACCCTAGCTGCTCCAGTAGACTACACTCTAGTCTGGAGCAGTAACAATTCATTTTATGTCTGGCTACCAACCCCACCGGAGGGTTATAAGTCAGTAGGCTACACCATCACTACCTTGCCTAGCAAACCTTCACTGGATAAAATCCGGTGTGTTCGAGCCGATCTAACCGATGAAACCGAAGTAGATGCATTGTTATGGAGTTCTAGTGGTGTGAATGTGTATGGGTTAAGGCCAAAAGTTAGGGGGAGACAAGCTCTAGGGGTGTCTGTAGGTACATTCATAATTAGCAAAAATGGAGATGATACAAGTTTATTATCTCTTTCTTGTTTAAAGAATAATAACTTTGAGAACTTGACTTCTTTCATGCCAAATTTAGCTCAAATTGATGCCCTGGTTAAAGAATATTCTCCAAGATTTTATTTTCACCCTAAAGAAACCTACTTTCCTGCTTCTACAAAATGGTATTTCACCAATGGGGTTCAACTCTACCACACAGGAGAAGAATCAAACCCTATCCCAGTCAATCCCACCGGCTCGAACCTTCCTCAAGGTGGTTCGAACGATGGCACTTACTGGCTGGACCTGCCGGTTGATGAAGCTGAGAGAGAAAGGGTCAAGAAAGGTGACTTGCAAAGCTGTGAGGCTTATCTTCATGTCAAACCAATGCTTGGAGCCACATTTACCGATCTAGCCATATGGGTTTTTTACCCTTTTAATGGCCCAGCAACTGCTAAAGTAGGGTTGGTAAATGTCCCTCTAGGAAGGGTTGGTGAACATATAGGTGATTGGGAGCATGTGACCCTAAGGGTTAGCAATTTTAATGGACTTTTATATCGTGTTTATTTCGCACAACATAGTGGAGGGGTGTGGGTGGACACCACTTCCCTAGAGTTTTTCGATGCGAGTAACAACTTCGCAGCTTACCCATCTCTAAATGGCCATGCAACATACCCGGCCCCAGGACTTGTACTACAAGGAAACGATGTGGCTGGTATTAGAAACGATACTGCAAAAAGTGACAATTTTTATAACGTAAAGGAAAGATATTCAGTCATGGCAGCCGAATACATCAATGATGTAAGCGAGCTACCATGGGTGAATTTCACAAGAAAATGGGGTCCTAAGATAACGTATGATGTAGGAACGGAGATTGAAAACGTACAAAGCTCAGTGGACGGAACTTTGGCATCGCCAATTGGAAGCTTGCTTGGCCTCATACCGAGGGAATTTTCTAGTGAGGATGGACCTACCGGACCTAAAATGAAGGTTGATTGGGATGGTGATGAACGGTAATCAAAAAGTGTGTTTGTTGACTATTTAACTCTTGTTTTTTCAGTTTATTATTATGTTACACTTGCATTCCTTTCATTATGTATGTGGTGTTGTTTGCTTAATATGAATAATGAATTGTTTTATTTTGACTTGTTCATATAATACCAAACCAGTTAACAAACCCTATCTACCGAACTCATTACACCCACATGGAGCCAACCCTACAACTTTTACTTACATAGACCAACATTGAACAAGTGGAGGGAGATGGTATAGATGTCTTTTGAGGGATAAAAAAAAAAATATAATAATAATAATAATGATTATAATAATAACTGGCAATGACCATTTTGATTGTGACATACCCAATATTAGGTTAATTAATAATTATGAGACATGTGTAGTTAGGTGTACTGTAGTTGTGGTTATGGGTGACTTATTGGTTAATAATTAACGAATAACGAATATAGTTTATTTTTTAAATTAAAAAAAAATTGTTTAACTAACGACGATCAGATTTATTTTTATTTTTTATGTCAAATGAAATGATCTTAATGATTAATTTCACATCAACTTAAAGTTGACCATCATTTTGTTTGTTTTCTAGAAAATATAAAAGCATCTTTTAATAAGAGTAAATTGTATTTTTGTCATTGGGTTTATCGAAGCACTAAGACCATGTGTAGTGGTAGAACACTATAATGCCCCCACCATGGGGCGTTTTGCATCATGTGGCGTCCTAGTCAGCAAGGGGGCATTATAGCAAAAGTGGTGTAGTGGTGAAGAATTATAATGCCCATATTATTTTTAATGAAAAAAAAAAAGTGAAAAGCATGTCAGACAAAAGCTCCAAAAGTGATTGGAGGAACAAGGTGAAAAGTGAGGGTGGGCCACAAAAGTCAAATGCATGTCAGAAATTTGGGCGTTTAAATAAAAACGCCGGCCCCTATTTTTTTCGAAAATCACGCCTGAAAACGCCCCCTGTAATTGGGGGTTGGGCGTTTTAGGGCGTTTTCGGGCAATTTTTTTTTAAAAAAAAACGCCCCATTACGCTTGGTCTAAGACCATGTGTAGTGGTAGAACACTATAATGCCCCCACCATGGGGCGTTTTGCGCCATGTGGCGTCCTAGTCAGCAAGGGGGCATTATAGCAAAAGTAGTGTAGTGGTGAAGAATTATAATGCCCATATTATTTTTAATGAAAAAAAAAAAGTGAAAAGCATGTCAGACAAAAGCTCCAAAAGTGATTGGAGGAACAAGGTGAAAAGTGAGGGTGGGCCACAAAAGTCAAATGCATGTCAGAAATTTGGGCGTTTAAATAAAAACGCCGACCCCTATTTTTTTCGAAAATCACGCCTGAAAACGCCCCCTGTAATGGGGGGTTGGGCGTTTTAGGGCGTTTTCGGGCAATTTTTTTTAAAAAAAAAACGCCCCATTACGCTTGGTCTAAGGAAACCAACTGGGGTGTCCCAGTTGGCCAGTCCCACCTCTACTCTTCACAGAGACCCGGGTTCGAGTCCAGGCAGGGGGAATTCTGCCACCTTCTTCCCAGAGGGAAACGGACTCAGCTCGGGATGGGGTATTCACCGCCAGGCAGCATTGGGACGTTGCTAGCTTGTGGAGTGGGATCACTCCAGCGGCCGGGAGGTCCATGCAATAACCCCCCCCCCCCCCCCGAAACACTAAGGATGTCCGGAGTGGGCGGTAAAGAGGTGCGGCAAACTCGGTTTTGCCGAGCGGAAACACCGCCGTCGACCCCTTTACCGATCGGTGAGGTGAAGGGTGCGGTGAGT
This sequence comes from Helianthus annuus, assembly GCF_002127325.2. Classification (NCBI taxonomy): domain Eukaryota; kingdom Viridiplantae; phylum Streptophyta; class Magnoliopsida; order Asterales; family Asteraceae; genus Helianthus; species Helianthus annuus. Next base: position 125,719,072 of record NC_035445.2, read on the forward strand.
GATTGCCGACGCGGGGAAGAAAGATGTTTGGAATGTGGGCCAAGTATTAACGGTAATATTACCGTTACAAATAAAAAAAATTATTTTTTCTTTAAAAAATTAAACTATAAATATCAAACCAAACCATAACCAAATACCTTCAAATATATACCCAACCATACCAAAAAATACCACCAATTCTTCCCAAACAATTACAAAACAAAATGGCGGATGAACTCCCGTTATGATTCCCACCCATGAGTAGCGACGATTCATCCGATAGTGGCATTCTTTTTTTTTTCAAAATCTCATCGAAGAAGCCGAACTTCAAGACACGGGCACATCTAACCGAATGAGATATATTGAACGTCAACGTGAGGAGGGGCATGAGACACTCATGGCGGATTATTTTGTCGAAGACCCGAAGTACAACGAAGATATCTTTCGGCATAGGTTCCGTATGTCGAAACATTTGTTTCTAAAAATTGTGGCCGACGTGGAAGAAAACGACCCGTGGTTTGAAGAGGCCCCCGATGCGCGAGGTAGGAAGGGCTTTACGCCGTTGCAAAAGGTGACATCGGCTATTAAACTGCTCGCAACTGGTAACACTCCAGACGAGAACGACGAGTACCGGTAACATTAAATCTCGCAAGTCAAGATTTACTCCACCTTTTGGTCGATTCCGACGAAGACTGGTTTAATTTATTTCAAGTTAATGTAATTTTATTGTTTTTTAATTAAATGTAATTTTAATGTTTTTAATTTAATTTATGTAACTTTATTGTTTTTTAATTTAATGTATTTATTCTATATTTATTAACTTAAATATTAAATATTCTAGATTACAAAAAAATAAAAAATAAAAAATAAAAATAAAACTTTACAACTTGAGCAAATGTTTAAACCATTGCCAACGCTTTTCAGCAAAGTTTAAACACTTTTGACTGATTGACATGGCGCACTCTGATTGGTCGGTTTTTTGGTTTGTCACTCCAAAGTGTTTAACCACTCCTTACATCCTAAGAACCTTTTATCTTTTGTTTAATCAACAAAGTCTTTTTTTTTTCGGTGTAAAATGTCATTTTTATAACTAATTCAGTTAATTAACTAAAATGACCGACCAGGGCCAGCCCAAGGGTAAGCCAAATGAGGCTTGGGCCTTGGGCCACCAAAACTATAGGACCTGCACAATTTGATAAAATCACAGTCCATTTATAAAAGATTTAGGGTATGGGTTATCAATAAATTGATGGTTGGTAGTGTAGTGGTTTTGTGTATGTATGGATGTTGGTGAGACCCGGTTTCGAATCCCTCATTCACCATTTTTTTCTTGTTTTTAAATTTTAACACAATCTTTCAAATAATTACACTTGGGCCCTTCAAGTTTAACTTTCAATTACATACATTTTTTGGGAAAAAGGCAACAAGATTTTACTTCGACTTAGGCCACCAAAATGGTTGAGCCGGCCTTGTGACCGACTATAGGTATATTTTTTCGGTGTAAAATGACCGACAAAGTCTTTCTCTTTTTATTTTTGTTTTTAACGTAAGGGTTATTTTCTCATTTAAAAAAAATGATCGACAACCATATAAACATCCATTTTAGGGATCAAACTGGTTACGTTCGAGCAAATAGTATAAACACTAGACTTGTAGTTAGTGAAAGTTAGACACCAAATCCATAATATGGTAATAGACGGTAATACACTGTTTAAAACCGGACATTTCTTTTAAACTCCTCACCCTGCTTATATGCGTTGAATACACGGCAATGACTCATTTAACCAATTATATCCATAATCTTACCATTTTTGAGATGACTAATAGTTTCAATGACAGTTCATCTAGGTGTATACCATTGTTGTCCTTCCTCTTCTTATTACCACCAATGCGCTTCTCTTCTCAACGTCACCATCTTTTTTTGAACAATCTCCATCGCCATTTTTCCAAGCGTTCTTCTCGTGTTCTGTCGGGTTTGGTTAATACTTTGCCAATAACTCAATACCCTTGAACAAGCTTGCTTTAGAATAAGCTAATTGTATAATTACCTTAGAGCTAGATGTATAATCAATTACTAGAGAGCAAAATAGAGAGGTATGTTGATCATTTAATAAACCATAATGTCCAAAACAGATGTCTATCTGTCCAATAAACCAAAAAAATAATGATCGAGTGACGGGTAACAGTAAATGGATACTTTATCAAAAGCTAAACAATAAATAAAATCCGTCTAACATATTTTGAAGGACAATGCCGACACATTCATTCATTCATTCATTTTCTATACAATTAGCAAAGTTTGTGAATAGTGTATGTGTTTCAATTTTTTTTGTCTTTTAGTCTTTTGGGGTTCTTTTTTATTTTTTATTTTTACCTCTTAGATTTTAATATTGACATTTATAACCCCTTAACTTTCTAAAGTCTTTGTAATCAACTTTTACGTGTTTATTTTTATATATGTGTGTGTTTATAAATTCAAGTTGATTTACGTTTCATGCTTATTTTATGTATATTTTCAGTTGTTATACGTTTTAACGTTAAAATTTTACGGAACGCCACGGCAAAGCATGAGGCAATTTACTAGTTCATTTTCTACATATCAACCCACTCAATTCATTTTCCAGCTTCTTTTTAAAGCTAATCCATTTTGTTTTACTCTTCTATCCATCATCAATAAAAATTATCCAACTTAGTTCGCCGGAATATGGGCCTTGAAAACTATGAAAACCGCTGGAGCTGTAGCTGTTGGGTCCAGATTTTTAGGAATATGCGATGTGGGCTTATATGTGTTTTGGAATTGGGCCGTGATTAAATCTTATACACACTCATTTGGAGGATTATGAGTTGGACTTGGACGGGTATTAAAAATTTTTAAAAAAGGGAAAGATTCAGACTAGGGCCTTATTATGTGAATTATATGACACAAATTCATATGTTTTTAGGATATAGACCGTAGCCCACACACCATTTTGAATTAGGGATGAGCATTTGGTATTGGATACTGATACCGGACCAATATTGTTTTGTACTGACCATTTTCGGTACCGATACCTATTTTTCCGGTACCGGTTCGGTACGATACCGGTATTTTGGTTGATTTACCTTCAAATACCGTACCGATTATTTTTAGTACCAGTACCCATTATGTCCGTTTATCGGGACCGGTATGTTACCCATATGTTTAGGCAGGGCCGATCCTGAGAATTTGTGTACCCTGTTTGAGCTCAAAAAAATGTGCCCCCAAGACTTAACGAAATTGGGTATTGGGCTCACTAAAAGTCTAAACCTAATGCCAAAGGGGTTAATAACTAATCTAAACCTTAAAAATAGTTTTGTAAGGGGGACTATGTTGGTGTTTGTATTAGTGTACATTATTAACAAAATATTTTACGTATGCATATCGAGTTTTTTTCATAAAAAACGTGCCCCTCAAAATATCGGGGCCCTGGCCTGGTCCTCCCCGCCCACCTCACGGCCATGTGTTTAAGGCCCACTTGCACATCTTGATTCATCATAAGCTTTGTATAGGATTTATCATGTTTTTTTGTTGATACTAGACTAAGATCCCGTGACTTTCGTGGGTGGCTTAACACAAACATATAATATATACTGGCAATGAGATCAACTTTGTAATGAAAGAACTTTTCAATATAAACGTATAAAAATATGATTTTTCTCACTTAGGTAAATATGTTTTGATTCATTTTTTATATTGAGATGTTATTGTACAAATGATTTTATAGCTCTCTTTTTAGAACCCGGATAGATTTCATTTTTTTTAATTATTTTTTTATAACTTTGGTTATTTGATATATATTTTCTTAAATAAAGCATTTTTAACCAGTTTTGACCTTAACGTATATTGAGCAAAACACATATTGACATGAACCTATTTTGAGCAAAACCCGTTTTGACTGACCCGAACCTATTTTGACCTTAACATATATTGAGCAGAACACATATAATCAATAATCAATGAAATAAATCATAGTAAAGCTATTTATGATTAACACATAATTAAATCATACAAAAAGTAATTTATTCGGTGCACATGCTAATTGACACATACTCTTTGCTACAAAGTAATCACCGGTAGGATTAAGTGGTAGAGTTCTTTGCCCGAGATGAAAAAAAAAACTACATATTAAAGCACGCACACAATCATATATTTGTATTCTTTTTCAGATGTGACAAGATTGTCGTGCCAACAGGCTGGGTAATGAAAACACTTTTTACTTATAAAAAACATTAAAATAACTTATGTGCTAATTATGATTGAAGAAAGCAGTAGTACTATAATCATAATGTAAATCTAAATATATAACTAATAAAAACAAATGGAGGTTGTGTGCGTTAAAAACAAACTTTAGGCGTCCCCATTGGTTAGTACTTGTAATTCGTATGTAGAGGTCGTCTTCCAATGTGTGCTTCTGTAATGGAGCGTCTTCAACAAAATTCTGAGTCATTTCACGCCGCGTATGATCTACAAGCCAACAACAGTAATGGTAACAATATATATATATAACTAATTTGGTTATAGAAGACGGCAACTAATGATATTGATCAAGAATTTTGTGTTAAGTACCATGCCGCTTCAATACTTTAATGACTTCTAACAGACGGCTCAGAATAGGTATTGAGGTTGTCATGGCTGCATAACAGGTTGCTAGTAGCAAACAGCGCACTCACCATCCTTGCTATGCAACGTCGAACCTAATTTTTTTACCAAACTCATCACAGCCACAAAACGAACTCGGGACGCAACGACCGAATATAACTTTCAATTACATACCCTCATTTCCAATAGGTAGGGTGTCGTTGCCATCAATAGACCATTTAGTTTATTTTGCCGGTTCCAAGCCCGGGTGAAGGAGGGTTTTTCTCAAATAGTGTTTTTTTTTTAGGAAATGGCCTCGAGTTTTACGTATATTGACAAATAAAGTTATTACTGGAATTGTGAGAGGAGAACAACCAATACCTCGTATAAAAGAATAGCTAAAGTCATCAATACCGAACATGTCAAAAGTGCAACCCCAACCCCGTATAAAAGAATAAACTTCTGGGTACAAACTGTACCTTGTGTAAAAAAAGTATAATGCCAAATAAGTTGAATGGGTCAAAAGTCACCCAAAGTGTTTATATGCATAAAATCTATTAATCTTTTAATTCAAGGTTAAAGTTATTTTTGAAATAATATAATTCCTGAAACCATGTTTACACCCAATAAAGCCTTTTAACATGCCAAATAAGTTGAATAGTTCAAAAATCACCCAAAGTGTTTATATGATGCATAAAATCTATTAATCTTTTAATTCAAGGTTAAAGTTATTATTGAAATAATATAATTCCTGAAACCATGTTTACACCCAATAAAGCCTTTTAACATGCCAAATAAGTTGAATAGGTCAAAAGTCACCCAAAGTGTTTATAGGATGCATAAAATCCATTAATCTTTTAATCTTTTAATTCAAGGTTAAAGTTATTATTGAAATAATATAATTCCTGAAACCATGTTTACATCCAATAAACCCTTTTAACATGCCAAATAAGTTGAATGGGTCAAAAGTCACCCAAAAGTGTTTATACGATGCATAAAATCTATTAATCTATTAATCTTTGTTGCCAATATGCGATATAAAGCTGGAAGTAAATCACATAAATAACCCCCAGAAGTCCATTTGTCTGACCAGAATAGAATAAAATTCCTTGTGCATGCACATATACTTCTGTTACAAAACAGAATAAAATTTAAAACTTAAAAAACATAATTTTTTATGTTACAAACATAAAAGCAAAACTGTTGTGTCGAAACGGGTGACTGAACACCACCTTTTAGTGTATTTTTTTCTAATAAATAACTACTCATTACATATTACATATATAAATACAAAGAAAATATGATTAAAAATAAATATTGATCTAAATCAATGAATACACAATTTAAAAGACTGTCAACTGGTACGGCCATTTGACCCGTTCCATTTTATATAGGTTTTCTTGTTTGACCAGTTTTGAGATTATAAATGATTCAAACCAACCAACCAACATATCGTCACACCCCTTTCTTAGGCGGAAGCACGAGGTGTGATTATGAAAGATTCTCATTGTATACGAAAGGTAAACATACTACATGCTCGTAAAAATAACTTCAAACACCATTACATAACAGAAAACATGGTTTAAGTGTTTACATCACGAGACAACACATTGTCTGAAAGTTTACAACTTTATTTAAAGATAAACATAACAACATCCAGGAGCATGAGTAAGACCGCGCGCACATCCACTTTAGTTACCTGAAATACATGTGAGTTTTGGAAAAACGTCAACATAATGTTGGTGTGAATTCATGCAGTTCTTGTATTGAACGTTTGTATACTTAGTATGAAAACGTGAAATGTGTCTTGTAAAAATAAAGTATTCTTGTGTAAATAAAGTATTCTTGTATAAATAAAGTATTCTTGTGGTATGAACCAAATAAAGTATTCTAGTGTACGAACCTCGTACAAATAAATTATTCTTGTGGTATGAATTATAAAGTATTCTTGTATGTATCAGGGTTGTTAATGGGTTGCAAGGCCATTAACATGTGACACGACGTAGGAAGTCACCAAACCATAGGCATTTTTTTAGTTGTCGATTCATGACGGAGACACAAAAGCACTACTCGGTACTAGTTCTCACCGAGAGTGTGGCTGCCCGGTCACCCATTAGATCTAACCTTTTGTTCTGCGGTTTTAGTATGTACACGATTAATGGTGCTTATGGTACCCTATTCGTGACACGATTTCTCGTATCATTCCTCAAAACGCATCATACTTGGTACTAGTTATCACCAAGAGTGCTTCTTGTTTTTGTATTCATCATACCATTTATAAACATTGTAACATTTGTAACATGTATTTCACTCCCGAAGTTATAAATCTGAAAACAGTTAAAAGAAAAGGGGGAGCATGAACTCACAACTTTGTGTTCCTGCGTCGTAAACTTCACCGGATTTTAATAGTCATGTATGCTATAGTCAATTAAGCTTTCAAGTCTACTGCAGCCAAGAGGGTACTCCGTGTTACTATTACTAACCACCTCACTTGTCCGAAAACCTATAATTAGAAGACCAAGCTGAACATCAAATTAATTTGAAGTTGGTAAATAAATATCACCTTTATTGAGTTTATCTTAAGCATCATAGTCCATTCTTTTAAGATTCGGTATTTTAATAGGATATTTTGAGATAAAATACAATTGGATTATGTATTAAATAGGTATAGATATGATATGTGTGTATTGTGAAATAAGAACGGGCAACATAAAAAGGTGCAATTAGAAACCTAGGCTCACAAAATCGTAACTCACCCATCAAAAACTTGGTTTTCTTTTAGAAAACGAGTTTCTTAAAGGAAAGGAAATTTAGAAGTTTTTCAACTTACTTGTAATTATTGGAATAAAGACATAACCTTTCACAAAAAAGGTTTTGACTTTTCTGGTCCACTTTCTTACACGATGAAAAGCCGCCATCTGGTGGTTAAAAAAAACGCAGCCCCTACCCAACAAAAAATTGATATAACGGGTCTATTAAACCCCTTCCACCCAACTAATAAAATCAGGTGGTGGGCCATCAAAACCAATAAACACCATCAAACATACCCAACTCTTTTCACGGATTGGAGCTGGTCTAAACTGATAGAAGATTGGCCAATTTATAAAAGATAAAACTGGCCCACATGAGGCATAACAACCTGGACAAAATGGACACCAAATAGGGCCACAGGTAACAACTAAAAAACTTGTGATTTTTGCCCAAATCCACCACTAAAATGCCATGATATAAACTTCTCAGACCCACAAATTTCTGGATTTTTAGTCCCATAAGCTCTCCTTCACTAAATTCTAAACAAAAGATGACCCATAATACCCACAATAAAAGAAACCAAATCACCAAATTAACCCAAAACACTGAAAAAAAGAAACGAAAGAATCAAACCGCCACAACATACCTTCGAACACCAACACTTAATTACTTTTTGTGGGACCGTTTCGCAACAACCGGATCATCACTCTTACCGGCTGTCATCATACTTCTAACAAAAATGATATAAACCACCTTCTTCTGGACCTATCAAATCATAGAGTGGTACTCGCACTTCAAGCTCTACAATGTTAATGGGACCGGATTTGCAAACAAAAATATGAAAATTATTAAAGGTTTTAAGGGTAATAAATCTATTAACTCATCATTTACCAACTTAATATGATGGATGTTAAACACCCTCATTGACATCTCAACTTTTATGATATCCAAATTTGATTTTTATAATATCACATTATCAGTATTAAAAGTCGAGCTTCACTATTGTTGCATAAATTTCACCAGTGCCGAAACGTCGACAACGGAGAACTTATTAATCAATTGAAGGAAAAAAGGAATTCAAGAACATAGAGCCATTGTTAGAAGTTATTAATCATAATTTTGAGATTTCAACTAAACAAATTAATGATTGTAAATTTGTAATTGCAAGCTATGTATATCAAGGGCAACCGAAGAACTTCCCTATTGTTAGAGGCTAAATTGCTGCCATTTCAAGGGGTGCATCAAATTGGTAAGTCTAATGCTAACCATAAGTTAGACTGACTTACCGAAAAATCCTCATGAAAGGGCAAGGTTTTAGCTTTTCTTTCAAACTCTACCAGGTAAACCTGTGTTCTGCTAGAATTGTTTCCTCTATAGCAGAACGAAAAACACTTGGTTCGCTATCATTTAATTCGGTTCGACCTAAACATGAAAACCAACAAATAATGATCACATTTTTTTCTCTAATTAAAACTTAAGATGTAATAAGGAACTCAATTACAACAACCTATCAATATTTTTCCACAAATGAATATCATAACATTGAATTGCATCAGTTATGTATATAATTCTAAGTAAAATGTTTAACTAAAGTTACCCTTTATGGATTATTAAGAAATTATTATATTAAGTCATGTTATATTGTAACAAATATATTAAAATACTTTTTTTAAACACGTACATAATAAATCACCTGCTGTTGAAAGTTCCTTCAACAACCTTCATGACTCAGTCTTCTATTGATCTTCAACTAAAGACTTCCCCTAAAGCTGCTGGAGAAAATCCCTATACTCCCTGTAGAAAATAGATTACAAATTATACCTGCCGTTTCACAACATTCAGTAGCAAAAGAAAAGTGGTCTTTATAAATACGCCATCATTCACATTTAAAATCCAATTATCTCAACGAAAACAATAACAAACAGATTCAAAGCAAACATCTACACAGGTTGTTCACTCCAGATTTCAAGATTAAAAGAAAAAACCCTAAATATGTGAAAGCTCACCTATTGTAGTCATCGGAATGGATTGAGATTAGGGTGTTTCATCTACAACAGTAGCCAATTGAGAATAAGAAACCCTAAGAACATTAGCAGCAGAACTGTGCAATCGATTTGTTCTAGACTTCAAGTAACATAGTTAAAATAGAAAATACACTGGTACACAATTGAAACACAAACTAACCAAAATAGATAATCAGCCAATGAAGAGTGAATACTTGAAGGCTGAACCCACGTTAAAAAGGTAGAGTAGCAATACCTCAATCTCAGTTCGCCACATAGCATCCGCTAATTTCTTTATTTTTCCCCCACAGTTTCCTGTTATTTATATATCCATCAAACATGGCCTGACATACCAAGATCTAAGACCTTATCAAATGACATAAAATCGAACAACAAATATTAACACAATTATAGAAATCAAATAAAAAAAACAGGAAATAAGAGGTAGAACATACCTTTGATACAAAATAAAAAAGGGCAAGGATGGTGAAACCTCAACCTGTTGCACCGAATAAAACCAATCTTAAAATCGCAAAGAATGAATAGATTATAGTTATTGAAAACATAAGAAGAAACATGCTACATGGAAGCCTAACTTGTTGATTTTATCAATTTTTGATCCAAGCCTCATCTGGATACCCTTGAAAGTACTTCTACAGAAAACGGGTGAAACATATCTTGACGGATTCGATAAATATGAAGTTAACTCATATGAAATATAAGTTAGGAATTTGTATACTAACTTCGAATCGAATAAATCATATGAAATCAAACCCTAAACGAAAACTTACCAGGTAGAGAGATGAGATCTAGGGTTCTTTCAATTGGGAGGCAAAGGATGAAAGGAAACACTGGATTTAGGGTTTTTGATTGTAACAACCCTCAATAAATGCTCAATCAAATGGGAGAAAAAAAGGTAACTCCGATTCAATATGGATTGATTGATTTAGCGAGTGAAGACAAAAGACGGAGGCCGCTTCTATGCTTTTAGTGCTCAAAGGTTTTCATCAGGGAGTATAAAAATGCCACGTGGCATTTAGTAGCTTAACTTGATGCCATGTGGCATAAGTTGGTTTTGCTTTATTAGAAGTAGTAGATGGGTTGTAATGAATTTGGGCCAAGCCCAATGGTATGGCTAGTCGTTGAGTTAGCTGGGCTTAGTGTGTTACTCATATGTTTAGGGTCACTTGTTTTGTTGGTTTAAAGAGTTTTGCTTTTTTTATTTTTATTTTGGAGACTTGTCCTAAAACTAGTGTAACACCCTAAATCTTATATGAAAAAACTAATTAAGGATATTTAATTGGATTAATGTATTATTTATTTGGCTTAGCTCATAACTAAAGTCTATGCAAGGCCTTCATGTTTATATATAAAAATCTCATTAAGGCAAGTTAGTAATTTACCCAGCAGACAAACCCTAAATGGTTAAAAGGTGAGCCTCCATGCTCATCCATTCTCATCTAAATCTGAGTCAGAGAGTGAGAGAGGAACATTTCTAGAGAGAGAAAGTGATGATTTGCTTAGTTTTTAGATCGGATTTGAGCTATAGTCAAAGTATAATATCTTCATTCTTGAACAACAATTTTGACATCTTGAATGTTTGAAGGCAATTGTTCATTAATTCATTAATGAGGTCGAATGGATGATCATCGGGGTGGTTGAGAATAAATGAGTTGAAGTAAGGGAAGTTAATTGAGTTAAAAGGTATGGAGAGAAACAACGTACTGTCAAACTGGAAAAAGCGAAAATACTTCTCATATGAGGTGCACATGAAATGCTTTTACCGGATTTTTCGATATTATTAATTAATCGGTCTAAATTGATCAGATTAAAAACGATAGGTACTCAATAATTAAAAAAATAAAATAAATAAAAATTAGACTCATATAATTAAACCAAACCATATAAACTCAAATACTACTCTTTTAATCAATTTTTATGTAACTATATTACCAATGTAGTAGCATTTTTTGAATATTAATAATGTAACACTAATAAAAGTCGACACTATCCAATCCCGTCCCTATCCCATCCTCCGTAACCTTTATCATTTCAGAAACACGAACTTCTCATTTTCCGATCACCGGAAAGTAACCGCTTCTGGTGATCGGACCACCATGAATTCGCCGGAGCGGATAGCGGAGGCGAAACAGACACCCGTCGTATACCTATTGCTCCGATGCTCTATCGCTCTCCTCTTTCCTCTAATTTTAATCCTTGTAGCTGTCTTTTCCGTTGTCATTTTCGCCTTGTTTCTTAGCAATTTCTCCATTTCCTATCCGATCTCTGTCCCCTGCCAGTGCAGGATTGTGTCCAGCAGTAAGTTTTGTAGTTAATTGTTTTGATTTTGATGTTTTAGGTTTTGTTGAAGTTGTGTGATTTGAGCAGTAAGTTTTGGTGTTTGTTGTTATGATTATGATGTTGAAGTTTTTAGGTTTTGTTGTGTTGATGAATTGAATTGAATTGTGTAGCTTGCTTGAGCAGTAAGTTTGTTGTTAGTTGTTTTAATTTTGTAGTGTTTGATGTTGAAGTTTTAGGTTTTAATGTGTAGATGACTTGAATTATTATATATAATTTGAATAGTGCAAATCAGAATACCTAATTTCTAATAGATTGTTTGCTAGGTAGAAAGACAAGTTTCTAGGTTTTGTGCAACTCATTAGATTTGTTGCTTCTGAATAGAGATTTTATTAATCATATATAAAATGCAGTGTTCAATGTTAAAATATAGGTTGTAACGAGTCGATGAATTGATTTTGTGTAATTTGTATAGAGATGAAGATAACGTTAAAAGAGGGGGATGGTTAATCATGCATCATGTGGTGGCATTGATAGCCGAAAGACAAGGGGGTACATGCACTAATCGGCGTTTGTCTCAATTGTTGAGTGTTATGTGTCTTATGTCCAAGGCTTGATGCAAAACTACTATCGAGCCGGGGGTCTCATTGGAAGCAGCCTCTCTATTCCTATGGGGTAGAGGTAAGGCTGTCTACATCTCACCCTCCTCAGACCCTACCTTAGCTTTGCTATTGGTGGGATATACTGAGTATGATGATGATGTATAGAGATGAAGATATACGATAGTGCGAATTGGAATACTTAATCACTGTTATAAATTTTCTAGGTTTTGTGTAATTGCATAGAATTGTTGCTTCTGAATAGAGGCTTTAACCAATATAAAAAAAAGCAGTGTTTAATATTAAAATTTAGGTTGTAAGAGTAGATGAGTTGAAGTTGTGTAATTTGAATTGAAGATAAATGATAGTGCAAATTAGATTACCTAATTTGTAATTGCAACTCTTTAGGTTTTGTGACTTTTGTCCTGTGTTGTCAAAAGCGCAAAAAGCGCGCGCCTAGGCGCCCGGGCGCAGCGAGGCGCACCTATAGCGCCTGGTGGTAGCCTAGGCGCAAAAATGGGTTTTTTTTTGAAAAGACCGCTGCTGAGGCGCAAAAAGGCGCGCGCCTAGGCGCAAAGACGGTGCTGAGGCGCAGTAGATAAGCAGGAAAACTGAAAAAAAGAAAAAAAAATGAAACCGAGTGCGTGCAAAAACTGCATCACGCGGGCCCGGGTTTTCGGAGCTGCATTCGTGTCCGCAGGACGTGCGGGCAGGCATGAGTTCAACCAAATTCCAGCTCAGAAACTCATTTAATCATTTTACCTTATAAACAACCACTCACTTTGTTCCCTCACCAATGCGGGACAAAGTATTTACCACCTTTTGAGACTTTTATTCACACACCCAAAACTTACAACATATAAGTCCTAAACTTTTGCTACTAACTATTAGCTACATGATCTTAAATGGCATATATAATAGTTTTTTTAATTTTATATGTGGAATCTTATTTATTTTCAAAGCATAACATATTTTTTATATTTTTTTTCTCTCTGTGAGCTTTTCTTAAAAAAGCCCACGCTTTTTTTGCGCCTAGGCTCCGGGCGAGGCCGATGCGCCTCGCCTGCGCCTTGCGTCTTTGACAACATAGCTTTTGTCTAATTGTATAGTTTTGTTGCAGATGTAGATCTTAGGTCAACAAAAGTGTGTGAACTTGGGTTGCTAAATTATAAAGCAAAGCATGTGTTTTATCCATCCGAGAAGAAGAAGTTCAGATGCCGCCATGATTATTATTGGGCTTCTGTATTCGAGGTATATACTTCAAGCTTTCATATATATGGTCAAAATGGTGTCCGTGGGTCAACCCAAGCTGACGTGGTCTGTTGCGACCCATACTAAAAATGACCCGACCCGAAATAGTGATGCATGATCTTATATCTTAGTTGCTTTGTTCTTGCACAGGTAGAATATACAGATCACTCCGGTCATCTTCATACTGCGTTTGCGGAAGCTCCTAATGAGGCTCTCCCACTTGATTGCAGACCAACTTTCAACGCTGCATGGATGGCAAAAGATAGATTCAAGGTAATCTACGGGACATATGACCCCACATGATTTGTGAACGTTGAAATTCTTTCCGTTAAAAATGCTAATATTTTCACACGTTTCCGCTTTTCTTGCTAGGTGAATGAAACGTATGATTGCTGGTATACACTCGGCATTTCCAAACTAAATTTGTATTACGATGAGTTTTTTAATTGCCAAGCTGACCACCCGTCAACGACTGAGATGCTTAAGCGCTATCTTATCTTGTGAGTTAATCAATTATTTAAATTCTCTCTGAATCCACATTTGTTTACTTGCTATATATAAAATTTCAACCTTACTGCACAAGTTAGTGTTATTTAATTCTCTGCTACATAGCCTGGAACTTATTTATAACACGTTTGAAAGATGGTGTGTATGTATCACTTGATATAATTTGGTGAGTTCATATGTTAATAACTAGGGCTGCAAATGAACCGAATGAACAGGAACAAGACCTTGTTCATGTTCGTTTGTTAAGAAATATATCCGTTCATGAACACTTACCAAACAAGATTTTATGTTCGTGTTCGTATGTTCAGGAAATGAGCGTGTTCGTTTGTTAATTTTAGGCAACAAACGTTGATGAACACAAACTAATGTTCATGAACACAAATTGAAACAAACGAACACAAACATGCGTTCATGAATAGAATATATAATACACTAACATTTATTGAATATTTTATTTGTCGGGATTTTGAAGTATTTAAAAAAATATATAAACTAAAAACACTAATGAACTATTGAACATAAACGAACACGTTACCGAACATTCACAAACATAAATGAACGAACGCGACCTCTGTTCACATTCATTCATTTAACTAAACGAATGAAATTTCTTGTTAGTGTTCGTTTGTTTAATAAACGAACGTACACAAACGAACTTCCCACCGAACGGTTCACGAACTGTTCCCTGAACGTTTGGTTCCTTTGCAGCGGGTATAAGAATAGAACTGTGGTTGAAACTTAAAAAGAGTAGAGACTGGAAAATAGGCGGGTTGTGTAATGGCGAAACGGGTAGTTTAGATATGGGTCAAAAAAGGTGAGTTAACTCAGTTGACTCGCCAACATGTTCTTTTGTTAATTTGCTACTTTAATAAGTAGTTAATCTGTTAAACATGACTACAGTGACACTGGTATTAAAAACTATACACTATTTTTAGTTTTTCTTCCAACTTTTTGTAGGTCCATGGAGATGTTCACGTCGTGGTTTTCTCAAAAGGGCCGGTCTAACATTGTGAGTTGGGGAGCCATAGCTGGGGCGGTTACGGGTTTTGTAACCTCTTTGATCACGGTCGCATTGGGTAGAATGCTATATCTACTCAAATCACGCATTGTTAGTACGAGTATGATAAGGGATGCGTATTTGATCCGTTTCAAACGGGCGTGTTTTCTTGTAGCATATTTTTCTTTTGTGAGTTGGTTAGCAGTTCAGTATTGGGGAAAGCTTGGTCTCTTGGACATCTTTGGTGCTCATACATAGAAGGTATATATATATATATATGCAGCGCCTGTTATATATGTTTATTTATTAAACTGTTAGTTTTTAACAAAAGAATGTAAAATAAGAGTATAACACTCCCTCTGAGCAGGGTGTTTGATCAACACTTCCTGCATAAGTAGAAGGTTGATGAGTTGTAAGTAGACATGTTACTGCATAACTAGAAGGTTGGTGTTTTCTATACTAAACCAAAATCCTTACATGGATTGATTTTGGAGTTTAAAGAATGCATGTATATATATACCTAGAGCTACTTTTTTTCAAACAAAAAAGAGTTAAATGCCCGGATAGTCCCTGTGGTTTGGTCTTATTTCACCTTTAGTCCCTAACTTTCTAAAATTACCTCTATAGTCCCAAACTTTTCAATTTTCGTTCCCGGATAGTTCCTGAAGTGGATGGGGGTTAGTTTTCTCAGTTAAGTTGGTGTAAAATGACTATAATGCCCTTAAGTAAAATGATTTAATTAGTTCTCTCTCTATATCTAGCAAAACCCCATGCAAGCACCACCCCTACATCCCCACCTACGACAACCTACAACCACCACCACCCACCCTTACAACCAACCATCACCAACGGACCACCACCACCAACGGTTAACAACCACCAGTCAACTAACACAACACAGCCCACCCTCAAACCACCCAAACACCAACCTCTGACATCCATGACACCTCCCTCAAACCACCGCGACATCCCCAACGATCTTGGAAGCAGAGGACAAGGCCTCATCATCGTCATCTAAAGAAGAAGAAACCCCCAATTTAAAATCCCACAAATAAAAAGCCCCTAATTTCAAAACTCTAATTCAAACCCACCTCAGTTATCATCCGAATCGGACTCAAAATCAGATTCTGCCAGACGAAAAATGAAACCCACCTTAGTTATGTTCGTATATCGGGATGACGTTCCAGACTTCAGCTTCGCCAGAATCGTCTTCATGTCGCCGTGAACTTCGAACTTTTCGAAGTAGATCGACGCATGCATCTTCTGTTGGAACCTGATGTTTTTTCCCTCACGTCACAACGTTACTTCCTTTACTGTTCATGGTTTCTCTGGTGTTCAACCGACTATGACGACTACGAATCAACAACGGCGATGGTGGCAGTCAAGTGGTGACATTCTGATGGTACTGCTATGGCACTGTACATATGAGAAACTCATATCTCTTTATAGCAATCCCTCACGAAATTGCCCAGGTGGTAATTTTGACTTTTGGTAGCATGATTAGGTTGTAGATTGCATCTTCTGTTGAAAATATAAGATAATTTTCTGGGATCAGTTTTTTAAAGTCCTGTTGTTTAAGGGCATTATAGTCATTTTACATCAACTTAACTGAGAAAACTAACCCCCATCCACGCCAGGGACTATTCGGGAACGAAAATTGAAAAGTTGGGAACTATAGAGGTAATTTTAGAAAGTTAGGGACTAAAGTTGAAAAAAGACCAAACCACAGGGACTATCCGGGCATTTAACTCAACAACAAAAAAAAAAAAGAAAAAAGGAAAATTGTTTTAGCTCAGCCCGACCCAACACGCATGAAAAATTAACCATTACTGATCCACATAGCCCATCCTTTAAACTCTACACTCTAACTTAAGTATTACACATGTACAACGTTCACATATATGTTAATGAAAAAAAGTGGACTTATGAATAAAATGTGTTTCGGGTCAATCGGAACTGGTTTCAATTTCAACCCATGCCATTACCATCAATGTTCTTGTGAATCCTTCCCCACTTGTGTTTTTGTATGTCGTTGAGTAGAGTTTAAGCTCGCCTAAGTTTGAGCATCCTCCGAATCAGTGGCGGAACCAATGTACAAGGAGGGGTAGCCCGGGCTACTCCTCAACTCCCTCTTCGTAGTGTAAAAATACCCTTCAACTTTGTCTACGTAGTGTAAAATTTTTATCTTTTTATACAAATAATACCTCTAATCCCCCAAAAAAAAAATTGGGATACCCCTGAATTTTTTGCTTAGCTCCGCCACTGCTCCGAATCATGCTAGTTTATTATTTAAAAGTATTTACATATCTTATTATATAATTATATATTACTGTTATAATTTAAGGGTAGGGTTTTAGAGTGAACAACCTCCCAAGTGTGAACTGTGTGAACTCATCTGGACCCTTGATTTCCTTTTTAGTTGTTAAAGGTAGGATTGTAGTTTTATAAAAAATTAGATTTAAATCATTATCTTAATAATTGAAATCAGTTACATATTTCCTATTTTAATTCCTTATCCATAATATCTTTCATATTTTAAATTAATTATCCACAATATCTTTTATTTTAATTTTATTTTTCAGATTTCATCACCAGAATTCAAATTTTGATTTTTAAGATCCACGTAACCCTCATATTTCAACGGTATACACATGTGTACTTGGATATAAATAGAACAGTACGTATGTGTACTCAGCATCGTACATATGTGTACAGTAATTCACAAGTGTACATCAAACACTCAATACAAAAAAATTCTGAGATATCACAAAAACAGACGATATACACATGTGTATATCGCATTAAAAACATGGCAAAATCAGAATACACATGTGTACATCGCATTTAAACAGAGCAATGATAATGAATTTAAAATAGGAAAGATATTATGGATAAGGAATTAAAATGGGAAATATGTAACCGATTTCAATTATTAAGATCATGATTTAAATCTATTTTTTTATAAAATTACTTTCCTATTTAATTTATGAGAGAGAATATGATTTATGCAATCAATTTAAGATAAAAAGTACACATATACCCTTTTTGTATTTAATTAAATGGAAAAAATTAACCACATAATTACCATCATGCCACTCATCTAAATCTCAAGATCATAGAAATCAAGGGCCAAGATGAGTTCACACAGTTCACAACTGAGGGGAGTGTTCACTCTTGAACCTAATCCTATAATTTAATGTATAAGAGAACATATATTATTGAGTTAGTATTATTGCAATTATATACATAACTAGTATTAAGCCCATGCGTTGCAGCGTTGTCATAAAACTGTGTTAAGTAATAGGAATATTATACCATTGTCAACGACCACCAACACCGAAAAAATCGTAAAAACAAAATAAATAAAAACGAAAAAAATAACATCGAGCGAAAAGCAGACGTAAAATCTTTGAATCACGCACGCTAGTTGCTGAGAAATTAAACCGAAACATAAAAAACAGAAAAAAAATAACTAAGTCTATCCAGGACTCGCGTGTTGGACGAACTTGTCAAACGCAGAAAAATAGATGTGACGCGGCGAGCCAGTCAAACGAGAAAAAATATACGAAAAAATGTTGAACCCCACACGCACGTTGCGGTGCATTAACTCACAAAATTTAGAACGAAACGAAAAACTTGGGAAAGATGAAAAGTATGTTGGACCAAAATTGAAAATAAAAAAAAAAGTTAGGATTAAATTGCAAAAGATAGGCCTGTAAACGAACCAAACGTTCATGAACTGTTCATGAACTTGTTTGGCGGGAAGTTTGTTTATGTTTGTTTATTTAATAAACGAACGAACATGACCAAAAAATTTTGTTCGTTTAACTAAAGGAAGAAACATGAACACACCTTGTGTTCGTTCACTTATGTTCGTGAACGTTCGTTTAAATAATATTAAATACATACATAGTTATATTTATATAAATATTAGGTTTTCTAACTACTTATATAAACATAACTAATTAGTAATTGAGTTTTCTAGTTATAGAAATGAAATTTTAAAATTTTTCTTATATCGTAATTGATTACTTACTTAATATTTATATAAAAAAACTACTAAATTTTAGTATCTATGAGCCCTAATTTAGATGTGTTTTCGGATGAACTGAAATATATTAGACTTGTTTGTTTGTATTCACTAATTTTAATTTGTGTTTGTTTATATATGTACAATTACGTTCATTTGTGTTCGTTTATGTTTGTTTAATAAATGTTAATTTATGTTTAATTTATGTTCGTTTATGTTCGTGAACTGTTCGTTTAGGCTTTAAACGAACCAACATAAACGAACACAAACATGACTGATTTCTTAATGAACGAACACGAACAAAATAATGTGTTCGATTACATGTTCGAGTTGTTCAGTTAAAGTTAAATGAACAAACACGAACATGCATGTGTTCGTGTTCGTTCGATTTGTTTACAGGCCTAGCAAAAGATGAAAAACTTTGGATTAAAAGTAAAAAAACAAAGGGTCTAATTGCAAAATTGAAGATATTTATTAATTTTAGATATAGATACAGCTAAAAATAAGTGATATTTATATATTGCTTATTAATTAATATTAATATTAATATTAAAAGAAATTTATTAAACAAATATAAATAAAATTTATGAGGTTAAAGGAGATAATGACATGTGGCATTATTTGGAGTCTTTTATTATAAGTTTGATAATACATTAGGTGTTTGTATATTTGAAGTCTTTTATTATAAGTTTGATAATACATTAGGTGTTTGTATATTTAAAAATAGATATAGATAGAAATTGCCATTTTAGTCTTTGAGGTTTGTCCCAAATTACCATTTTAGTCTAAATATTTTTTTCCCTTTTCTGAGTCCCTAAGTTTTCTATTTTTTTGCCATTTTGATCACATTTCCGAACTCAGTCTAAAAACCTGGTTATAACCAGGGGTATTTTTGGCATTAACAAAAAAAGGTTTCTAAATTGTCATTTTCATCCAAAACCATTTTTATAATCCTTTTGTTTTAATCAATTTTATACTCAAATACCCCCCCTTCTCCTGTCTCTCTCTCATCCACCACAATAATCACCATCGTGCACCACCACTGCCACCGTCATTCACCACCACAACCACAACCACCACCATCCCCACCGTCTCACAACCCTACACACTCTCTTTCATGTCTCTATCTCGCTCTCTCAACATTCACCACCACAACCAGTCAACCACTACTATGCACCACCACTGCCACCGCCACACAACCACCACCACAACCATCTGGCAAGAGACCAAAACGAACCCCCATCTCCCTTTCTTCTTCACCTTTCCACCAGATCTGTTACCGGAACTTGCGCCGGAGCCAGAACTACCGCGACGGAGCTAGATCGGAGACCGTACACCTTCTTCATCTTCGACGCAACGGCGGAAGTTATCGATCTCTGCGACGCCGAGCCGGACAGTGACAACGACCGTGAAGATCTCTGTCACGGCGAGTCTACGTTGTTGTTGTTCGGAATGTAAGTGAGGTTTTCCGGTGGAAGTACGGCGACGACGAGTCTGTGTTGTTGTTCGGAATTCAAGTGTTTTATAATGGATGAAAATGGCAATTTAGAAACCTTTTTTTGTTAATGCCAAAAATACCCCTGGTTATAATCAGGTTTTTAGACTAAGTTAGGCAATGTGATCAAAATGGCAAAAAAATGGAAAACTCAGAGTCCCAAAGGAGAAAAAAAAACTATTTAAACTAAAATGGCAATTTGAGACAAACCTTAAAGACTAAAATGACAATTTACTCATAAAAGAACAAGATATTCATATAAATAATGGGCTTTGCTTAATCTACTCAAGATAGGTATTTGAAACTTGGCTCCAGGCTCCAGCTAGTTTATTAATTGCGGTTCAATTTGGATATTTCGAGCATGTTGATTATTAAATGAGCTCAAATTTAGGCTCAAGTTTGAAATCAAGCTCGTTTAAGCTTGACTCGATTGAGCTTTTAGCTAGGTAATTTCAAATTAAATGCAACCATAATATTATATGTTTTCTGATCGCATTGTACTTATGATTTGATTTCTTATATCAAATTCACATAACGATATTTCATATAACAAGTTAGTATCAATCAAATTTGTCATCTTTTTTGACGAGTTGGAGGTTAGCTTGTGGAGTTCGAGCCGAGGGTCTCACTGGAAGCAGCCTCTCTATTCCTACAGTGTAGAGGTAGGCTGTCTACTTCTTACCCTTCTCAGACTCTACCTTTGCTTTGCTATTGGTGAGATTTAGTGAGCATGATGATTTAGCTTGTGGCAACAACGACACAACGTTAATGGTGTGTCCATTGAATCTAAATCTCGATGAATTAGGGCAGATTGCATAAATCAAATAAATTATTTTAAAAAAGTAGTTCATGTATGATGTACAAATGATTGATATGATAAAATAATGCAACCGGGAAACACTATATAATATAAAAAGAGGTACACGACACACTTATAGCAAGTTTTTGTTGGGTTTAGTACGAAGAGGACGGTGATGATGACGGTGATAGCCATGAAAAGGATGTTTGCCATTGTCGTTTAAGACATTGTCTTTAGCATTTATGGTTATAAAGTAGAGGTGTTTAAATGGCGTGCTTTCGACGGTTTTTGTTTTATTTTAACTTGTTATTAGCGTCTCAAGATTAAATGTCTAAGGGCGTAAAATGTTCATCTGTTGAAAGGGAAGGTCTGTTTTGACGGTGGTTAGACAGACTCTTCACTCTCGTATACAAGGGCGGGCCCACCTTATGTGGGTCGGGGTCACACGACCCCAATGTTTTCTAAAAATATAGTAGAGACAGGGTGTTAATTTTTTTAAGGATCCCATAAAATTAATTAAATGAAACCTATAGAATCAATGTTAAGCTTGTTGAAGTGTTAAATTCCTTGTTTTCTATCTTAAAGGTCACAATTTCAAGTCTTTTTATTTTCGTGTAGGTAATGTAGTTCTTTGTGCCTCGGCAAATGGTGTAGGTAATTTTGCTTTCATCTTTCTAGTCTTTTGTATTGCAAAAGATAGTTTTGGGTTTACAAAATTCTTATGTGTTAGGATATTTTATTTTCATTCCAACGAGTCCGCCATTTAACTTCAATTATATATATAGAGTAAAATGTGTATATGCTAGCATTAATAAATGCTCTAATGTCAATAAAATCCTTCCATATCTGCTTTTCAAAATTCTCATGTGCTATGTCTCTCGTCCCGACCTAACCCGAACAGCGACCGACCCAAAAATTTTGACATTCGGTTGTAAAATAATCTTATCAGAAAAAGGGACTCACTGAAAAAAAATTCTATGTCCGCCACTGCTCGTATATAGTTGTCGTGCAGTGGAATATCGACCACACATCTAAACTACAACCAAAGCGAAGCAGATGGGTTATAAAGTTGTTTGGTGATTGCTGATTTACATGAACCTAGACATGATATATAAATGAAAATTGAGTTAGATATATGAATTTGAAACGCGTACAAGTATTCATGATTGACACTAGGGGTGTGCAAAAAACCGAATTAACCGAACCATAACCGAATTAACCGACAAAACCGAATCGAAAAAACCGAACCAAATAAAAAACCGGTGGGTCGGTTAATGGTTTTTTTGAAAACCGAAAATAGCGGGTCGGTTATGGTTATCATTTTTTCCATACACACCATAACCGAACCGAACCGACATGTAATAAATCTTTGTAGGATTTATAACTTTTCATCATATTTTTAATATTTGATGTTTTTGACTGAAGATTTTTAGAACTTATGGGGTTTTATTACTTATGGGGTTTTCATATCATTTTGTGGTTTTGGTTGAATGTTTATTTGAATTTATAGAATGTATCATATCACTTTATTTGAATATCCGATAATAATTGGTATTAATATTATAGATTATATGTATTATTTAATACTATGTAATATAATAATATACACAAATATGCAATAACAATTTATTCCATGTTAACAAAAACTAAGCTATTTTTAGCTAAGCTAAACACACGGTTAACCACCCATAACCGACCCACTATAACCATCAAAACCGAATAACCATAACCACCATAACCGATCGGTTATGGTTATGGTTATCCAACAACCGACATCGCGGTTATGGTTATGGTTTTTGGTCAAAACCTACCCAAACCTACCCATACACATCCCTAATTGACACGAACCACCCCAAGAATACATGAATTTATTCCACACATGAAGCACCCCTAGTGTGTGTGTGTTTTTTTATTTGTAACAGAATATCTATGTACTTTTGATTTTTTTTAATCAAAATCAAAGTCTTAAATTCATACTTGCCAAGTTACATCAAGACAGAAGGCAGACGGGTAACAAGCTGCGCCACCAACCCTTTCTGAATTACAAACCCTAACCTACCAAAGACAAAACCCCGTCCCCCTAAGGTTGAGCAATTGTTGTGCATCACCCGTTGGACACTGGTCAGAAATTGGAGAGCTTATGGCGCTAGGGAGCCAAATATGTCAAAGGCAAAAGGGACAAAAACAAGCTGGTTTTCTGTACAAGTTTTAGCGTGCTTATCAACTTTCTTCGATTCTGCCTTTCTTGCTGCTTGTCCAGCTACAAACCCGTTTTCCCTTAAACCAACCAGAGGGTAAAATGGGTGTGTGTATATATATTTCTTAATTGCCTCCTTTTAGAATCTAATTATATATATTTTTTTTTTGTTTTTTTAACTGCCTCCTTTCAGAACCTAATTTACGTATTTACTAGCTTTAAGCTGCATGTTTTGTATATTCCAAACTTCATATAAAGTAGTTAAAGTATTTTGTTTTTAGAGTAAACTTTCGTTTTGCTCCCTATGGTTTGGTCACTTTAACGGTTTTGTCCTAAACCTTTAAAAATAGCCATTTTACTCCCTGATCTATGAAGCCCTTCATGATTTTACTCCCTGCCCCTAAACATCATCTATTTTAAACGTTAGGGTTTTAAAAGGTAATTCGTTAATAAGGGTCGGGAAAAGACATAATTGCCCATCAGATGTTTTGCATGTGACAGACTTTAACGTTTAAAATGGATGACGTTTAGGGCAGGGAGTAAAATCATGAAAGGCTTCATAGATCATGTAGTAAAATGACTATTTTTAAAAGTTTGGGATAAAACTATTAAAGTGACTAAACCAGAGAGAGCAAAATAGAAATTTACTCTTGTTTTTAAACTAATAATTATACAATATATTAAATTGTTTATGTGGTCCTCTCATCTTTGTTTTTAAACTAATTATTATATAATATATTAAATTGTTTATGTGGTCCTCCCATCATCGAAAATGATCAGACTAATAAACCTGTATGACCGATTTATACGTATAAAAGCATCCTTTCAAAGTAAATATGTTACTTTTTCAAGAAAAAAAAAATTAAACAAATATTGCGGTTCCTTGTCACAACAACATGGTTACTTTTAAGGAAAAAAGCACTAAAACAATACAATTTTAATACGGATGTTGTAAGCTCAAATAACCTTTTTTCTTTTTACATCTTGTGAAAATGACAATATACAATAAACAACTATTCCTGTAACGAAATATTTCACCACTCTAAAATTACGTATAATCTCTAAAGGAAAACATGAAGAAATTTCTCACTTGATACCAAAAACTAATCTTTTCCCACAACCCCAACACTAAAGGACAAACTGTGAATATGTGCGAAACCGAATCAGGACCTTCGTTTCAAAAACTGCAGCCACCATCTTCAACCAAAACACCCCTCTTAGCTAAGGCCTCCACCGTAGGGATTCTATCCATGTCCGCCCGCCAAGCAAAAATATTACATTTAAGCGGTACCCAGTTACACCATTCTATAACATGCCGGTCACTAAAGTCTTGCTCTAGAATAATATGCTTTTTAACCGCTGCAACCGAAAAACTATCCGAACCATTACCGTCCCATTGGTGTAAATTTGTTAATATGTAGTTGTTTGTATGTTTTGTCCGTCCCGGTTTTCGGGTTCGGCATTTTCTAATGAAGTTCTCCTTTCAAAAAAATAAAAAAAAATTGAATGATTTGTTATTATATTTTTATTATCTAAATATATTGTCTAGACAACCCGCATTACACTACAACCCCCGAATTTTTAAAAAGTTACTGCTTTAAATTTTAAACGAATTTTCGTTGTGACGTCATGATATTTTTATATATAGTTTCAACTAATATAATTGTCACACCCCGACCACCTAAAACAACAAAACGTGGCGGAAACGTCGGGGAGTGTTGTAACAGAATCATTGTTTCACAACCATGGATTAAACAGTTTCGTTTTATTGAATTAAAAGTATTACATTATATTGGAATTAGAAACAAAACAAGAACAAATAGACTTTCATTGTTATTAAGTCACTAAGGCCTCGTCCATTCCTATGTGAGCGTACACAAATATCATCATCTAACATCATCAACTATGGTACCTGAAACACAGGTGAAAATACGTCAGCATAAAAATGCCGGCGAGTACATAGGTTTTATATGAGTGTCGGATCCATGGCTAGTTTACATGTTGCAACACCTTATTAAAAACCTTGTTTTGAAAAGTACAGCATTGCATCATAACTAACCAACTCAAATCAAGTTGGTTATACTTTATAAAATCTCATAGCCATGATTCTTAACCCAGAACATTTGTTTAAGAAAACCAAAATTTGTAAAACATTTCGTAAAAACTTGTTAATAAAACTCGTATGGTTTATATTGTTAGAAAAACCTTGTAATATAACTTTGTTTTGATAACCTTGCCCAAGTGATCTAGATAACGCAACGATATATAATGTGTTAAAAGCACTTATATATAGGAAGTACCAGCGGCGTATTCATCATGCTTTTAATACATTACACCCGCCCCGTTACCTAATCACTTCCCAAAACCCAATGGTTTAAACAGTTACAAATGGTTCACATAAATCAAAAGGTTACAAATGGTTCACATAAATCAAAAGGTTACAAATGGTTCACATAAATCAATCAGCTTCAAATGGTTCAAAAAGATATAAAACAATGTGTCCATATACTGGATAAGCATATGCAACAAATGCACATACATAGCATGAAATGCAATGTAAAACAATGTACTAAGTATGCACTAAATGGACATACATAGCATAAAATGACGTATAAAACGATGTACTAAGTATGCACTAAAAGGACATACATAGCAAAAACATAATGAAATCGTGTACTAATGAACATAGCAAGTATATATGATATGAAAACATGGAAAGCATAAAAGTAACAAGTAGGCAGATGTGTTTCACCCAAAACGTTTGAAAAACAGTAAAAGAGGGGACTATGTACTCACTTGAGGGTGCTTAGAAGTCTTGAATAACAACCAAGCAAAGCTAGAGGGATCACAGAATCAAACGATACCTAATATAGGTAACTATGTAAATAAACGGACCTAAATCGGAAGATCGGATAAAATGTGGTTTCGTAAACCAAATAAGTATAGGAACTCATGTAATATGGTTTAACAAAGCGTACATTCTAAAACGGAACCTATTCTAAGTGCTTATGACCCATTACGACTCGTTTAGGTAGCTAACGCTACTTTAATGCGTCGTTCGCGTAAAACGCGTTCGGACCGCCTAACTAGTCCTATGACAGGTAAAATATGCCTTAACATGTCTAATATTGTTGCCTAATCAGTTTAGATGTCAAAAATCATGTTACATATGCTTAAAATGAATTTTAGCGTAAAAAGGGCATTTTGGTAATTTTCCTAAGGCATATAAACTACCTATCACACAAGTATACAACTAACTAAACGATGTGACCATAAGGTATAACCTCGAAAGGTTATTCCCTATACAACTATGGTCACTTAATGTGTTTGGTCGGATCCTAATGATCGACCAAACGGATCGGGTTCGAAAGTCTAAGCGATTGTTTAGGTCGCTTATCTTACGACCCTATATAAGCACTAAACCTAAAGTGACGAGCTAAACATGTTAAAACATGTTTAACGAGGTTTGAAAACAGGTTTGGTATCAAAACAAATGGTCTTGATACCTAAAAGTAGTTTGGTTACAAAACACGCAAGAATACGCATTTTGACCGAAAATACGACTCGTCACTATGCCTAGATAACGTGGTAATCAGTAGGTATAGTCACAAGAGACTAAAACCATCGTGATTACGCTCACATTATGAAGTTCAAACGAACTTCGCGTTGCCCATAAACTGGTCAATGCAGAAAGTCAAACAAAGTTTGACTTTTAAGCTAAAAATGCATAAAAGAACGAAAGAGGACTTACAAAAGGTCCAAGAACGGAAGCTTGACCCGATTATTCTCAGGTATGAAGTGAAATTACTTCAACTTAGAGAACCATCAGATCAAGGTGTGAGTTTCAAGCAAATGGGGGTGGGGTATTTATAGATTTCGGGTGACCGTTAGGATCGTTCCTCGATAAACGAGCTTTAATCCGGGCCATACATGTGTACCCCCTGATCTGTAAAACCACGGGAGCCTCAAAACAAGCCCCTAGAATCATAAAAATCATTTGCAACCATGGGGAACAACTGGAACAAGCTGGAACTTGATTTTTGCACATCTGGAAGTTTTAGACGGCCGGCGTAAGAATCAAAGAAGGCTTACGCGGCCGGCCTAAAACTCAGACCAGCAAAATAGTTTCATAAATTGCAGTTTCAGTCCTTGCATGCTTTTAAGGCCATTTTTGATGCGTTTAAGGCCCGTTAAGCAATTTTCAAGGCTCTACAATGATGCCTAAGTGTAGGGGACATAAAACATGCTCAAAAATATGTTGGATGTCAATTCGTTTGGTCGTACGATCACGATATTCGCTTAATTACGACGGAATACGCATGAACGCGAAAAACGATCCAAATTGCGCGACGAATGGATTTTTCTTATGCCAAACACTAAAATAAAATATTTTAATGCTTACATAAATTTTTGGATGTCCGGATGTATTCAGAACGTAAGTTATGCACGAAAATGCAAACTTATGTACTTTTTGATGCTTTTAGTCCCTAAATGACCAAAAAGTTTATTTTAGCATACCGAACCACTCAAAGCCTATTTCTAAGCTATGTAAAGGACATCTAGGGTATGTTTAACTTATGATCAAGTTCCGAAATGTTCGTTACAGTACAAATCGGCATACTTTCGCAGTTTGTCGAAATTAGTCCCTATAAGCGAATAAAGTTGATTTCGCCACACCAAACCCTCCAAAACTTATTTCTAAGTTATGCAAAGGTTATTTAAGGTATGTTAAGCCTATTTCACTATTCCGGAGTGTTCGTTGCATTAAACTGGTTATATTTACGCATCAGTGCGCGTATAACCTTCTAGAAAGCGATTTAAAGCTTGAAATCGAACATGAAATGATATGTGCAAACGATACACATATTTTTACAAATCCCAAGTATGAAACACAATATTTCATAAATTTGGTATTTGTTTGATGGTTGCAGAGGCATAGGTGTCACAGTCTCCCCTACTTTTAGAAATTTCGTCCCGAAATTTATTCGTAGGAGTCTGTCTGTGATGCTGTGTTAAATAATTGTCTTGCATGGAATCGAGGGTTTTTATCTATTTGCGTAGAATAACCCATCAAGGATATTCAAGGCATAATCCTGTTATTTCTCTCAACGGACATTCTTCAGAAAACGAAAATGAACGGAATGAGTCATTTTCCTCAATGGGTATTCTTCAAAATGGAAATGAAGGAAAAGTCAAGGATATTCATTTCCCTCGATGGGTATTCTTCAGAAACGAAAATGAAGAAAGAATCAAGGATATTCATTTCCCTCGATGGATATTCTTCAGAAATGAAAATGAACGGAATGAGTCATTTTCCTCAATGGGTATTCTTCAGAAATGGAAATGAAGGAAGAATCAAGGATATTCATTTCCCTTGATGGATATTCTTCAGAAACGAAAATGAACGGAATGAGTCATTTTCCTCAATGGGTATTCTTCAGAAATGGAAATGAAGGAAGAATCAAGGATATTCATTTCCCTCGATGGATATTCTTCAGAAACGAAAATGAACGGAATGAGTCATTTTCCTCAATGGGTATTCTTCAGAAATGGAAATGAAGGAAGAATCAAGGATATTCATTTCCCTCGATGGATATTCTTCAGAATCGAAAATGAACGGAATGAGTCATTTTCCTCAATGGGTATTCTTTAGAAATGGAAATGAAGGAAGAATCAAGGATATTCATTTCCCTCGATGGATATTCTTCAGAAACGAAAATGAACGGAATGAGTCATTTTCCTCAATGGGTATCCTTCAGAAATGGAAATGAAGGAAGAATCAAGGATATTCATTTCGCTTGATGAGTATTCTTCAGAAACGAAAATGAACGGAATGAGTCATTTTCCTCAATGGGTATTCTTCAGAAATGGAAATGAATTGAGTCAACTCTAGACACATGACAAAACTTGCTGTGGTTTCTGTGCACTGAATTCCATAATTATGTATGCATCCATAATTACGTAATTCCTTGCACAGTCCGCACAGTTTGTTTTGTAATGTGAAGGGGAAGAAAAATCAAACCTGTGATGAGTGTGACTAGACTACCATAGGGTTCTTTTAATTAGATCAACAAATGATCTCTTTAATTAGACCACCAAGGAGTCTTTTCAGTTATATTATCACATGGTATTCCTAACCAGATTTTTGGATCAATCTGTTTAAGTAGACCACTCAAGGGGTCTAATTATGGAATAGTACTTTATAATCCAAGGGTCTTAACTATTACGTAGAAGCCCATTAAGGATTTAAGGTAGTACCTTTGGATATCCTACTATGAATCCCTTATACGAAGATATGGAAGATTCTACAAGGATTTGGATAACAAAATTTTGGATCACACAAAAACATAAAAAAAGGAACACATAAGCACATAATCACATAATTGTTTAACTTGACCTTTAATTGGTTATCTTTGGACACGGATATTTAAAGCACACCAGGAATCCAATCCGTGGATTTCATTTGGCAATTTAATTAATTTCAAGAATCTATCTATTAAGATAGGATGATCTTCCAAAAATTCGATTTTGTTTTCAAAGAAACGTAATATTCGAATTAAGGAACACAACAATTTTAGGATTTACGGAAATACCCTTAGGTACCCTATTAAGGATTTATAGTGGTACTTTGGGTATTTGTCCAGAGTTGTAACTTGCGCCTTGTACTTCGTTTTCTTGGAAGAAACGGGTACTTAGGATTTTCATGGAAAACGCAAGAGATTATAAAATGGAGGAATTTGGGGGTAGTCTGTTCTTCAAGGAATACGATTCCCTGATTGTCGGTATTGTAGGGGATATGTTGTTTATACATGCAACCACATAAATACATTGCAATGTAAATAGAAGATTTATTTATAAACAACGATAACAGCTGTTTCATGGACCTTGACAACAAAAGAAAATAATACATAAGACGTGATTATTTCTAAACGATGTTGTCTTTTAGTCGGTCAGATGCTCATCCCTGTGCTGGATTTGCATTAGCAAGCTTTGGGCAATTTCTTCGGAAATGACCCATCTCGCCACAGTTGTAGCAAGAACCTGGTGGAAAACGAGATTGAGCAGGATTGTTGTCAGCTTGATTGGGTGCAACTGCAGCTCGGCAAACTCTTGCTGTATGACCTATAAGTCCACAAATTTGGCATTTGCGGCACTTCACACTAGCATGATGATGAAGGTTACATTGGTTGCACAAGGGTGCAGTTCCATTGTATGGCTACCTAGCAGGGGGTTGAGCTGGTTGGTTGGGGGCAGCTTGATCATTGTGAGCAACCACGGCGAAGTTCTGGGAGGCTTTTCGCTTCTTTGACTTCTTGGAGGATCCAGTCTGTTCATCTTCGGGTTTCGATTCCTTGACTGGTTTCTTATCACCTTTTCGGAAAAGTTTACCTTCCCTGATTTGAGATTCAGTCAAGGTAGCAGATAACTCAATGGCCTGCTTAACTGTAGTGGGGTTAATACCAGTCACAATGTCTTGTACTGAATCGGGGAGGCCATCAATGTACTTTTCGATTGCCTTATCTAAAGGCGTAACCATATCCGGGCATAATAGACTTAACTCCTCATAACGGTCCGTGTAGGCTCGATGCTCACCGCTATCTTGCTTAAGATCGTCGAATTCCCTTTCCAAGGCCCTAATCTCATGACGAGGACAGAATTCCTTCATCATCAGAGTTCGAAGCTCTTCCCACGTTTGAGCCATTGCCACATCAGTACCCCTATCTCTCATCACACCATTCCACCACGTTAAAGCTCGTTTCTCAAAGACACTAGATGCGAAATCTACCTTTCGCTCGTTTGGACATTGAACATATCTGAAGGTACTCTCTAGACTCTCGAACCATTGCAGAAGTGCAGTCGCTCCTTGAGACCCAGAAAACTTTGATGGCTTAGCCGAGTTGAACGTCTTGAAGTTGCAGGGGACATTATTGTTGTTGAGAGCTTGGTTACATTGAGCAACGATGTTCGGGATTGCAGCAGTCATCTGCTGCGTAATGACAGCTGCCAGCTCTTCAATAGGTACCTGATTTTCGCGTCGTGGAGGCATTCTAAAAAGGGGAAACAAGAGAGAAAACAAATGAAATGGCATTGGGTAAGAATAGGATGTTACAATTACCGACCAAAAATCATGGGTGATGGTCATTTGTTTGAACCACGAAGCAAACAAATGACACACAAAGGCTGAATTAAAGTAAATAGGTCCTCATAATGTATCGCGAAGACATGCTCGCCTATAAGTGGACACTCACCCCAAGAGTTCCCAGGTAAGAGTGACTGGTCCGATATCGCGGATTTGTACGAACACTCTTGCCTTAGACAGAAAGCTCAGGGTACAGGCACCCACCCTTCTAGTTTGCACGTGTTCACATTATGTAGCCCTAAACTTTGACGAGAATTTGAAAACATTGAAGGTTCGAAACCTTATAATAAATCATCCTAGAACAGGATGATTAGTTTTCAAAGCAGATTCGAAATTTGTGTTCTTATTGTGGTTGTTGCCTAAAGATAGGCAACGGTATTGTTTTATGACTAAACGCAAGTAAACTCGCGTTAGGGTCCTAGGAAGGTTATGGTCTAGTTCAAAGCGTTACTAATAACCTAATTCCCTATAACCATTGGCTCTGATACCAACTTTTCTGTCACAACCCGACCACGTAACAACAAAACGTGGGGGAAACGTCGGGGAGTGTTGTAACAGAATCAGTGTTTCACAACCATGGATTAAACAGTTTCGTTTTATTGAATTAAATGTATTACATTATATTGGAATTAGAAACATATCAAGAAAAAATAGACTTTCATTGTTATTAAGTCACTAAGGCCTCGTCCATTCCTGTGTGAGCGTACACAAATATCATCATCAAACATCATCAACTATGATACCTGAAACACATCTGAAAATTCGTCAGCATAAAAATGCCGGCGAGTACATAGGTTTTGTATGAGTGTCGGATCCATGGCTAGTTTACATGTTGCAACACCTTATTAAAAACCTTGTTTTGAAAAGTACATCATTGCATCATAACTAACCAACTCAAATCAAGTTGGTTATATTTTATAAAATCTCATAGCCATGATTCTTAACCCAGAACATTTGTTTAAGAAAACCAAAATTTGTAAAACATCTCGTAAAAACTCGTATGGTTTATATTGTTAGAAAAACCTTGTAATATAACTTTGTTTTGATAACCTTGCCCAAGTGATCTAGATAACGGAACGATATATAATGTGTTAAAAGCACTTATATATAGGAAGTATCAGCGACTTATCCACCATGCTTTTAATACATTACACCCGCCCCGTTACCCAATCACTTCCCAAAACCCAATGGTTCAAACAGTTACAAATGGTTCACATAAATCAAAAGGTTACAAATGGTTCACATAAATCAAAAGGTTACAAATAGTTCACATAAATCAAAAGGTTACAAATGGTTCACATAAATCAATCAGCTTTAAATGGTTCAAAAAGATATAAAACAATGTGTCCATATACTGGATAAGCATATTGTAACACCCCGTGTTGTCGAATGTCAAAGTCAAAGTCAAAGTCCAAGTCAACTTTGACTTCTTTGACTATAATTAGTCTATTTTATGTTTTATTTGTATTATGTGGAGTAAGTGTTGTTAATCAGAATGAATCGAAGTAATCGAATGTTAAATCAACGCGAACCGATTTACGACTGTGAATAGTAGGAAGTAACAATGCGATAAAGTTAACTAATCAGTAATCAAACGATCTAACCATCATCGAACTCGAATCTCGAATTACGCAAACTTTGGTTGTTTTACGTGTGTGTGTGCCTTATGTGTTGCCTGTGCGTGTTTACTTTATGTTTTGTGTGGTGATCAATCGAATCAATCGAAACTCGAAACTCAAAATCGAATGAATTCGAAATCGAATTATGACGAATGGTAACGTAAGGATAGTGTGAAATGTAGATGATTGTATGTTAGATATAGTGATTGGGACTGAAAGTAATTTGAATAGGAAACTCTATCGTACTCGTATCATCTTCAATCGAAATCGAAATATCGAAAATCGTCGCACCGAACACTCGAACCAGGCTGTTGATCGATCAGGCTGTCAGCCGATCGAACAGCCCAGCCGATCGGCCGGACTTTCCGATCGAGCAGGCTGTCCGATCGGGATACCTGGCCGATCGGCCAGCCCTTTCCTCTTTTGGAGCCTATAAATAGGGCTGTCATTGTCATTCTTTCCACTTTTGGAAACTCTCTGACCGACCAGCTCGTGCTCCTCACCTTTTCTCAGATTTCTTCCAATTTCGGTAAGTTTTCATCCTAAATCTTGTACTTTCTTGATCAATACACACTCCTACACCTTTCTACCTTTCGAATCTTAATTTCTAACCGTTAAATCATCAAGATCTAAGCATTCTAGGATGATGTCATCATGGTGTTCTTTAAGGACACCATGTTTTGGCCTCAATCCACCATGGATAGCTCGGATCTAACTGATTTCCACATAAACAAGCTAAGATCTGTCAAAGATCTGAACATTTACATGGTGTGAAGGATTGAAAGAAGGATTTCCAACTTTCTTTCAACTCTTTTACACTCAATGCCTTCAAACCGATAGAAACGGAGCTTGAGTCAACTCACCAATCATTCTAGTGGATGAGTGGTTCAAGATTCGGATTCTATCTACGAGGTTCGCCGACTTGGGGTTAAACATCAAACTACCATTCCGAACAGTTCACCGGCCAGACTTGGGTGATTCCTGTCTGAGCAGGGGAAACAAGTAAAAACGAAGGTTCCATGGTTCAGCTCGTTGTCAAACTACCTCGAAATAACGTCAAATAACCAAACAGCCAAGTGTTAGACGAACAGGCCGACCAGGTCAGGATGCTGACCGAACGGTTAGGCTATCCGAACGAACAGCCCAACCGATCGGAGATGTCAGCCGATCGACCAGGCCAGCCGATCGGCTAGCAAGTGGCCCCACACTTTGACAATTCCATGAAGTATAGTATTGAACGAGGTGATGTCTGATCAAACGAACCGGTTGGTAAACATTTCTCATTGGATCATGAGATACTATGCTTCAACCCTTGATCAATTTACAACTCGTAGTAGTACGGAGTGCCACCCGATCAAACATGCTGTTTGATCGATCAGGTGACATCCAGCTGAGGACTCACCATCGAAGTGACTAACCGATCAGTTAAGCCGGCCGATCGAACAGACCGTTCGATCGATCGATCGACCTGAACGGTAAGAACACTTCAGTGTTCTCAAATACTACAACGAAAACTTCAAAAGGTTAAACCATCATACACAAACACATCCTACTCAAAGGAAGAAACAATCCACTCGAACAGTCCAGCCGATCGAGCCTACCGGCCGATCGAACAGACTGTCCAGCCGAACGAACAACCCGTTCGATCGAACCTGCTGTTCGATCGACCAGGCTGTTCGACCCACTTACACTTGTTTCCATTTTACGCGTATTCATCGTTATGCTATCGAACTGTTCAGGCTAACCCTACTCTCAAGCGCTCCCTTCAATCCATCAATCAATCGCTGTGAGTATACTCGATCCCTTTTTGCTTTTAGCACTTTTGGGTGTTACATACGTTACTTATATCAAAACACAAACGATCACACTACTCAAGCTATTTAAACGCTGACCAATATGCATGTATTACGTGACTAAATGAATGCTTGTTGGTTATGTTTACACGTGGAATGTTGTCTACCTGCCTTAACGACGTAGTACTATAGTTTGGACTCAGCACCCGTTCACACGGGGGTTGTTAAGGACAATTACTTGCATGGATTACGGTGGTAATCATGTATTGCGAACTGTCTCGGACAGTCAACCCGCAGTCATTGGTATCGATAGATCCATGTCGATAATTAACAAGATTCGTTTTCCTTTGTGTACGTGCTGGTTATGCGTAAATTATTTCGAACTCTATATGCTATTATCAAACTTGTATGCTCACCTTTACATTATATGTATTGACTTTATTTTAACGTATGTGACAGGTGTTTAAGATGTTTGCTTGCTAGGAAAGCGAGGCTAGAATAAAGCTCTAGAGGCCCCCAACAAATAGTTGTCTGTCAGGAACAAGCGTCTAAAGCATAGTTGTCTGTAGATCTTGTCCGGCAGGGTCTTTAGGAGCATTTGAACAATATTTATTCGTTTTTAATTAAATCTGAGTTGTCGGAACAGATTACTTGACTAGTTGTTATCTGTAATAATATATTGTATTATTTGGGATACGGTATGGGACGTATCATTTAACTAAATAGTATAAATAGTTGTTGTGGAAACTTCTGGACAATCTGTTTCGCTCAGTGTCATGCCCCGATGATTCCGCCATCGGTTGGGGTGTGACAGATTGGTATCAGAGCCATAACTATAGGGAATTAGGCTTGACACGACCTAGTCCGGGTCGCTGTCTTAGAGACCTAGACTATAGTTAGGAACCAACAGACCAAGCTTATGTGCTATATTCTAATATTCTTTGCTATCACTGCACTCGAATTTTCAAATAGAGTCAAGCGATTTAGTCGAGATTAGGTGTGAAAGCCGTAAACTCTTGACTAAATTGTTTGGTCAATGCTGATTTTATCAATTATCAATGATTTTCTCATTATTTTCATTAACGAACGAGGAGAATTATACCAAATCAGGAGTGAAATCCATATTTGATGAATAATCTCCTCAAATTTTACTAAAACAAGGAAGAAATTGCTAAGCCAGGGGTGAAACCCGAACCTTGGCAACTTATTCCAACTTTTACTCATCTCACCAAAGACTCAACAGACTCCAACGACCTGAACTCACAAGTATGACCTAGGGAATACGCGTTGAATGCCCAAGAATCGAGGCAGAAACGCGATCCCGAAATTCGAAAAGTGACGACAAGTCTACTGCGAATAGTCGAATCGCTTTGGGTAGTCGATGTCCAGTAGCCGCAGACAATCTATTTCTCGATTTTTTATGTGTTTCGATTCTGAGCCCGCAACTGCCAACTCTGATGATTCGTCGATTTTACGTGTTTTATGTGTGTTTATCTGCTTATGTGTTTAATTTTGATGTTCGCTCGATTTTTGCTATCACTTTGAATGACACACACGATTCGCATTGCTCTTCTACCTCAAAACGGTAACAAGTCGTTACAAATCTAGACGAAACTATGCTACAATATACGCTTATATTATACTCGACATGCTATACGAACATACTATACTATTCGATACACTATACGCGATCGCTATATACGAACGACTTGCGAGCTTTGAATGATAGGTTTCTGTATTCTGACTGCATCTGTGGTTCTGTGCTTATGTGCTTCTGTGATTCTATGCTTATGTGCTTTTGTGATTCTGTGCTCTATGTGCTTCTGTGGTTATGTGAATCTGTGAATTTGTGTTTATGTGATTATGTGATGCATGTTTCGACGTATTTCTAAGCTTTAGTAAGTAGTAGATGTGTGAGGTGAGATTCGGTTGTTGTGTCTGAGACCTACGACGATGTCTGTTGCAGACCATGTCGTCATCTGGACACCGAACCCCACTTACTCGCCAAGAGAAGAGAGACAGGCGTCTCGCTGCTATCATTGCCAAGAGTGTGGCAAAAGCTGTGAGCGATGTGTATGAAAACGCCAGCAAATCATCTAAGGAGTCGCGAATCGATGCTCCTAAAGATACCAACAAGACTGGTTTCAGCTTTAAACAGTTCAAGGCATGCGGACCAAAGGAATTCACCGGAGAAGATGGCCCAACAGCTATGTTTCAATGGTTCGATTCTATCGAAGTCACTCTGCGCTAAAGCGGCTGTCCAGAAAATCTCCGCACCCTCAATGCTACAGGCGTCTTCCAGTCCCGAGCTCTAGACTGGTAGACTGCCAAACGAAACAAACGCGGGAATGATGCAGCTTATGAGCTTACATGGAAGGAGCTGAAAGCCATCATGATGGATGAATTCTGCCATCCCCATGAACGCCAAAAGCTGGAGGACGAGTTTTGGAACATTAAGCAGAAGCATGGAGATAACGCTGCCTTGACTGCACGCTTTAAATAGCTCAGCATCATTTGTCCCGATCAAGTCATGACGTCAGACATGGCCATCAAGAAATATATTCGAGCTCTACCCGATTGTGTTGCCGATTTCGTTCATGCTGCCAAGCCATCATCGATTGAAGAGACCTGCCTGCTTGCCGCTGAGATCAATGACAAGCGGGTAAAGTCTGGTTTTTGGGATAAGCATACCAAGTCTCTGCACCAAGCCACCACCGCATCGACCGTCGACACCACCACTGCCCAACCCTCCAAGTCATCAAGAAGAAAGAAGAAGCACAACAACAACAGCTCCAGCAACAAGAACTGTGCTGTGACAACGACTGCTGCTCCTCTGCAAGCCGTACAGGCTCAGCAGCAGTCGCACCATCGACAAGCTCCAGTGATCAATGCGCTGCCAGCCAAGCGCGCTTACACAGGTCCCCACCCGCTCTGCCCGACATGCTCATACCATCATTCGGTGGGAATTGACTGTCGTTTCTGCGCCCACTGCAACCTCTACGGGCATTTCACTACGAATTGTCGCTATGGTCCCCGTTAAGCCCCAGTTCAAGCCGCCGCTCATCAAGCTCTACTCCCAGCCCCTCAAGGCCAACCTGCAGCTCAAGCACCGGTGTTCAATGCTCGAGTCTGCTTTGCATGTGGTGATCCTAACCACTTTGCAAACATGTGCCCGAACCGGGTTGTGAAACAAGAACCCCAACAGCAGCAGCAACAGCAGCAGCCTCAGCAACAACAGCAAGCAGCCCGTGCCAGAACCTTTAACATCAACGCCCGTCAAGCCCAGGCTGACAACAACGTGGTTAATGGTACGTTCCTTGTGAATGGTATTTATGCATCATGTTTGTTTGATACTGGAGCCGATAACTGCTTTGTGTCGTTTGAATTCGAGAAGCTCCTTAGTCGTAAGCGTTCTTATCTCCCCTCGTCATTCGAAGTCGAAGTTGCTACTAGAAGAACCGTCGCAGTTAACTCTGTTCTTCGTGATTGTACCCTCGAGCTCAACAATCACCTCTTCCAAATTGATCTCATTCCGATGCAACTCGGAAGTTTTGACATCATAGTAGGCATGGACTTTCTTTGCGAAAACCATGCTGAAGTTGTGTGTTTTGAAAAGATGATTCGATTCTCGCTCGCAAATGGTGATCTCTTATGTGTATACGGTGAAACAGCTTCGAAAGGTCTCAAGCTCATGTCATGTATCCATGCTAGCAAGTATCTCCGCAAGGAATACAGAGCTTTCTTGGCCAACATTGTAGTGGCGGAGAAGGAAAAGAAAAAGAAGGTTGAAGTCAAAGACGTCCCAGTGGTTCGTGAATTTCCTCAGGTATTCCCTGATGATCTTCCCGAACTACCGCCAAGTCGTGATATCGACTTTCGTATCGACCTCATTCCTGGAGCTAACCCTGTTGCCAAAGCCCCTTATCGACTCGCACCATCCGAAATGAGGGAACTCTCAAAGCAGCTCCAAGAGTTACTTGAAAAAGGCTTTATTCACCCGAGCACCTCTCCTTGGGGCGCGCCAGTCCTTTTCGTCAAAAAGAAGGATGGGTGGTTCAGGATGTGCATCGACTATCGGGAATTGAATAAGCTGACCATCAAGAACCGTTATCCCCTACCTCGAATCGACGATTTGTTTGATCAGCTACAAGTTGCATCGTTTCTCGAAGATCGATCTACGTTCAGGTTATCATCAGTTACGCATACAAGAGGAAGATATACCCAAAACCTCCTTTCGAACTCGCTATGGCCACTATGAGTTCGTTGTTATGCCTTTTGGTCTAACCAACGCACCCGCGGTTTTTATGGATCTGATGAATCGTGTGCGCAAGCCTTATCTTGACCGTTTCGTCATCGTGTTCATCGACGATGTCTTGATTTATTCCAAGACGAAAGCCGAACACGCGCAACATCTACATTTGGTTCTCGAGTTGCTCCAGGGGAACCAACTCTACGCCAAGTTCTCCAAGTGTGAATTCTGGTTGGAGGAGGTTCAGTTTCTGGGTCACATCGTGAATAGTTAGGGTATTCATGTCGATCCCGTGAAGATTGAAGCAGTTAAAAGCTGGATTACGCCAAAGAACCCGTTTGAAGTTCGTTCTTTTCTCGGACTAGCGGGCTATTATCGACGATTTATCGAAGGATTCTCTAAGATCGCTGTGCCGCTTACCGCTCTTACTCATAAAGACAGGTCTTTTGTTTGGGGAACTGAACAAGAATCTGCTTTTAAACCCCTAAGCGCAAGCTCTGCAATGCTCCTGTTCTCGCGTTGCCAGACGGAAACAACGATTTCATTGTCTATTGTGATGCTTCCAACCTTGGTCTTGGCTGTGTTCTCATGCAACGGGACAAGGTTATAGCTTACGCATCTCGTCAGCTCAAAATCCACAAAAAGAACTATACAACCCATGATCTCGAGCTAGGCGCAGTTGTTTTTGCATTGAAGATTTGGCGACACTACCTGTATGGTACCAAGTGTACGATCTTCACCGATCACAGGAGTTTACAACACATCTTTAATCAGAAAGAACTTAACATGCGTCAACGCCGATGGGTAGAAATTCTTAACGATTACGACTGTGAGATTCGTTATCACCAAGGCAAGGCAAATGTTGTTGCCGACGCACTCAGCAGGCGGAGTTATTTGCTCAGTATTCGCAATACCCAAGCCCAACACAATCTCGAAGCTCTCATCCGTGAAGCCCAACATGCTTGCTTTAACGAACGCACCTTGAAGAAGGAGAGAATCTATCACGATGGAGCTCAGCATGTAAGCAAGGCAGATGGGATTTTCTATTATCTGGACTGAATTTGGATCCCTAAGCGGACCGATTTGCGAAAGCTTATAATGAACGAAGCCCACAAATCCCGGTATTCTATTCATCCTGGTGCCGATAAAATGTACCAGGATCTTCGTTACAAGTACTGGTGGCCGGTATGAAACGGGATATCGCCCTCTATGTTGGAAGTTGCCTGACTTGTGCGAGAGTTAAGGCTGAACATCAGCGACCTTCCGGCTTACTCGAACAACCTCCAATCCCCATATGGAAGTGGGAGAGTATAGTTATGGATTTCATAACCAAACTTCCGCCCACGCCATCAGGTCACGACAACATTTGGGTAATAGTTGATCGTCTGACCAAATCAGCCCACTTTTTACCAATACGGGAAGACTACAAGGTAGAACAACTAGCCCGAATCTACACCGACGAGATCATTTGTAATCATGGTACGCCTCGTGACATCATTTCGGACCATGATGCTCGGTTTACTTCGCGATTGTGGGAAACGTTTCAAGCGGCTCTTGGTACGTCGCTTAACCTGAGTACTGCATTCCACCCTCAAACCGACGGACAGACTGAAAGAACGATCCATACTCTTGAGGACATGCTCCGAGCGTGTGTTATAGACTTCGGTGGTAGTTGGAACAAATTTATATCGTTCGTCGAATTCTCGTACAACAACAGCTATCATGCCAGCATACAAATGGCACCATTCGAGGCTTTATATGGAAGAAGATGTCGTTCGCCTATTGTATGGCACGAGATCGGTCATTCGCAATTAACCAGACCCGAGTTACTACAAGAAACAACTGACAAAATCCTCCAGATTCGAGACAACTTGTCGAAAGCCAGGGACAGACATAAGAGTTACGCCGATAGAAGACGCAAGCCCCTTGAATTTGACGTTGCCGACTACGTACTCCTAAAGGTATCACCTTGGAAGGGTGTGGTCAGATTCGGCAAGAAAGGGAAACTAGCGCCTCGATATGTTGGACCTTTTAAGATTCTGGAAAGGATCGGAAAAGTCGCCTACATACTCGAACTACCGGAGGAACTTAGTAACGTCCACCCAACTTTCCATGTGTCGAACCTCCGAAAGTGTCTAGCTGATCATGATCTGATTGTACCTCTCGACGACCTTCAAGTAAACGAAACACTACACTTCGTGGAAAAGCCTGTCGAAATCATGGATCGCCAAACCAAGCAACTCAGACGCTCACGCATCCCTATCATGAAAGTCCGATGGGAAGGTAAGCGGGGCGCAGAGTTCACTTGGGAACTCGAAAGCGACATGAAGGCTAAGTACCCGCAGTTGTTTGAATGAAGATCTGAAGCGAGAAATTGGTAATATCATCCACGGTGCTGTGCAGCTTTGAGCCTAATTTCGGGACGAAATTCCCTAAACAAGGG
This sequence comes from Helianthus annuus, assembly GCF_002127325.2. Lineage (NCBI taxonomy): Eukaryota > Viridiplantae > Streptophyta > Magnoliopsida > Asterales > Asteraceae > Helianthus > Helianthus annuus. The sequence goes on from NC_035445.2 coordinate 125,760,819, forward strand.
GAGGCTGTAACACCCCGTGTTTTCGAATGTCAAAGTCAAAGTCCAAGTCAACTTTGACTTCTTTGACTATAATTAGTCTATTTTATATTTTATTTGTATTATGTGGAGTAAGTGTTGTTAATCAGAATGAGTCGAAGTAATCGAATGTTAAATCGACGCGAACCGATTTACGACTGTGAATAGTAGGAAGTAACAATGCGATAAAGTTAACTAATCAGTAATCAAACCGATCTAACCATCATCGAACTCGAATCTCGAATTACGCAAACTTTGGTTGTTTTACATGTGTGTGCCTTATGTGTTGCCTGTGCGTGTTTACTTTATGTTTTGTGTGGTGATCAATCGAATCAATCGAAACTCGAATCGAAACTCGAAACTCAAAATCGAATGCAATCGAAATCGAATTATGACGAATGGTAACGTAAGGATAGTGTGAAATGTAGATGATTGTATGTTAGATATAGTGATTGGGACTGAAAGTAATTTGAATTGGAAACTCTATCGTACTCGTATTATCTTCAATCGAAATCGAAATATCGAAAATCGTCGCACCGAACACTCGAACCAGGCTGTTGATCGATCAGGCTGTCAGCCGATCGAACAGCCCAGCCGATCGGACGGACGGTCCGATCGAGCAGGCTGTCCGATCGGGATGCCTGGCCGATCGGCCAGCCCTTTCCTCTTTTGGAGCCTATAAATAGGGCTGTCATTGTCATTCTTTCCACTTTTGGAATCTCTCTGACCGATCAGCTCGTGCTCCTCACCTTTTCTCAGATTTCTTCCAATTTCGGTAAGTTTTCATCCTAAATCTTGTACTTTCTTGATCAATACACACTCCTACACCTTTCTACCTTTCGAATCTTGATTTCTAATCGTGAAATCATCAAGATCTAAGCATTCTAGGATGATGTCATCATGGTGTTCTTCAAGGACATCATGTTTTGGCCTCAATCCACCATGGATAGCTCGGATCTAACCGATTTCCACATAAACAAGCTAAGATCTATCAAAGATCTGAACATTTACATGGTGTGAAGGATTGAAAGAAGGATTTCCAACTTTCTTTCAACTCTTTTACACTCAATGCCTCCAAACCGATAGAAACGGAGCTTGAGTCAACTCACCAATCATTCTAGTGGATGAGTGGTTCAAGATTCGGATTCTATCTACGAGGTTCACCGACTTCGGGTTAAACATCAAACTACCGTTCTGAACAGTTCACCGGCCGGACTTAGGTGATTCCTGTCCAAGCAGGGGAAACAAGTAAGAAAGAAGGTTCTATGGTTCAGCTCGTTGTCAAACTACCTCGAAATAACGTCAAATAACCAAACAGCCAAGTGTTAGACGAACAGGCCGACCAGGTCAGGATGCTGACCGAACGGTTAGGCTGTCCGAACGAACAGCCCAACTGATCGGACATGTCAGCCGATCGACCAGGCCAGCCGATCGGCTAGCAAGTGGCCCCACACTTTGACAATTCCATGAAGTATAGTATTGAACGAGGTGATGTCCGATCGAACGAACCGGTTGGTAAACATTACTCATCGGATCATGAGATACTTATGCTTCAACCCTTGATCGATTTACAACTCGTAGTAGTACGGAGTGCCACCATCGAAGTGACTAACCGATCGGTTAAGCCGACTGATCGAACAGACCGTTCGATCGATCGACCTAAACGGTAAGAACACTTCAGTGTTCTCAAATACTACAACGAAAACTTCAAAAGGTCAAACCATCATACACAAACACATCCTACTCAAAGGAAGAAACAATCCACTCGAACTGTCTAGCTGATCGAGCCTACCGGCCGATCGAACAGACTGTCCGAACGGACTGTCCAGCCGAACGAACAACCCGTTCGATCGAACCTGCTGTTCGATCGACCAGGCTGTTCGACCCACTTACACTTGTTTCCATTTTACGCGTATTCATCGTTATGCTATCGAACTGTTCAGGCTAACCCTACTCTCAAGCGCTCCCTTCAATCCATCAATCAATCGCTGTGAATATACTCGATCCCTTTTTGCTTTTAGCACTTTTGGGTGTTACATACGTTACTTATATCAAAACACAAACGATCACACTACTCAAGTTATTTAAACGCTGACCAATATGCATGTATTACGTGAATAAATGAATCCTTGTTGGTTGTGTTTACATGTGGAATGCTGTCTACCTGCCTTAACGACGTAGTACTATAGTTTGGACTCAACACCCGTTCACACGAGGGTTGTTAAGGACAATTACTTGCATGGATTACGGTGGTAATCATGTATTGCGAACTGTCTCGGACAGTCAACCCGCAGTCTTTGGTATCGATAGATCCATGTCGATAATTAACATGCTTCGTTTTCCTCTGTGTACGTAATGGTTATGCGTAAACTATTTCGAACTCTATATGCTATTATCAAACTTGTATGCTTACCTTTACATTATATGTATTGACTTTATTTTAACGTATGTGACAGGTGTTTAAGATGTTTGCTTGCTAGGAAAGCGAGGCTAGAATAAAGCTCTAGAGGCCCCCAACAAATAGTTGTCTGTCAGGAACAAGTGTCTAAATCATAGTTGTCTGTAGATCTTGTTCGGCAGGGTCTTTAGGAGCATTTGAACAATATTTATTCGTTTTTAATTAAATCTGAGTTGTCGGAACAGAATTACTTGACTAGTTGTTATCTATAATAATATATTGTATTATTTGGGATACGGTATGGGACGTATCATTTAACTAAATAGTATAAATAGTTGTTGTGGAAACTTCTGGACAATCTGTTTCGCTCAGTGCCATGCCCCGATGATTCCGCCATCGGTTGGGGTGTGACACATATGCAACAAATGAACATACATAGCGTGAAATGCAATGTAAAACAATATACTAAGTATGCACTAAATGGACATACATAACATGTGATGTGATGTAAAACAATGTACTAGGTATGCACTGAATGGACATACATAGCATAAAATGACGTGTAAAACGATGTACTAAGTATGCACTAAAAGGACATACATAGCAAAAACATAATGAAATCGTGTACTAATAGTGTACTAATGAATATATCAAGTATATGATATGAAAACATGGAAAGCATGAAAGTAACAAGTAGGCACATGTGTTTCACCCCAAAACGTTTGAAAAACAGTAAAAGAGGGGACTATGTACTCACTTGAGGGTGCTTAGAAGTCTTGAATAACAACCAAGCAAAGCTAGAGGGATCACGGAATCAAACGGCACCTAATATAGGTAACTATGTAAATAAACGGACCTAAATCGGAAGATCGGATAAAATGTGGTTTCGTAAACCAAATGAGTATAGGAACTCATGTAATATGGTTTAACAAAGCATACATTCTAAAACGGAACCTATTCTAAGTGCTTACGACCCATTATGACTCGTTTAGGTAGCTAACGCTACTTTAATGCGTTGTTCGCGTAAAACGCGTTCGGACCGCCTAACTAGTCCTATGACAGGTAAAATATGCCTTAACATGTCTAATATTGTTGCCTAATCATTTTAGATGTCAAAAATTATGTTACATATGCTTAAAATGAATTTTGGCGTAAAAAGGGCATTTTGGTAATTTTCCTAATGCATATAAACTACCTATCATACAACTAACTAAACGATGTGACCATAAGGTATAACCTCGGAAGGTTATTCCCTATACAACTATGGCCACCTAATGTGTTTGGTCGGATCCTATGATCGACCAAACGGATCGTGTTCGAAAGTCTAAGCGATTGTTTAGATTGCTTATCTTACGACCCTATATAAGCACTAAACCTAAAGTGACGAGCTAAACATGTTAAAACATGTTTAACGAGGTTTGAAAACAGGTTTGGTCTCAAAACAAAGGGTCTTGATACCTAAAAGTAGTTTGGTTACAAAATACGCAAGAATACGCATTTTGGCTGAAACTACGACTCGTCACTATGCCTAGATAACGTGGTAATCAGTAGGTATAGTCACAAGAGACTAAAACCATCGTGATTATGCTCACGTTATGAAGTTTAAACGAACTTCGCGTTGACCATAAACTGGTCAATGCAGAAATTCAAACAAAGTTTGACTCTTAAGCTAAAAACGCATAAAAGAACGAAAGGGGACTTACAAAAGGTCCAAGAACGGAAGCTTGACCCGATTATTCTCGGGTATGAAGTGAAATTACTTCAACTTAGAGAACCATCAGATCAAGGTGTGAGTTTCAAGCAAATAGGGGTGGGGTATTTATAGATTTCGGGTGACCGTTAGGATTGTTCCTCGATAAACGAGCTTTAATCCAGGCCATACATGTGTACCCCCTGATTTGTAAAACAATGGGAGCCTCAAAACAAGCCCCTAGAATCATAAAAACCATTTTCAACCATGGGGAACAGCTGGAAGAAGCTGGAAATTTATTTTTGCACATTTGACAGTTTTAGGCGGCCGACGTAAGAATCAAAGAAGGCTTACGCGGCCGGCCTAAAACTCAGATCAGCAAAACAGTTTCATAAATTGCAGTTTCAGTCCCTGCATGCTTTTAAGGCCATTTTTGATGCGTTTAAGGCCCGTTAAGCCATTTTCAAGGCTTTACAATGATGCCTAAGTGTAGGGGACATAAAACATGCTCAAAAATATGTCGGATGTCGGTTCGTTTGGCCGTATGATCGCGATATTCGCTTAATTACGACGGAATACGCATGAACGCGAAAAACGATCCAAATTGCGCAACGAATGGATTTTTCTTATGCCAAACACTAAAATAAAATATTTTAATGCTTACATAAATTTTTGGATGTCCGGATGTATTCAGAACGTAAGTTATGCGCGAAAATGCAAACTTATGTACTTTTTGATGCTTTTAGTCCCTGAATGACCAAAAAGTTTTTTTTAGCATACCGAACCCCTCAAAGCCTATTTCTAAGCTATGTAAAGGATATCTAGGGTATTTTAGCAACATTATTTTTGTACTTTTTTTTTACCACTGAATTAGCATGTTTTCTTTGGTCTCCATTTTGCTTTTAATTATAGTAATGTCATCTACACTCATATATTTAACTTTTTATTTTATGGCATTTATGTAATTTACTCATTTGTTATGGCATTTGTAACCATCCTATAAGACAGTTTATTCTTTTTTTAATGTTTTGACCACAAAGGTTTTGGTTATTACACTTTGACCCCTTCAAATTATGTTAAGTTTTTTTAAACCAATTACATTCTTAGTTTCTTACCCTCCTGAATTTTCATAAATTTATCACACGTTCCATGAACTTTAATAAAGTTATTTTTACTCTTTTAAACCCGCATTACACTACCACCCCCGAATTTTAAAAAAAGTTGCTGCTTTAAATTTTAAACGAATTTTCGTTGCGACATCATGATTTTTAACATATCTTTTTATATATAGTTTCAAATAATATTAATTTATGTTATTGTACTGGAAATATGTAACCGAAACATAAATCGTTAACAATAACTGGACTTTTTATTATTATGATTATTTTTGCTTTCTAATAGACGTTGGTTCTATGTTGCAACGCGCGGATGAAAACAACGTACTGGAATTAATTTTTTAACAAAGAAGTAAAGAACCTTACAATGTTGAACATAAAGTCACCTCAAAGTGAGTGATTCTGACTTCCCTTCCACTGTTGATTTCACTCACTTTCTACAAAGTCACTTGAACCTTTGTACTCTTCCTCCCACTTTTCATAAAAAAACACACCCCTCAATCTTTTTCAAATCCTTAAGGGTGAAGTAAACCAAAAAGATCCAACTTTTTCCCAAGATTATATGTGGGCTTTCTGTTTATGATTCTAAATAATTCATTTGAATGTTACCCACATACCATCATGGATAACTTCAATCACAAACCATTCACCATGAGCAGAACTTTTTCTGAAATTGATTTTGAAGAGTTGTTTAAGCAGTCAATGGGAAGTGATGCTGATCACCGGGGTCACCCGCCTTCGGATGGGTTGTTTTCGGCTGCAGATAGTGTTGTTTTTAGTAATGATGATAGCAAAAACTATGCTGCTGGTTGTTCTCTTGATGTTGCTGTTCAGTATAGAAATCAGGTTTGATTTTTTTTAATTATTTGTTGAATTTTTTATTTGTTTATTGAGTTAAGATTCTCTAGGTAGGGCCTACATTAGACCAAGTTTTATTGTTGAAATGGAGTGATTGATTTTGAGTTCTTGATTTAAATTGTGTTTGATTTGAGAATAAGTTGTTAAGCGTTACATGATTGATAAGAGGATGGTTAAAGATGATGAATCTTGTTGAATTAAAGGTCAAAAGTTAAATTAAAATGAAAGGTTTAAAACTAATGTTGTACAAGTACAATGGGACTTTCTTGTAGAGTTAAGTTCTTGTGAAAATAAAATTATCGTACAAAACGTACGAAGTGAAAGAAAGTCAAAAAAGTGGCGGTGGCATTTTGGTAATTATCAGCAACTTTAAAATTACTCTAGTAGAGTAATTTTGAACTTCTGTAGGGTAATTTTGTAAAAGCTCAAGTAGAGTAATTTTGGTCGTGTAGGGTAATTATCAAAATTGTAGGGTAATTATCAAAATTACACTAACCCCCCCCCCCCCACCCCCCAAAAACCTAAAAAAACCTAACCCCTCCCCCCACCCCCCAAAAACCTAAAAAACCTAACCCCCCCCCCCCCCCCAAAAAAAAAAAAAAAAAACCTAAAAAAACCTAAACCCCCCCCCCCCCCCCAAAACCTAAAAAAACCTACCCCCCCCCCCCCCAACCCAAACTAAAAGCTAAAAACTAAACCATAAAGCTAAACCCCATAACTAAATGCTAACAAAATTACTCTACAAGACATTTCCCAAAATTACCCTACAGAAGTCAAAATTACTCTACTAGAGTAATTTGATAATTACCCTACATTTCTCAAAATTACTCTACAGATGCTCAAAATTACCCTATTGATGCTCAAAATTACCCTACAGATGCTTTTTGCTTTTCCCCAGTACAGTACTATTGAAATTGCTGATAATTACCATATTGCCACCGCCACTTTTTGACTTTTCTTTCAATTCGTACAGTTCGTACGTTTATTTTATTTTTATTTGATCTTTTACCCTTTCTTGTAAGCTCATTATATAGATAAAGAAATTATGGTTCCTCGTACCAACCAATAATTGCTTACCATGGTTTGTTTTTTGTTACACGAGTGGAACCTTCTCAGGACTCCGGGAGGTCCCCACTTGATTGCTCTACCCAAGCATGTTTAACATGTTTAATTGTGGAGTTCCGTTATACACAGCCAGTGCGCCTTAAACACGTTGATTGTATTTGAGGTCAGGAATTTCATATGGCCCAATATGTCAGAGCTGGTTTTGGGGCTGGGTGGGTCGGCGACCACCCAATTTCCAAAGCTCCAGAGGGCCCGATATTTGAAAAGGATGATTTTTTATATGTATATTTTTAAGTTTTTATCATATATTTTAAGGTTTTTTAATACATTTTAAGGCCTGATTTTCACTACTTGCCCGGGGTCAAAAGAGTTTTTAGAATACTCGACGCTCATGCAATACGTGGATTTTGCAAAGGTGACAGAACATTTGTTTTGAACTAAAGGTGAAATATGAGATTATCGTGTCACAAAATTTTTGAGTCCAAAATTCTCTTTTTTGTTTATTACTTTTTTTTTCTCTCTCTGACCATGCCTGTTTTCATCTTCAAATTTTTAATTGTTTTTGTACACATCAATCGGTTGCTAAAGATGTGAACATTAAGCTTATAGTCAAATAGGTGCAAGATTAATGGTATCTTACATCAGTTTGAAATATTGATACTAGAATCAAGTGTGTATTGAACATTGGTCACATTAGTTAGGTGTTCAATGCACCTTTGCTTTAAGTTCTTCTAGTTTAACCAATGAGTTTATTAACCATTTTGATTACAGGAGAATCTAAATAGGTTTTCAACTTCTGGCGGAATGCTCGGTAACTCTATATGGTCTCAGAATATTATTCCACAGAACTCTAGTGTCACGATGACAATGGATGCTCAGTCCTCGATTTGTGGTATGGTTCAGAACTCATTACCTTATAGCTAGATATGTGATGATATTTAAATATCACGTAATAACTTTTTAAACGCACATCCAAGCACCTCGATATGTGTTGATTCGGGTTATGTTTGATCTTTTACTGATAAAAAAATCTAGAATGGAATAAGGCCGAATCACCCAAAGTGACCTTTTCATTTATAAGACTTCCTAAATCATTTTTGTTTTCAAAACAATTTGACATTCTTTACTCATATATGAACAAAGTTTTAGGGGTTTCACATGGTTAGTTGATGATGTATTCATATTTGGTCAGCTGAGAGCCCAACTTCAGAAATCAAACCAATAAGGCGGGATAACAACGCCATCGGGACAACTAGTGATGAAGAACAATCAGACTATGATCCAGAGATTGAAACCGGCCAATGTGAACAGAGCAACGATGTAGTGGATGTAAAAAGGATCAAAAGGTAAAAATTCTTGTCAAGAATTTCTTTCATTAAACGGAAGGTTAGTAAATACTACTTTAATACGATTGACTATGAGTTCAGGATGGTTTCAAACCGAGAATCTGCTAGGCGCTCAAGAAGAAGAAAACAAGCACATTTAACAGATCTTGAGCAACAAGTATGCATCTAGTATTTACTATTTTTTTTAAATGTTGATATAAAGCAATAAGAACATGTTTGAAAACACCAACTAAACATAGGTATTACTGTACTAGAGGTGGAAATTTTGACCCCTTTAGTTATGAGCGGGTTCATTTGGGATATATCTGAAGGGTAAATTGAAAAAAGAAATTAAAAGGAAACAGGTCAAAAGCCGCCCAATGTGTATTGTTAAGGCGTAAAGTCTCCTAAATCTATCAATATCATATAGTTTGTGTAATAATATTTGACAGACTAATTATTTAATAAAAACAAAATGTCTTGTGAAAAAATAATTTATGGTCAGCTCAACACGCGCCAAAAATGATTTCTTTTGACCAGTTTCCTAACTAATCCAGGTGGAAAAGCTACGAGCAGAGTACTCAGTTTTGTTCAAGCAACTCACGACTGCTACGCACCAATACAATGATGCTTCAACCAACAACCGAGTGCTCAAGTCAGATGTGGAAGCCTTGAGAGCTAAGGTATCTTCTTTCCTTAACTATGAATGTAACAAGTTTGGTTCAATATACGTAACAGAAGCGAACACAGTACTTACATGCACTTTGACTGTTAAACACCTGTAATAACTTTTTCTTTTTAACAAAGAAAAATTTAAAATCCTAGAAAGTTTTAGAAAACGGGTCGGGTGGTGGTTCAAATTAGTTATGTCATAACGCGCAAATTTAAGTACGGGCTGGGCCAGTTTGACGTACCAACACTTTGTATCATTTTTTTTATAATTTATCAACATGTGATGTGTCAAATACGATAACAAAAAGTACGCTGTTAAATTAAAATCTTGATTTTATAATTTGTTAAAATAAAAAGACGTGGAAGGTTGTAAAGTTTTACACAGTAACTGGTTTTCGATCCATTTGTCCCCTTCCTACATCGCACCCGTTATCCACAAAATACGACCTTTTCTAGTCAAACCTATTTCTCTACCAAATCTTGGTGCTAAAAGAAAACGCTCTTCGATTACAGGTTAAGTTGGCTGAAGATACCTTGGCCAGGGGTTCATTAACATCTAGCCTGAGCCACCTTATTCAGAACCATTTAACCACTCCCCAAATGTTCAACTATCAAAATGTGCCTAGAATGGGAAACGTCTCTCCAACCATAACCGTTTGTGGGGATGACCATAGACCCCACTCTGGCCTACACGTTCCCGGGCAACATATGATGGCTGGACTAGGTGTTGAGCCTGACATCTTTAATGGTAATGCGAACAGTGGTATAAGCAGCGATGGTGGAAGTTGTGTAACTGAAATGTGGCCTCAGGATGCTCATAGTCCCGTTTGAACATTAAATAAAAGGGATTAATGTTTTAGAACCTTCTCGTTTGTTTGTGTTCTTTTCTGTTTCTTTTGCGTAATCTTATTGTAATTTATGTAATGCTTGTATGAACTTAATCTTGTGACATGATCTTGGTGAAGTATATTTTGGTTTTAGTTTTAAAATATGATGCAACTGTGGATGGATGTTAGGAACAATGTTCTTACATTAGTTTAGACCCTATGTAGTAGTTGACAAGTCTAGAATAGTGTACTATTATGTTGTGGAGGAAAAAAATCATTATAGCATGTTGCTCTAGAACACACATAGTGGCGGATCCAGGATTTTTTTTCACCAGGTTGCTTTTGATAGGTTTTCACTAATTCTCACTATCTTTTTTTTTTTTAAATCCTATAAAATTTCCACTATTTTTTTTTTATTTTTTTTCCAAACTGAGGGGTTCCCCGGAACCCCCAAAACACCCTGGATCCGCCACTACACACACAATCTCCTCTAATACAATTAATTTTAAGTACATGATTCTAAGCACCACACCTGGTTAAGCGATTACATAACCGCTTTACGTAAGGTTGACCCATGTATAAGAGTAGTGACTTGTGGTTAGAGGTGCACAAACCATAGTTTTTTTCCAAACTTGCTCGGGCTTGTTACCCATTCTGTTTTTGAATCATTTTGGTCAAAATAACTTAAAAATCGAACCTAGCTAAAATTAGAAAAAAGATAAGATAAAATAAAATAATAGCTGGTGAGGCTAAACGTACCTCCTCTCTCACAAACTTGGGTGGGGCCCACTATCAAATAGTAATTTTCCTCTCACATGAGGGGGTATGATTAGAAGAGACTCACTTTAATCTTAAATAAAACTAATAATTAGAAATTTTATTCAGATTTTCTAGCAGTTATTATTATTAGAGAAACAAGAAAGTAAACCATTACAACTTCAAACTAGTTTTCAATAAGCAACTTCAGATTAAAGCACTAGAACGAGCTAGTCATTTGTCATAGCATCCCGGTATAGGAAGATCAAGTTCCGCACAAACAAACTTGATTATCTCCCCAGTCAAAGCACCTGATGATAAGTTGTTAATGGTTACAGCAATTGCAAACCTGTTGTTTATGTCACAGTAACCTGTAGAACCACCTAAACCTGGGTGGCCAACCCCAATTACCGAACCATTGGTTTCACTAAATCTTATAAACCCAACCCCAAACTGCCCATCTGGGACGATCAAATCCTCATAATCTCCACTTCCCAAAAGCGCGTCATGAATTTTCCCTTTTGGGCTGGTAAAGATTTTTATGTCAACTTTATCACTCATGGGGTGGCTTTCGGATAAAGAGGGGTGACGAGGTGGGACCACACCACCGTCCACGAGGGTGGCATAGTAGCGAGCCACAGCACGAGCCGAGAAGTGTCCATTGGCCGCAGGTTGTATGGCACGACGCACATTGAGAGTATTTGATAATGGTATAATGCTTGACATCATGTTGAATGTGTATGAGGAAGGCCGTGGGATCGAGAACGAGTTGGGCTTATAGATATCATGATCTAATGTAACAGTTGCAAGACGAGACTCCACACCTGAAGGGAGGTAGAACATAATTTTTTTTTAAATGAACATTTCAGGAAGAATATGTGACATTGCATGTTTTGATGAATTAAATTAATAATACCAGGTGGAATCCCTATGTAAAGTTCGCCTTCGATGTTAAGTGGGCGCACAATAGCTTCCTCCAGAACGTCTTGAAACTTCTTTCCGGAAGCATGCTGGACACTCGAACAACTTATACATTATTCCACCAAAAATCGAGTTGTATTTAAAATAAAGTATTTTTTAGTTTCATGATAGAAAAAAAGTACTTTGTGTTTAGATGCAACTCGGTTTTGAAAGAAAACTAAACTATTTATCTAGTGGTGGAATGTTGCGACAAAAAAATGTTGCAACAAGGGTACTCGATCGTGTGGTATATTGTTTGCCCTAACAAAATCCTAGGCATCACAAAGAATTTGAGACAAAAAGTGGTCAAGTAATAGGGACCTGTTAATCAAGGTAACCTAAAGATCATGAGTTTGCATCCTACATATGTGTATTTGCAACAATATTGTCATCTGAAGCTTGCGACTCGTGAGACTTGAAGAAATTGAAGTTAAATAGAAAGGGAATCTAATGGTACCTCAATGATTCCACCACACAACCAGCCATATGATAGATAATGATACAACTGTACGCGACCAGGTTCAGTCTCAGGTGCAACCATAGCAATACGCTTTACGCACTCATCAAAATCACAAAATAATGTATCATCTTCTTCACAAACGCCAGCAAGAGCATTGTGTAGACCAGCCGTATGATTAAGTACATGATTAACCTGAGAGAGAAGGAAAAATAATTAGTTTATTTGATTTTACTCTTTGAAAGTGATCCTCCTTGTAAGGCTGGGTGGTGCCCTTTGGCGCCCCCTCCTTTTAACTCCAAATGGAGTTTGTTGATTAAGTACACAGGCCCCCACCTCTCCTTCCCTTTCACGCCCACCATTCTACTCACAAGAGCAACTTTGGTGCCCTCGGGGTGGTGTGGGAGGCACTAAAGACTGATGTAGCGGGGGGGGGGGGGATGACACCACACTACCCAGACTACACACTACACGTGAGAACTTGTTACCGGAAAACTTACGGTACACATCCAATTAATACCTACTAACCAATGGACTGGCTATGAAAAAAGCGGTTAAGGTTGGGTTGGTTGTTTCCTTCAAGGGGGTTAAAGGCAGGAAAATCACTAGAACGCAACTAGCTTGATTTGAAGCTTAGACCTCGACGGAGGGAGTTAAGTGCTTACTACTGCTAGAACATAATGTTTATTGTCACACCCCAGCCATGATGGGGTTTACTGTGACGGATTGATACCAAGTTAGCAACAAAAAATTATTTATATTACATATGGATTGTTTACACTTTCTAGGTAAATTAAACTAGAATTAATACAACTGAACTTAGAATTTATAGAATTTATAGAATTATCTTCTGTGATTATTCTTCTAAATCCTGTCTCATTTTCTAGAATCTCCTTCTAATGCAGGGGCGGAATTAGTGTATTAGGAGGGGTAGCACGGGCTACTCCTCAACCCCTTTCCGGTTTTATACAAAGGATATCCCTGATCCCCAAAAAAATAAATTGGGATGCCCCTAAAGTAGGGGTGTTCAGGATTCGTTTCGAATTCGAAAAATTCGAAATTCGTTTAAATTCGATTCGATTATCAAGAATTCGTTTCGATTATAAGAATTCGAATTCGAATTCGATTCAATTCGAGTCAAGTAAATCGAATACGAATCAAATACGAATTTATAATTTCAAATTCGATTCGATTCGAAATTCGAATAAAAATTATACATTTTTATTTATTATTTTTATATATAATAAATATATAACTTTTATTAAGCTATACTATAAATTATTTTCAAAATTGTTTCCAAGTATTAAAATTACCCATTATCAAACCCATTACATGACCCACAAGTAAAACCTAATTAACAAATCTATCAATAGATTTCTAAACATAAAAATATTAACTTGTAATGTGGAGTGATTATTCCCGACTTCTCGTTTTGAATTTTAGACTTGTGGTACTTTATTTGAAACTTTTTAATGTGATATCGTGCTTTATGGCTGCTTTAAAATTTATGTTTC